>NC_055998.1:8132586-8443511 GCF_018446385.1 Zingiber officinale
AAGTCTAGAGCTGCCAGAGTGTCTGGGCCATGTGGAACTCACACGGGCATGCAAAAACTAAGTTTTTCCATGTTCTGGCAGTGTGGAAACCACACGGTCGTGTGGGGGTCGTGTGAAGGTCGTGTGGATTTCACACGACCATGTGGAATTTTTAGCACCACATACTAAAATTAAAATAACCATAACTTTGTGCTTGGTTAGAGTTATGGGTTGTTCTTTATATCAAAATGTAGATAACTTCAAGATCTACAACTTTGCTGAAGACTTTAACCAGAGAACCCCCCATCTTGATGGTCTAAAAGACATTATAATGAGACATAGCTATTAGGTATGCAGAGTCATGCCAAGGGCCATGCAAGGGGTGTGTGAGCCACACGGCTGTGCAACATTTCCAGAGAGAAAGAACAACTACGCCGTGTGAGCCACACGATCGTGTAGTATTTATTTCTAGAGGTCAAAAAGAGCTAGGTCGTGTGAGCCACACGACCGTGTAACTCATCCAGAACTAAAGCAGAACATGACCGTGTGAGCCATATGGCCGTGTCACTAGTCTAGAGAAGAAACATGACATGGTTGTTTGGGCCACATGGCCGTGTGGATCACACGGACGTGTGGACGGGTCATGTCATGACCCGTGTCTAAGCCTATAAAAGGGGATTTTCTCTCCTTTTCATCCATCTTTGGCTTAGGGCTCTTTCCCATTGCTTGGGGAAGGGATCTCCCCTTTGGAGAGGCCTTAGATCTTCCTTCTTCGTTGATCTATTCTCCTCAAGAGCAAGGGAGCACTTCCAAGGACGCTACACCTCAAAGATAAGCATTTTCTTCTCTCTATCTCCATGTATTGAGTTGTAAATTGCTTTACTTATTATTTTTGGTTGTAATTCTCTTGTAATATAGTAGATCTCCATGTCTAGGATGTATGAAGTAGTTGTGATGTATGAACTATGTATTTGGACATTTTCCTATGCTATGAAGTGTTTATATAGTATTCTATTGTGTATTGTTGCTTGTATGTGTTTGACAAAATATGTGTGAGGACAATTCATGTACATATAAGGGATTTGTCTTTATGTTAAGGTCACTACTAGATTGGATAATCGGGGGATCCTTGTGACAGAAGGATACCTATTCAACCGGACATATTATACCCTTCGTGACAGAGAACATCGATATTTATCCAATTTATAGAGTCAAAAGATCTTAACATAGGGACTGATTCCTATTAGAAAATTTAATTAGAATTTAGAGAGTTCTCCAAAATTAATATTAGGAAGTGACCTATGTAATCTAAGAACATGGACCGAGGACCCTAGTGACAGAAGGATAGCCCTATAGTCGGACTTCGTAAATTACCTTTTCTACTTAATTGCATTAATCTACCGTTAGGAAGTGACTTGTGTAATCTAGGAACATGGATCGAGGGCCCTTGTGATAAAAGGATAACCCTATAATCGGACTTTCTAAATTACCTATTCTACTTAATGGCGTTAGAACTTGGGTAGACTCTTCGGTGCAATCTTCATAGGGTTGTATCGAACTCTAGTTAAAACTCATACACGAGTGTAAGCATAGAGTTAGGGAGATGAACAATGCATAGGGGCATTAACTAGCATCGCAATGAAACCCAAATCCTAGTATCTATTCCCCTTCATTCACTTACGCTTTTTACTCTCTCTCCCCTCTTTTCTTTCTCTCGTATTTATAAATCATTTTAGATTGTCTAGATAATTCGCTGAGCAAAGTTAACTAGTGTTTAATCAACAGTACCTGTGGGATTGATAATCTTTTGTATTACTGATGATGTACCGTGCATTTGCGGTTTGTAATAAGTTTTTGGATCCGTTGCCGAAGACTGTTTTCGATTAACATTAGTTGATTAGCATATGAGTTATTTTAGACATTTTTCTTTTTCTTTTCCTTTTTACATTTTCTTTCTAGTTTTTATTATTCATTTTCTTTCTTGTCTTTAATTCTGTATTTTTAGTTTTTCTTAAATTTTTTTTAAATATCTTGAGCACTAACATGTCAAGCAGACTCTTAAGAGAATTTTTCACACCTATGAATGCAAGAGCAAGATCTCCCATCGATAAAAATCATGACTCAGAAGATGATGAATTTGAGTTCCTTTATGAAGTGTGTGGAAGCACGTCTCATCCAGCTGCTATTTGTCACTTTTTCCAAAAAACTGCTATTACTCTAGAACATCAGTATTTGATTCAACCTCAACATCAAGATACGTATGAGCAAGTTCCTGATACTTATGGCTATGATTGGGGGATTATCAAATTCAGAACCTTCAACCCCAGCTAATTCCATAGCAGAGTGAGCAGTCACTATCCCAGCAGCAGATCTCTGATTCACCTCAACATTACAATCAATTTTGGATGGATCATCAAAATTTAGACTACAACTGCATACAAAATGTTGAGCATCCTTCCTAAGTAAATCAGAGTTCGTCAGAGTTGCAAGATAATTTATCATTAGATAAACCACATCATTCACAATTAGATGAGCAGACTATTTGGGAGGACTCCCAAAATTCAAATACTTCTACTCCTAGTCGGATGAAGACCACAACATAAAATTCTGAAGAGATATTGGTACAATAGGGGATCCTAGCTCTACGGTTATTGAAATAAATTTCTAATAATGTTATTTCTTCTGTTGATAATTTTGATGTTAGTAGACTCTTCACTACTTATGATGATGATGTGGTGGATAAAAGTATAGGGGCATGTACTATAGAGGAAATGCCCCAAGGATCACCTCCTTTGGTCGCACAACCAATTGATACAATGGAATTTGTAAGAATGAAATTGGTTGATGATAAATGTGTAGGGACTTATGCAATGGAAGCAAAGTCCTAAGAATCACCACTTTTAAAGGCACTTCCACCTGAGCTAGAGCCAGAACCAGTACTTAATTCTGAAGAAGTCACATCCACATATTTAGAACTTTCAAGTATATCTCAACAATGTAAGGTTAGTATTTCTAGTGATCTTTTAGAAAATTTCATAGAGGTACCTATGCTTGATTTTGTTGGATGTAATTCCATTGTTTATAACTGCATAACTAAACTTGATATGGTTTTGGTTCTTACTTATTGAACATGTATATGGGAGGTATGTTTTTCCTGTGGGTGTGCAGGTTTTCAAGAGGCCAATAATTGGAAGCTCACACTGAACCGTCTTCGACCACCGGAAAGGATTTTTAAGGAGACGAAGATGAAGAGAGTGGAGATACACTACATTGTTCTTATAATGACAACTCTCTTCATAATAAATTGGGCTATTGGAAAAAAAGTCTGGAAGTTTCTCACTCCGGCCAGATCATGATTTAAGCAAGTCGAATAAGGGTCGAGCTAATGACCTTAAACAAACTCTTCTTGGGAAGCAACCCAAGTTCAATCTTGTTTTCATTTTATTTTTAGTTTCTTTATTCATAATAAATCATGCCCTCTACTTAATTTTTCTAGTCTATCTTATTTTTGTAGGATTTAATGTTGTGGAGGAGTGAAATTCACATATAGGGAAGTATCTTCAAAACATGAATGCCAACCATTTGGAGCTCATCACTTGGTAACTTCTCTAAACTTCATAAATCTCCTCCACATTCCATTTCTAGTTTTCATTGGGGCAACGAAAAGTTTAAGTCTGGGGAGATGTTTGGGTTTAGGTTAATGTTTGTCATATTTCTTAGTTTTTGCACATTTCTTTTTAAAATTTTTCTTAGTTGCATCATTCATCACATCATGATTGTTTGTTCCTTAATGCAAAATACTAGCACGTTTCATCTAGATATTTATGTTATGTGATTTGGTATGCTAGTATGTCTATTGATCTATGTTTTCCTATCCATAGTAGCATAAAGTAAGCATTGTTATTACTAGAAGAATTTGAATGTTGGCCTAGTTTTAGGATCTCTTCACATTATTCTTGACTTTAATGGTAGATATTTTTGAAAATAATCATGATTCATAGAACCGAACTAGTACTCTTGCTTCTATGGTGGCCTCTCAACTATATTTTGGTTACTGAATAAACTCAAATCATGCAAGCTCATTTGGAAAAATCAATCCCTAAAAAAATGATGAATGAAGGTTTATTCAAGTTTGATACTTTGCAAATATTCAAAAAAAATAAGGAATAAAAAAATAGTTATTGTGAGTGGAAACTAGTAATTCACCCCTTTAAGGCCAAGTTAGGTTACTGGGGAAATGAATGCTATGTTTCTCTAGATACTGAGTATTCCTTTGAGACCTTATATAGATGATGCATAATATTTTTGTGGAGAATGAATCTTGCGTGTAGCAAGTAAGTGTCTATTGTATGAAATATGAGGAACACGGTTAAATGGAAAATTGACTAGGCTTAGAGATTGACACTTGAGAAAATTAAGCCACTTATCACACTGAGCACAGAGAACTTCTACTTAGACCACACTCAAATAATTTTTGTATCATGCTCATCAATAAAACCATATGATAGGTTTATATTGATTCATTAGGGATTATTACATGTTATATATGCACATAAATCTAGATTGCAGGTTTTGCTTGAGGACAATCAAAGGTTTAAGTCTAGGGGTATAATGTGCGTAGATTAAATACACTTTTAATCATATTTTGACGCACATCTACTTGTATTTCATTAACATAATCTATATTTATTACACCCTATTTTATTATAATTTCATACTTTCATTATATTCTATTCAGAGATCTGCTCTTTGCTTGTTTTAATTGATAGGACGCGATTTGGAGTAAAAACGGAGCTTAAATGAAGTCTAGAGCTTCCAAAGTATCTGAGCCGTATGGAACTCACACGGGCATGCGAAAACTACATTTTTCCATGCTCTGGTCGTGTGGAAACCACACGGCCATATGGAGGTCGTGTGGGGGTCGTGTGGAATCCACACGGTCATGTGAGGCCGTGTGGAATTTTCAACATTGCAAACTGAAATAAAAATGACCATAACTTTGTAGTCGGTTGGAGTTATGGGTTATTCTTTATATCAAAATGTAGATAACTTCAAGATCTACAACTTTGCTGAAGACTTCAACTAGAAAAACCCCCATCTTGATGGTCTAAAAGACATTGCAATAAAATATAGCTATTAGTTGTGCAGAGCCATGCCAAGGGCCATGCAAGGGGTGTGTGAACCACACGACCGTGCAACATTTCCAGAGAGCAAGAACAGCTAGGCCATGCGAGCCACATGGTCATGCAACATTCCATATGTCAAAAAGAGTTAGGTCGTGTGAGTCACACGACCGTGTAGCCCATCCAGAACTAAAGTAGAACATGACCGTGTGAGCCACATGGCTGTGTCACTAGTCTAGAGAAGAAACAAGACATGGCCGTGTGGACATGCCATGCCATGACCAGTGTCTAAGCCTATAAAAGGGGGGGGGGGGGGGGGTCTCTCCCCTTTTCATTCATCTTTGTCTTAGGGCTCTTCCCCATTGCTTGGAGAAGGGTTCTCCCCTTTGGGAAGACCCTAGATCTTCCTTCTTCGCCGATCCGTCCTCCTCCGGAGCAAGGGAGTTCTTCCAAGGACGCTACGCCTCAAAGATAAGCATTCTCTTCTCTCTATCTCCATGTATTGAGTTGTAGATTGCTTTACTTATTGTCTTTAGTTGTAATTCTCTTGTAATAGAGTAGATCTCTAAATCTAAGATGTATGAAGTAGTTGTGATGTATGAACTATGTATTTAGACATTTTCCTATGCTATGAAGTGTTTATATAAGATTCTATTGTGTATTGTTGCTTGTATATGTTTGATGAAATATGTGTGAGGACAATTCATGTACATATAAGGGATTTGTCTTTATGTTAAGGTCGCTACTAGATTAGATAATCAGGGGATCCTTGTGACAGAAGGATACCCATTCAATCGGACATATTATACCCTTCGTGACAAAGGATATCGATATTTACCCAATTTCTAGAGTCAAAAGATCTTAACATAGGGACTGATCCTTATTAGGAAAATTAATTAGAGTTTCGAGAGTTCTCCCAAATTAATGTTAGGAAGTGATCTGTGTAATCTAGGAATGTGGACCGAGGGCCTTGGTGACAGAAGGATAGCCCTATAATTGGACTTCGTAAATTACCTTTTCTACTTAATTGCATTAATCTACCGTTAGGAAATGACTTGTGTAATCTAGGAACGTGGACTGAGGGCCCTTGTGACAGAAGAATAGTCCTATAATCGGACTTCCTAAATTACCTCTTCTACTTAATGGCGTTAGAACTTGGGTAGACTCTTCGGTGAAATCTTCGCAGGGTTGTATCGAACTCTAGTTAAAACTCCTACACGAGTGTAAGCATGGAGTTAGGGAGATGAACAATGCATAGGGACATTAACTAGCATCACAATGAACTCAAATCCTAGTATCTATTCCCCTTCATTCACTTACGCTTTTCACTCTCTCTCCTCTCTTTTCTTTCTCTCTAGCGTTTGTGAACCATTTTAGATTGTCTAGATAATTCGCTGTGCAAAGTTAACTAGTGCTTAATCAACAGTCCCTGTGGAATTGATAATCTTTTGTATTACTAACGACGTAACTATGCACTTGCGATTCATAACAATTACTCTTCTCGAAACTGAGTTCCCAACAAGAAGTAAAGTTAATAAAATAATCCCTCTATTTGCGATAGAGGAAGAGAATAATGTTCGTTTATCAATAAATCAAGTATCATGAGAGATGCCTAAATCTAGTCAACTTAGTAGGAGTGACTTGCCGATGAATGAGTCAATTTCTCAACCATCTAACCTACGAAGAAGTAGTAATCAGATTATTCATCGGAGAAAGTTTGACATTGAGAATGAGACATTGATGATTTTTTCGGTTGATAATGAGGAATCTCGAATAGTTGAGGAAGCTTTGAGATGTTCAATAAGAGAAAATGGAAAATTTCAATGGATGAGGAGATTGAGTTTATGAGAAAGAATCAAGTTTAGGATTTAGTCGATCTTCCTCCGGACCAAAGTGTTGGAGTGTATACTGAAAGCCTAAGCTTTGTAAACATTCATTATGAATAAAGAATCACATTTGGTCAAATTATCTACATTTAGTTGTAGTTGTTCAATTAATTTATACTGTAGATAACATAGTATGTGGTGCCACATGTAGAAGATGATGTTATCAGTACCTTATAAATTATAAACAATAGCTCACGACCAAAATGGAAAGGAACAAATCATTAGAAGGTCGTAGTGTAATTAGGTATCAGTTTATCTTGACTGTATAATTACACTAGTACACTTAGAGTGTAATGAGTAGGATCATTTGAGGTCGTTTCTTTTATACTGACTTTATAAAGAAACAAAGATCTCGGTTATTATGGAAGTGTGTGCTCTTAATCCTAATATAATAACAAGCACATATATTTGATATTTATTTCTTTAATTTATCAATGGGTGAGATTTAGTTCGTTGAATCAATAAACCCGATAAGTTGGGAAATGATATCACTTATAGTGTGTGTTGTTGATTATAGAAGGAAACTGTGTCCTAGAGATACTAGGTTGATAATGTCCTCAAGAGGAGCTCATAAGGATTGTCATGTTAAACCCTACAGGTGGACTTAGTCCGACATGATGATAAGGTTGAGTGGTACTACTCTTGGACTAAGATATTAATTAAATGAGTTGTCAGTAACTCACTTAATTAGTGGACATTCGATATCTTAAACACAGGGAGACTAACACACTCATAATAAGAAGGAGCCCAAAAATGTAATTTGGGATTGGTGCGGTAGTTCAATAATAGTTCTCTAGTGGAATGAATTATTATTGATAAAATTAAGTTGTGTGTTCGGGGTGAACACGGGATGCTTAATTTTATCGGGAGACCAAAACCAATTCCTCCTCTCGGTCCCTATCATAGCCTCTTATTTATAGAGTTCTATACCCACCTATACTCACTTTCTATACCCACCTAATAGGGGTCGGCCAAGCTAGCTTGGGAACCAAGCTAGGGCCGGCCTAAGCATAAATTGGTGTGGCCGGCCCTAGCTTGAACCCAAGCTAGAGGGGCCGACCATATTAAATTAAAAAGTATTTTAATTTTAATTTTTATTATGTGGAAGATATAATTTATTAAAGAGAATTAAAATTAAAATATCTCTCTTGTAAAAGATCTACAAAAGATTAAAGAAAGAGATTAGATCTCTTTCCTTATTTGTAGATTGGTGAGATATTTTATTTTCTCTTTAAAAATTATTCACATGTTGTTAAATTAAAATTATAGAAATTTCTTTTTATCAACCATGAAGAGATTTTTGAAGAGAAATTTTATTTTTAAAATTTTCGGAAACAAATTAGGAAGTTTTAATTTGTTGATTAAAACTTGTCTAATTTATTTCTTTTGATGTGGCCGACCAATATTGTTTTAATTGGAAATTTTATTTTATTTTTCACAATTAAATTATGTCAAGGAAATTAAGTAAATTTTATTGTAATTAAATTTCCTAATTTGCCTAGGCCAAGGAATATAAAAGAAGGGGTGGGGGTGCCTTCATGAGAGACAACCTCTATTATTTCTCTCCCTCTTTTGTTCCTTGGTGTGGCCGGCCATCATCATCCTCTCCCTCTCTTCCTCTTGTGGTGGCCGAACCTCTCTCTCCCCTTGGAGCTCTTGTGGTGGCTGGATACTACTTGGAGAAGAAGAAGAAGAAGGAGAGAAAGCTAGCATCTCTTGGAGCTTGGTTGGTGTTTTGATCTTCTTTCTTGGTGAAGCTTCCTTATTGTGGCCGAACCTAGCTTGGAGGAGAAGAAGGTGGTTGATGGTTTCTCATCTCGGAAGATCGTTGCCCACACAACGTCCGAGGTTAGAAGAGGAATACGGTAGAAGATCAAGAGGTCTTTCTAGAAGGTATAACTAGTAGTTTTTCCTTTTCCGCATCATACTAGTTATTTATGGAAATAATACCAAATACAAGAGGCTTACGTTCTAGTATTTCAAATATGTTTTTCGGAGTTGTGTTCTTTTGTTTTATTTTTTCTTGTGATTTGATTGTTCTTTTCGGTTAACCTAAAGTTATTTTAGGAAATTAAATATTAGATTTCTATAAAAGGTTTTGTCTAGTCGGTGGTGGTTGCTCCCATATCCAAGAAGGTCATGTGCCTCGCCACGTCAGTACTGGGAACTAATTATGAAAATTAATATTTAATGGAATTAATAACTTAAGGTGATTTGGGTCGAACGTGTTAAGTTCCGCAGGAGATCCAAGTCAAAACCTAAAAGAACAAATAGATTAAGTTTTGGATCAAACGTGTTAAGTTCCGCAGGCGATCCAAAATTTAATTTAAAAGAACACATGGTAGCTAGGAAAAGGTTCAGACCTTTGTACAAAATTTTTGTACAGTGGAACCTCTAGGCTTTCCGAGTAGCAACCAACACAAAGGACTATGGGGATAAATGGATTCTCTGATTCTCAAAATTAAGAGCAAAGCAGATAGATCGATTAATTGATACAAAGCTCGTTTAGTTGCAAAAGGATATACTCAAATGGAGGGTATTGATTTTAAAGATGCGTTCTCTCCAGTTGTGAAGTTTATGTCATTATGTGTCATCCTAACTATAGTAACACAATTTGACATTAAATTACATCAAATGAATATAAAAGCAATTTTTCTTAATGGTAATCTTGACGAAAAAATCTTTATGGCACAACTAGAAAGTTACATTCCTAAAAGCCAAGAGAATAGAGTATGTAGACTTAAGAAATCTATATATGGGCTAAAGCAAGCGTCAAGACAATGGAACATAAGATTTAATGAAGTCATTTTATCGTATGATTTTAAAATAATCAATGAGGATCATTGTGTTTACTTAAGAATAGAAAAAAGAAAGTTTGTTATATTATTATTATATATTGATGATATGCTAATAGCTGGAAGTGACATAAAATGTGTGATAGAAGTTAAATCTGTTAGAGTGTATACTAAAAACCTAGCTTTTGTATAAACATTTATTTAGAAATAAAGAATCACAATGGTCAAATACCTACATTTATTTGTTAAGTATAGTTGTTCAATTAATTTATATTGTAGATAACATGGTGTGTAGTGTCACACACAAAAGATCATGTTATCAGTTCTTTATAAATTATAAACAGTTGCTCACGACTAAGATGGAAAGGAACAAACCATTGGAATAGTCGTAGTGTTATTAAGTATTAGTTTATCTTGACTAATAAATTACACTAGTATACTCTAAGTGTATTGAGTAGGACCATTTTAGGTAAGTTCTTTTTATACTGACTTGATAAAAGAACTAGACCTTAGTTATTATGGAAGTGTGTGCTCTTAATCCTAATATAATAACAAACACATATATTTAGTATTTATTTCTTTAACTTATCAATGAGTGAGATTTAGCTCGATAAATCAATAACCCCGATAAGTTGGGAAATGATATTACTTATAGTGTGTATTGTTGATTATAGAAGGAAACTTTGTCCTAGTAATCTAGGTCGAGAATGACCCCAAGAGGAGCTCATAAGGATTGTTATGTTAAACCCTGCAGGTGGACTTAGTCCGACATGACGATGAGGTTGAGTGGTACTACTCTTGGACTATTATATTAATTAAATGAGTTGTCAGTAACTCATTTAATTAGTGGACATTCGACATCTTAAACATAGGGAGACTAACACACTCATAATAAGAATGAGCCCAAAATGTAATTTGGGATTGGTGCGGTAGTTCAATAATAATTCTTTAGTGGTATGAATTATTATTGATGAAATTAAGTTGTGTGTTTGGGGCGAACACGGGAAGCTAAATTTCATCGGGAGACCAAAACTAATTCCTCCTCTCGGTCTCTATCGTAGACTCTTGTATATAGAGAATTATACTCACCTATACCCACTTCTTACCTATCCTAATGGGGCCGGTCAAGCTAGCTTGAAACCCAAGCTAGGGCCGACCAAGATCAAAGGATTAAGCCAAGTTAATTGGCCGGCCATAGCTTGGAGCCCAAGCTTGATTGGTCGACCATATTAAAAAGGATTTTATTTTTATTTAAAAATTTTTCTTTATGTGGATATCATGGTTTTAAAATAGATTTAAAATTTAAATCTTTCCTTTTATAACATTCTACAAAGGATTAAGAAAAGATTTGAAATCTTTCCTTATTTGTAGATTGAAAGGTGGATTTTAATTTTAAGAAAACTTTCCTTTTTTAACCATGTTCATGATTTAAAAGAGAGTTTAAAATTAAATATTCCCTTTTATAAGTTTCTACAAAAGATTATAAAAAGATTTGATATCTTTCCTTATTTGTAGATTGAAAGGAGATTTTAATTTTTAGAGATAACTTTTCTTTTTGGAAATCATCCACATGTTTAAAAGAAAGATTTTAATTTATAGAATTTCCTTTTTACAAACCACCATGAAGGGAAAAATTATTGGAGAAATTTTTTATAAATTTCCGGAAACAAATTAGGAAGTTTTAATTCTTGTGTTAATTAAAACTCTCCTTGTTTTGGAGTTTATAGTGGCCGACCATGATATGTGAGAAAAGATTTTTAATTTTAATTAATTAAATTTTCTTTTTCATGACAAAAGAATTAAGGAAGTTTTTATTAAAATTTCCTTATTTGTCAAGACCAAGGATTATAAAAGATGGGGTAGAGGTGCCTTCATGGCTAACGACTCTATTTTTTTTCTTCATCTCTTTTCCTCCTTGGTGTGGCCGACCCTAGGGTCTCTTCTTCTTCTCTTCTCTTCTCTTCCTCCTTTGTGGTCGGCAGCATCAACACAAGAGCAATCAATGGTGGCCGGTTCTAGCTAGGAGAAGGAGAGAAAGGAGTTTTTGTTTCTAGCATCCCTTGGAGCTTGGTGGTGGTGGTCGGACCTCTACTTCTCTTAGAGAATTATGGTGGCCGAATTTTGCTTGGAGAAGAAGGTGACTTAGGTGGATTCTCATCGCGGTAGATCGTTGCCCACACAACGTCCGGGATAAGAAGAGGAATACGGTAGAAGATCAAGAGGTTATTTGCTTACAAAGAAAGGTATAACTAGTAATTATTTTCCACATCATACTAGTTTTCTTTGTATAGTTATTTTTGGACATACCAAACACAAGAGGCATATGATTCTAGAGTTTTCAGATTTATTTTGAAGTTGTGTTTCTTTTCTTTTATTTTTTGAATTTGTGATTCGATTGTTCTTTTTGGTTAAACCTAGAATTATTTAAGGAAATTAAATATTAGCTTTCCTTAAAAGGCTTTGTCTAGGCGGTGGTGGTTGCTCCCATATCCAAGAAGACCATGTGTCTCGCCATGCAGTCCTGGAAGCCAATTTTGAAAATTAATATTTAATGGAATTAATAACATAGGTGAATTTGAATCAATAGTGTTAAGTTCCGCTTGCGATTCAAATCTAAACCATTAAGAACAGATAAGTTAAATTTGGAATCAATGATGTTAAGTTCCGTCTGTGATTCCTAATTTAACTTCTAAAGAACATAATAGGTTATTTAAGGAAAGGTTCGACACTTGTACAAAATTTTTGTACAGTGGAACCGGTATGATTTTCCTAGGACTAACCAACAAAATCCTAGGACTAACCAACAAAATCATAGCTTTTATCATAATTTGACATAATAGATATGGGAGAAGCTAAGTACATCTTAGGAGTGAAGATCATTAGAGATCAATCAAAAAGACTTTTGGGTTTGTCTCAAGAGGCTTATATCAATAAAATGCTACTACACTTCAATATCTTAGATTGTAATATTGAACGGACACCTGTAGTAAGATGTACTATTCTAAGTAAAAGTATGTATTCCAAAACTCCTGAAGAAATAGTTGAAATGAAGAAAAATCATATGTCAGTTCTATTGGTAGTTTAATGTACACTATGTTGTGTACTCATTCTGATATAAGCTATGCTGATGGCTTAGTTAAAACACAGAATCAAGACACTGGAAAGTGGTGAAGAGGATACAAATATTTTACAGGGATAGTGGATTATTGTCTATGTTTCCAAGGATCAAATATGAGTCTAAGTAGCTACACAGATGCAGATTGGGCAGGAGACCTTGATAACAGAAAATTCATATCAGCTTATACCTTCTTACTGAATGGTGGTGTCATCTTATGGAACAGCAAGAAACATGCTTGTGTAGCCCTGTCAAACAAGAAAGTTGAGTATGTGGCTTGTGCAACGGTTGTGCAAGGGGCTGTTTGGTTAAGAAAGTTCCTGAAGCATTTAAAATTTACTGAGGACAGTGGGAGTCCTTTTATAGTATACTGTGACAGTCAAGGTACAATAACTTTTTTCAAAGATCTCAAATATCATAGCAAAGATAAATATATAGAAATTAAGTATAATTTTGTAAGAGATATTGTTGATAAGAAAAATGTAGTTCTTGAGTACATCCCTACACGTAATATGCTTACAGATCCTTTTACTAAGCCATTGACTAAAATGTTATTTCAAGGACATATGAAGTCTTTGGGACTTCGAAGAATATAACATATTATAAAGACATTTAGATATATGAAAAAGTCATGATCTATTCAATGTATATGTCCTTTTTACATTTAAATAAAGTCTCGATAAGCATGTTGATAGATTTAAATTAGTCCACTCACATAGATAATCATCTTTATTTGTTAAGTATAAATAGAGGTAATATCGTTACTTATGAGAAAACTTATGTAGTTGTGAATAAAGACATACCCATAAGTTAATGTCATCTTGATAATTGTATCAAGATAAGATCATTTATATAATGATTTGAGTAAATAAATTCACCATTTACTGAATCTTCTTAAGGCCAGATTGAAATTCATATGTTGAATTCAAGATTAGATATTAGGCATGTCAAGATCAAAATCTATACGATGTTAAATTTTTTGAGAAAAACATGTGCTCTTTTTAGTAAAGAGAAAAATATTATAGCATGTGATTCATACCATGTGGGCAATGGTGATAAGAAGGATAATAGGAGAATAAATCTCTATTTCTCTACTATGTGAGACCCTTGAGATTATAAGTTAATATCAATCTTACCCTAAGTGACTATTTAGCTGTCTACTTGAAGTTCTAATCAATGTCTGCTACTTTAACATGTTTCCTATTAGCTATGGGTGATTCGGTCTATGGAGCATAACTAGGAAAACAACTTATTAGAATGAATAGATTCTAATTAAAAAGGAAGATTAATATTGATTTACATCTTTAGCATTTATTTACTAGTACCAATTACATTTTTTTTAGTACATAAAATGAAATTGTGAATAATTGTTTAGATTGGAGATGTTGAACATGCTCTTCACATAATAGTTATTATGAGAGATTAGAGATGTTTATAATGATGTAAATGATTTAATATAGGGTAAAGGCAAGATGTTGATGTCTCAGATTCGTTCTATAAGAGCAGCTAAGTTAAGTTTAACAACTTCCTTAGCAGTAATTGCTTATTGTGCTTGTTATCGCATGAACCATTGTCCTTGACGTATGAATTGAATGTTCTTACATGATTTTTGTGACTATTAGTCTTTATTCTTCATGTGGCAAAAGGCGATTCGCTCGCCCCCAGCGCCCCAGCCAACCCGTCCCTAGGCCAATACGGAGGAGGTAAATCACGGGTGGCTACTAGCCATTAGTGCAAATGGCCAAGACATAGGGAGGTTATGCTCGGTCACGCCGAGTTTCGACCCCAAGACCTCATGTGGCAACACCCCATGCCTTAACCATCGCACCGCCCCGAGGGGACTAGTCTTTATTCTTCATGATCTATGATTTTTGTTATTATTGGTCTTTATTCTTCACGATCTTTGTGATCATTTGCCTTTATGGTTTAACTTAGACGAGTGGGAGATGTTAGCGTTACTGTGCTAGAAATGGCTCTCACCGTAAACCGCCTCCAAGAAATCATGATCTATGAATTTTGTGATTATTGGTCTTTATTCTTCATGATCTTTGTGATCATTTGCCTTTATGGTTTAACTTAGACGAGTGGGAGATGTTAGCGTTACTGTGCTAGAAATGGCTCTCACCATAAACCGCCTCCAAGAAATCACTGCTGTGGCAATAATGTAAGGTGATTAATGTCAATAACTTCATGTCGTAACAGTTATAGCATCCAAGTTATAAAAGAAGAAGAAGACAAAAAGTAGATAAGTCAAACGAGCGAGCATGGTTCAATTCAGAATTTGGTTTGTGAAATTTAAATGGTTTTTCAGTTTCATCCGTGAACATTCTTCTGACGACAAAATCTTCTCCGATTTCTTCTCCAAAGAGCACTGTAAGTTTTATTTACAGATTCATGAATTCAAAATTTCATGCTTTAAATGAACACTCTCTCTTTTGAGATCCGATGTCCTGAGAGATTACACAAGTTAAGGTTTGGATTGGCTCATCAGTATAGTTTTTTCCATGTTCAAATCAGTTACCGATCAGGAAGAAAAAAAAAAGAAAAATACTTAAAAAAAAAAAGATAAAACTAATGGAAAGGAGTTATCTTCGTCAGTAGAAGAAATAGAGAACCAACGTACCTATACCATACCTTCTCGATGCTTATACAGATCTCCGAAGGGGGCTCTTACGTCATTTGCTTTTGCGCACTCTTTGACCACTTACCACCCAAGTGAATGAAGGTGAGTTTGTTGGTGATCTGTTATCATTCCTCCACTCGTAGGTTGCCACATAAGATAGGAAGGAATAAGGGGAGTACCTCTGACATCCACTTCATGTTTTCCAATTGGCACTTTGGCAGACGCCATGTGATGAGGAGAGAAATCAACGAAACCGTTTTTGACATCCACTTTGCATTCTCCAATTGCTGATCGCCACGTGCTGAGGAGGGAATCGAGGGAATCACCTTGGATACCTCATTCGTGTTCTTCATTCAATGACTGCTGCGTATCAATAACCAAAAGCTTCTATCTCCTTAATTGTATTGCTCAAGGTGATAGTTTGCAATGCTCAAATGCGTAATTTTTTATCGCGTGACAAATCTCATATGGCTTGAAAGGACTTAATTTGATTATCCGGAGGAACTTTCCTAGATTGCACGGAGGATCTTAGCATCAGTTGTTCGAAGGAAAGCATTTTTGCCATTCAAGAACATATCCATATTTCGGAATAAATTTGATTATCATCCGATGTCCCTCTTGCAAATTAGATTGAAGAGTGAAATTGAATGAAATTTTATTAAGATGAAAAGTGTATTTTTTTTATATTGCCGGTCAGGTTAGCTCAAATTATCTTTTGGAAAATGTCATTGTGAGCCTGATGAGCACTCAACAGCTTTATCTTACTTTTAAGATGTATTGTTGTGATACTGAGAGGCCGTGCAATAACTCTGCATTTCTAGCAAGCCAATTGTTAATGGGATGCTAAGAGGTGTTTACAAGGAATAGTAGTTTGAAGGTTGTCCCAAAGAGTGGAGTGTTGGGTTTAGAAGGTTGTAAACATAGTCTCATATTGAAAATATATGGGAAAGATCATGGATTTATAAGAAAAAAGATATTTCCATTAGCATGAGACCTTTTGGGAAGAACCCAAGAGTAAAATCATAAGGGCTTAGGCCCAAAGTGGATAATATCATATACAATTGGTAAGCCGCTCTTCCCCGGACTAACTGTCAGAAGAAGCACAAGCTAGAGTCATGATCCAAGATTAAACCATGTGGATGAAACCTTGAACAAAGTAGGGGAAACCCTGATTCTCCATTGGTATGAGACCTTTTGGAGAGAGCGTCATGATCCAAGATTAAACCATGTGGATGAAACCTTGAACAAAGTAGGGGAAGCTCTGATATCTCCATTGGTATGAGACCTTTTAGAAAGAGCAAAAGAGCAAAACCATGAGGGTTTAGGCCCAAAATGGATAATATCATATCGTTATGGAGATATCTAAGGGGGCGTTTGGTTTAGGGGAATAGGAGTGGGGAATGGGAATCATTGATTGTCATTGTTAATGTTTAGATTATAGGAATAGGAATACAAATAAAGGAATGAATCCTTGAAATTGGGTAATAACTCATTCCCATGTATCTCCCCTTCAATGAGTCATTACCCTATTTTCATCAATTAAAACATTCCCTTATTCCAAAAATATCCTTGACCTAAAACTAAAATTTTCTCCCTTAATATCAAATATCAAAATATATTTATTTATTTTTTATTTCATATCACTTCTCTCTCCTTGTTCTCTCTCACCATTTTATCACACACTTTCTCTCTTCTTAATCTCTCCTATCACACTCTCTTTCCACTTTTTTTCTCATTATACTTTCTCTCTCATTATACTTTCTCTCTTCTCAATATCTCCAATCACTCTCTTTTCTCTTTTTTTTCATCACACTTTCTCTCTCCATAATCTCTCTTGTCGCACTCCCTCCTTTTTTTTCCTCAACACACTTTCTCTTTCATCATACTTTCTCCCTCATCATACTTTCTCTCTCCTCAATCTCTCCCATCACACTCACTGTTCTCTTTTTTTCTTATCATATCATACTTTCTCTCTCACCATACTCTCTTATCACACTCTCTCTCCTCATTTTTTCTCATTACATTTTCTCTCTCTTCATCCTCTCCCATCATACTTTCTCTCACATCATATTTTCTCTCTCATCTTTTCTCATCATGCTCTCTCCTATCACACTTTCTTTTTTCATTTTCTCTCATCACACTTTCTCTCTCTTCATTCTTTCTCATCACACTTTTTCTCTCATCATACTTTCTCTCTCATCAATTTCTTTCATCATATTTTTCTCTCACATTCATCTTTATCTCATATCTAATTTTTTCTCTTATTTTCCTTTAAGGGTAAAAAAGAAAATTTTAATTTATTCCGATAGAAAATATGCAACTAACCAAACATTGCTTTTAAGAGTGATATATATTCATGCTCATATTCATTCTCATTCCACAATAGAATGATTCTCGTTCTGATTCTTATTCCTAGGAAAAAACCAAACGCCCCTTAAATTTTTTTCGATCTTATATAGAGTAGTCTAAGACTATCGTAATAATAATACTTAATACTTGATAGATTAACCATTATTAATGCCCGAAGGTACTAACTATCGGGCCTTTAAGCCATTAGCTGGAGTAGGATTTCAATCAAATGCACAAAAAAAAAAGTTGTAGTAAATAGAAAAATCTAGTAATGTTTCTAGAACTATTAAAGCTTGGATTTCCAAGTAATTTCTTATTAACAAAATAGGGCCCAACAACTGTTGGGTACCAAAACATCACATGCATTATTTAAGTATAGGTTAGTAAGAAATGGATGGAGGTTGGATAATGGATATTCTAAACACATGACCAAAAGGAAAATTCATCAGTCTCAAGCTCAAGGACTTAGGTGCAGTATCCTTTGGCAACAATAATGAGCTAACAGTGCTTGAGTTAGGTAACATTAAACTAAACTCTGATTTATTATTAAGAAAATCTTATTGAAAATCTTAAGTTTAACTCAGTACATGCCAAATGTGTAATACTAGATACAAAGTGGAGTTTCATTCTATTAAGTGTCTAATAAAGCACACTTATTATCTAATGTGGTATTGATAGAAGTTAAGAAAGAAAATATTTACTCTATCAATCTACCTAGTTCTTCACTCAAATGTCTAACAACATAAGGAAGTGTCCTTGTAGTACACGAGATTGACTCACATCCACATTAAATGCTTTTCAAAAGTAAATAAGGACTTAGTTAGAGGCTTACCTAAATTCACTTATCCTAAGGACAAGATTTGTGACACATACCAAGAAAGCAAGCAAATCATATCAATATATAAATATACTAATTAAAATAGAACCACTTGCACTGTAGAATTCCTATACTTAGATTTATTTAATAATTATGGAGTTAAATCATTGAGTGGTAGTCAATATTGCTAATTAGTGATAATCAATAATTTTTCACATTTCACTTTAATTCACTTCTTAAAACGTAAAAATAAAACCTTAGATGAATTTACCGAATTTTACAAATTAGTTGAAAATGAGAAAAAAAAATTAAAATTAAAAGGATAAGAAGTGATAATTTTATTAAAATTTAAAAACGAAGGTTCAACCAATTTTATTTAGAAATTGGTGTAATTATGAATTTTAAAATGGAGTTCTAGAAAGGAAAAAATTGAGCTAAAACCATGCTTATTGAATATATATTTCCTGATTACTTTTGGGCTAGATAGTTAGTGTCACGTGTTATGTACAACAAACTTTAATTAAAAATAACTTATGAAATTCATTACAACAAAAGACCTTATATGTTAAATACTTAAGTAAATTTTCTATTAAGTCTGATGAAGGAATCTTCATTTGATACTCAACCACCAATAGACAGATACAACAAAAAAACCTCAAAAGTTGGAGAAAAAAAAAACTATAATTTAACACACCAAGACTTACCCATGAAAAATCTCTAGTCGACCAAGACTTAGATAAACCAACTAAAATTTTTAGACTTTGAAAAACTAACCCTGTGAAGCACAAATTTAGGGGATGACTTGGACGAAATCAAACTAGATAATAATATTGAACCTAAATATCAATGAAATGAAGAATCAACTCAATTTGAATCTTAATCTACTAGGACAGAGAGTCAGTTTCAATCATCCATCTAAATAAATTTTAGGATATATAAATCAAGGAGGTAGAACTAGCTCATTCTATAAAAATCTAAGTCAAATTACTTTAATTTTAAAAATTAAACCTACAATTATAGATGAAACATTGCTTGATCTTAATTGTGTGATAATTATGCAAGAAGAATTAGTATAATTTGATAGAAATCCAGTTCGAGACTTAGTATCAAAACCTAAAAATCAAATCATAGTTGACACTGTGCGAGTTTTTAGAAATAAATTAAATGTTAAAGAAAATATAATTAGAAATAAAGCTTGATTAGCAACTTGTGGTTTTAGTTAGGTCAAGGGTTAGACTATGATGAGAGTTATGCTTAATAGTTAGATTTGAGTCTATTAAAACGTAATTAGCTAATAAAATCCAAAATGAATTTAATTTATATCAAATGGATGTTAAGTTAGTATTCTTAAATGGATTCATTAAAGAGAAAGTGTATGTTGAACAACCATCGGAATTTAAAAATCTTGATTATCCTAATCATATCTTTAAGCATATAAAAGATCTTGTCTAGACTAAAATAGTATGAAAGGTTGTTAATATACTTAATTTCTAAAGAATTTAAGTAGGATAAGTTGACCCAATCTTATTTATTAAAACTCATAATAATATTTTTATAGCACAAGTATATAGAAATGACATAATTTTTAATTTAACTAACACCAAATTCTTGTAAGAATTTATTAACATAATGAAAAGTGAATTTAAAATGTGTTATGTATGTGAATTGAATTTCTTCTTAGAACTCCCAATTAAACAAACTAAACAAGGTACCATGTTCACCCATTTAAGTATGCTAAAGAACTAAGTAAAACATTTAATATGGAAAATGCTAAAAAAAATTAGTACACCTATGACTATAAACTTAAAATTAAACCATGAACTTAAAGGAAAGGCTATAGATTTTAAGTATTATAGAAATGCAATTGATAGTCTATTACACCTTTTTACTAGCCGACCAAATATATTATTTATAGTATATAAGTTTGTAAAATTTCAATCTTGTGCCAAAGAGTTTCACTTATCTATCATTAACAGAATTTTGAGATATCAATATCTCAAGGGTACTCTTAATGTTGGATTATGGTACATTAGGACTAAATTTTTAACTTAATTGGGTATTTTAATTGACTATATGTGCTGCAAGTTGAATAAAAAAAATACTAATGAGAGCTTCTAATTGCAAGGCTCTTCACTAGTTAGTTAAAGTAGTCATAACCAACACTATGTTGCTCTATCGACTATGAAAGTTGAATATGCTATAATGGATGAGTATGTAACTCAACAATTATGGAAGATGCAAATTTTAAAAAATTATTAACTTAATTACAAATATATCAAAGTGTTATGTGATAACATTAGCATAATTAACTAAATAAAAAATTTAATGCATACAAAACACAAAGAAGTTAAATATCATTTTGTTCAAGATCATGTTACAAGAAGAGATATTGCATTTGACTATGTAAGTCTAAATCTAACCTATCAGACATTTTTACAAAATCATTAACTAAGTTTGATTTAAATATACTTAGAAGAGAACTAGGAATGAACTTAATAGACTCATTTTTTAATATTTATAGATTCATTTTTCTTTTTATTATGTACTTAAGAGTAGGAATTACTATAGAACAACATAATCTTACAGATTTAGACAAGTCATTTGCATCTCATAAAAACCTAAGGTTAACTAGATTGTATACTAAGACATGTAGATGAGGTGAGATGCTAGGAATCACCCTTGGTTCTAGATGCTTATCATTGTTCATCGACATGAACCAAGATATAAACATTGATCACTAGGATGACTAACCTTGACCAGAAGCTTTGCTTAATTCATGAACAACAAGTTTGAGACAATTGGTTGGATATGGTTTCAAAAGAAATATTTTGTAAAAACTATCTTTGCTATATTCGCTATTGTATTCTATATAATACTCAATTGGACACTTGATTTAACCAAATTTGACCTATCTTAGTTAACTGACCCAAGTTGACAAATTAAGTTAAGCAAAAGGCACATTTAACCTTAATTTTGACCTATCAGACTTGATCAAATTGATCATTTAATCAAAATATTGGATTTGGTAGACCAGATTATTCAATGTGATCGACCAGAATGCCCAGCCTAATAACCATTGATACCTTCGTGAGATCAACCCCACCATGTGTCATGCATCCGATCTTCACACCTTTGGCACTTGGGACGCCTCCCTAGCGCCCGAGGGTTTGTGTGTCAAGATTGTAAGACCAAGAAAGCTAAAAGAGAACACTTTTCTCCACGCCCTTGTTGACTAAGTAGAAATGTATAAGTCATAAAGCTAGATTTCAAGTAAGCTTTTTTATTACAACAAAGTTTACTAAACTTAGAAGCATGAGAGAATAACTTCTCTATATTTGGATTTAAATTTACTTCAATATGAAGCCAGTGACCAACAGACTAGATCAGTTAATCTATCAATAAAAATACGCATGCATCATCTTTGGATTTCTAAATATCCACAGTTTACAAGGTACAACAAACTTTGGTCAATGAAATATTACAACTGTCACTAATATTTCTATTTGCAACAGACATTCAAATATTCAGATGAGATGCCATCGGAAAATTGCATAGAATGAAGTGTAAAAAGATTGAGAAGAATTAGCATAAAAGAATACTACAGTAGCTATGAAGTTGAATGGTGAAGTGGCTCCATGCAACCATTAATGCTTATTGACCAAGCTTCCTCCATATTGAGCCTTTGGGTGCTGCCAGACACTTGACCCTACCGAAGAGGAATCCTGTCTTCGGAGGGTTACCGTTTACAAGTGAGTTCTCATATATTTCTTTGCACTCTTGCACCACCTAGACAAATAAGCAAACACATCTTACCACCTTGAATCTTTATATATATTTAACATGTGAATCTTGGCAAATGATCCTGAAATCTTATTCTGGTATAGAACTTGTATTATATTCTCAAAGCTCTAGCTAGTAAAAACCGAATGCACGTTTAGGGCCAGCATATTGTGACATATTTTGGATAACCAGCTATATATAGAGATATCAGGATTTTCATATCTAACAAAGTTAGACGGAACCAGCACTGATACTTTTCAATATTACAATTATGCTATATAGATTGAACCGATAGATAACAAACTTGAAATTATAGGTTGCTCATGAGACAAATAGTTCATTCTGGTTGTCTAGAGTATCATTACAATGAGTGCACAATTTTTGACTAAGTAAATAATCAGAATAAAAATGAAAAAGATTATTACCTCCTTGGCTTCCTTCCGTGGAATACCCTCTCGTAATGCAACAAGTTTTTCCACAACTTCAGCCTGCATGAAATGTATATAAGTACAAGAAATATATAGCTACATGGAGGACACAAATCTAACTTGAAAACTCCAAGAAGCTCTTAGTTTGAACTACTAATAAATGGCATAACAATTGCCAATTCAAGTACGAAATTTTAAGATAAAAATGATTAGATGAGAATATTACTGGGCAATCTGCCTGATGCTCAAGAATATTTGTGTATATAAGGGTAAAACTATCCAGGCTTTCAGCTGAAGCCAGCTCTCTAAGATCACTCAGAATCCTCACTCTGTTTTCAACTTTCTGCAGAGAAATAAGTATGATTAGACAAAATCAGATAAACCAAAATGATAACATGTAAAAAAAAGTTTACATGAAAGGTGACAGATTATTATTGAACAAACTAAATAAAGTACATAGAAACAGAATACATACTGTTAAACTGAGATACTCCCTGAAAAAATCCATAAGGACCTCTTCATCTAGTCTCATCCTCTCAATAGTTTCCTCTCTAATATAATTTTTCTATCAAGGCAATCATAATACTTGTAAGATATTAGTGCGATCACATCTAATTTAACAAAAAGTACTATGGTAAGTAATCTAATAGAGCATATTGGTGCAACCTGTGTAAGCAAATGATCAACATAAATCACAATTGTTTCCTCTAGGCAAGCTTCCCCAAACCTCCTAAATGATCTGTCTTCAATATACCTAACAAAGACAAGCTTAATTTTAAAAAGGGAGCAAACTCTAGAGTAAGCACATATAAAACATGAAGAATTTGTTTTTGTGCATAATCAAAGTCAAAACAAGTTCTACTGCATCGAAGTGGACAAAGTCAAAAGGTACGTATTTGCACCTGAGGTGCTCCAAAAAGAATCACATAGATATGATCAGAAATGATGATTGGCTATCATTCATGGACAATACTGAGGTATTGTTTGTGAGCCATAGTAGGAAACAGCATAATGAAAAATAGCATTCTGTGAATATTGTACGATAAATAATACTGGCTAGAGAATTTAGCTAAGTAATGGAACTAGTTTGCATAAAGAAAAAGGCATGACTCAGATATGCCATAGAAAGTTTCCTTGAAATTCAATAGTTGGATAGGAATAAACAAATAAAATTGTTAAACTGACATAAAGCTGTATAGATGCAGCGGAAAAGAAGTCAGGAATAGGTTAAACAATAAAAATAATAATTCAGTGAACCATACCACCTAAATAATCCGCAAGAAAAAGAAGGCATACATTTTGATGTCTCCAAAATAATCACCAAATGTTGCGACTAAATACTCTGTTACCAGGCCTTCATACCAATCTGGAATTGACAAAAGCAACTTTGTGGTGGGCATATCAATCAGCTAATAAAAGAGAGTTGACTAGAAAGTTATGAAAACAAACACCAAATTAGGATCATATCACAGATTATCAAAGGTGTCACTTGTTCAATGAAATCTGAGAATTATGTGACTATACAAGATCAATTTTCTAAAAACTCAGACAACTTAAAAGAAATGATGCGTAATAATTGAAGTAAACTATATGTAGATTGTATGCAATAATGTCTTGAAAGCAAGATATGAAAGGACAACCAAAAATCAACTATACACCATAAATTTTAATGACATTAAGGCGCATTGAATGATGGTGGCGAGAGTGACGGGCCATATCTCCAAACTAATACAATGTACATTAAGAAAGATGAGTTCATATGTTACAAAAGACAACAAAACATACCTTTCTGGTAAAGCTTAACAAGCAACTCTTTTACACCAGGATCTTCAAATATTACACTAACAGTTTGAATGATGGCTTCCTTCAGTGTTACCAATAAGAAGA
The DNA here is from genome assembly GCF_018446385.1 of Zingiber officinale. Classification (NCBI taxonomy): domain Eukaryota; kingdom Viridiplantae; phylum Streptophyta; class Magnoliopsida; order Zingiberales; family Zingiberaceae; genus Zingiber; species Zingiber officinale. The sequence goes on from NC_055998.1 coordinate 8,157,369, forward strand.
AAGCAAACATGTAAATGCAAGATACTCCAACGACTATCATACAATTAACAATCCATCAACATGTATAATGAAAAAAAAAATAGTAAGTCGAAAAGGCCATACCAATTGTTCAGTCTATTTAGACTAATTAATCCCTTTGAGAACCATCATCTAATAATGCCAAGGGTATACATTTTTATGCTGTCTTCATCTTTTATACACAAACTTAAAAACATTAGACTAGCTAATCTCTTTGAGAACCAGCCATCATCTAATAATGCAAAGCATTTACATTTTTATTCTATCATCATCTTTTATACACAAACTTAAAAATATTATATTGTCTTCCACATACATGTCCCTACTTGCTCAGTAGCGTGTAAATGGGGACATAAAAAGTCAACACATACCCATATAAAATAAACAAAACTCGAGATCCCAGGTAGTGTATCATTTCTTACACAGTGCAGCACAGCTCATAAAGATGTGATGTTAACTTATCTCGACAATAATAAGAGCATGAGTAATAAATAATAGGGTTATTGTATAGTGGATTTAGTCACACGTTGGCATATATAGGGTTAGATTGCCATTAATCCTATATAATGGTATATAGTGATCTAAGATAGAAGCAATACGATCTTTCCTATCCCCAAACGCAGCCTATTATTAGAGCCACCCTTTTATGTTAGGGTTTTTAGAAATGTCTTGATCATCTTCCCCCTTACATGTCTTGATCATTTTCCCTTTGTCCATGTCTCAATTACCCTATGCTCCGCATTGGATTCTCACATGTGACCAAATTCATCACCTCACATGAAAGAGTAGGGCTTATCTATTGCCAATAATTCCACTTTTGTCCCATGCACCAAATGAATTGCCATCAAGCAGCACTCGCTTACACTGAGCAGCTTGGGCAACAATCCACTGCACCATTCTTTGACGCATGTCAAGCACCTCTCACACACCACTCATGAGCACACCACTCATGTTAATGTAAGTTTTTGATGTTTAGGTAAAGCGTTTTAAGTTAGGATTACTTATGTATCTAATATACATATGAAGTCGTGGAGGCCTTGGTTGAAATACACATGGAGACAACTTGGCGTGGGTAAGCTTGGTGATGACTCGATGGATCAAGATTTGTAACAAATCTGAGAAGATATAATAGAATATTTGAGGGACTGTGGGATGAAGAGCATCAGGCTAGACGAGGCAAACGAAGCAGAAAGGATGACACATGGAGTGAGCCGAGGATTTTGTGCATTTGAGGGACAAATAATCTGCTGCCGCTGGAAGATGTTCTAGTGGTAAAGACAAGCCGCAAGGTAACTCTTAAATGAGTTAAGAGTTGAAAGACTTGCATCTAGGAGAGGGTATTTAATGATCTAGTTAACTAAAGATAGTCTTTAGTCGACTGATGGCTAAGTCGATCAAGTAGTCAACTCAAGCTATCTTGATTAGCTAACAAACAGAATGTTTCAATGTATCAGTTTGTGACTGAGTCAACAAAATAGTTTGTCACTGATAGTGGAATTCCAGTCAATTGTTGACTCAGTCGAAAAGGTGGAGATAACCATTAATCTGACAATGGAGAACAACAATGGTCTCATGATCCAAGGGCTACACTAAACTAGTCGACTAATGGTGGAAAACAGTCTCACTAAGGTAGTCACCGCAGATTGAGAACTGTTGCAATTGGAAAAATAGTCAACTAAATTGATAGTGAATCCAATCAACTAATCGATGACCGAACAATAGAACAGTCAATGAAGTTGAAGATGAATGTAGTTGAAGGCTAACTATATATTTTTCTCATCGTTTAGGCTTTTTTGTGCATTCATTCTGTTAACTCTTTAGCTTCTACTTGCATTCATCTTGTGAAGAGAATTTTAAGAGGTTTCTCCACATCCAAAAGAAGTTTGATAAAGAGAGAGAGCTAGTAGGCTTTCAGAAGTAACTTGCCGAAGAGTTATCGGCCGTAGAGTAAGAATAAGGGTTATTAACCATATTACATCAAGGTGTTATTATTTGATTTCTTGTCTTGTTTATTTCTGTTGCATTTTGTATTTAATTGTCCTTGCTAAGTCAATAGAAAATTCTTAAATGTTAATTGCAAGAATAAATGCTATTTACCTGCTGTTTCTAGTCGTCTGACAAACCTACTGTCTTAACAAGTGGAAGCAGAGTAAGAACGCTCTCAAACTGTTGACAAAGCAATTGATTGGAGAAAAATTTTCAATTTCATAGCTTCAAGGGAACTTTAGCTCATGAAAGAGGAAGATGACTTTCTATTTCTGACTCGATGACAGCATGGCAATAACTATAGAAGAAAGGTATTTTTTCCTTTAGACAATGATGGATAAGTGTTGTGTCTAGGTTAACAAAGAAGCAAAGGAAAAAAAAGATAGTCTTTGATAGAAAAGAAAAATTGTCGCTTGAGAATGCATGTTTTGAGCCAGAGCAAGAAATACACAAAATCAGAAGTACGCAAGTGCTAAAGAATTATGGGAGAAAGTGCCAACAATGCATGAAGGAACCTTAAAAGTCAAGCTTGCAAGGAAAGACTACTATGAAATCAATTGAGCACCTTCACAATGCAAGAAAGAGAAAAGGTAGCTCAAATGCATGCTGGATACAAAGAGTTTGAACATGAATTTATAGCATTGAAGATGAAAATTTAAATGGGGATTCATAACACACTCAACGCTCGATGTAAGTACTATTGATTAATTATTTTCACAACACGCTCAACTAAAAAGGAGTTACTCGGGGAGGCTTCAAGGCTAGCGATTCTTAGAATGATTAAATATATTTTCTCCTTTCTAATATTTTTATAATCCTTTTCTTGTAATAAATAGGTTCTTCACCTTTGAAATTTGGCCAAGAAGGAGAAAGTTAGTGGTACTTTTTGGGAGCGATCACTACAAAACATAGACTATGGATTAGGACTATGGACAGCTACTGAACCACGTAAAATCTGTTAGCGATTATGTACCTTTGATGTTATTGGCCCTCTCTAGCATGTCTATAATCTACTCAATCCTATCCTAACAATTAAGACAATGTGTTAAACCTATATGTTGTGTTAAGTAGGTGTCGAGTGAATGTTACTTAACAATGGATAAAGTCTTAGTCTGTCAAGGTTTGATAGACACTTTGTAGTTGAGAAATTTAATAGGTGTTAGCATGGATGAAGTTTAACAAGTGTTAGCCAAAGAAAGTTCGATAGGTGTTGGCAGACGTTGAAATCTTGGTGGATGAAAGTGGGCATAACACTGGGTGAGTGAAAGTCTTAGCGAGTCACAATTAACCTAAGGCTAGGCATGTGGAAGTCCTAGCAGGTTAAGTTGGACTTAATGCTTGGTAAGTGAAAGTTTTGACGGTTTAAAGTTGATTTAAGGTTTGGTAAGTGTAAGTCCTAGTAAATTAAGGTTGATCGACACCTAGGATGAAATACTAGAGTGTAGGCCTCTTAGCAAGGGGAAGTCTTAATAGGTCATGGTTGCTGCTACTAGGCCTAGAGGAAGTTCTTGAGACAAGGTCTCTTGGCACGAACATTCCTAGAGGCAAAGTGTCATGGCAAGATGAGGAAGCCCTAGATGTGTCACTTCTTGTGAGGAAAGTTTGTGTTAGATGAGAGTGTATGAATAACTTATAGTTTGGGTCTTAGGTAGACTTCACTAAGAAATGACTCAGCCTTAGAGTTGATTAGAATTGATCTAGTCTACCGAAGGTTGGATTAGAAAGTTGAATCAAGCTACTTTGCCAACAAATAGAATGTTTTTATTTACAGGTTAGTCGACTAAATAATCAACTAAGGCAAGAATAGTTAATTGGTAGTTATTTAAGAAGTTAAAAGAAGACCATTGATCTAACAAAGATTTGAAGAAGCTGTCAGATGGTCTACTAAGTTAAGCTACTGACTCCTCAAGTATCAGTTGAGAAGTAAAGTTGAATAGATGCAAGTATAGCCGACTTAGCTATCTATTAATACACAAAAGGTTGGAGCAGTCGTCACAACATCATTAGATTGGGGTAAATTGGCAATCGACTAATTAGGCTGAAAATAACATGTAATTGTTCAGAACAAGAAGGCAGATATGAGGAGATTTTGACAATATTCTTAAATAATTGAATGCAATGTAAAACAAGTAACAAATGAAAGCAAGCCAAAAGAAGAGCTCCAATCTTATGATTGTTCTTATTGTAATTCATTGCATTATCTTTGTATTTTCTTTTTCTTGTTCACAAATAATAGGAGATTGTAATAGGTTTTTCCATCTTCAGAAGGCATTTGAGAAAGTGAAAAAATAGAGAGATTTTAGGAGTGACTTATCGACGAATCATACATTGTGAAGTAGAAACTAGAGATTCTGAATCACATAAAAGATTAGTGTTAGCATTGCTCCATGTTTGTGTTTTGTTTGATATTCCACTGCATTACTAATATAATTGTAGACATAGAAAGATATGCAGAAAGTAGTAAATGTTAAAAGTGATCGATCAAATAAGTAGAAGCTAAAGAGTTAAATACTGAGTAAACAAGAGAGCTCAAGACATCAGAAAGAGAAAGATATGCAGTAAGTAGTAAGTGTTAACCTTCAAGTGCTCCCCTTAGTCCTTTTATAGGCTTTATTCATCTTCAACTTCACTTATTATCCTGTGGCTCTATATCAAGTCCTACCTCAATTGACTACTTCCACTATTAATCGATTTATTGTACCCCATGGGTCACTAGATCATTCCGCTTTACCTAGTCCGATTAACGACTTTCTCCTGCTTTTCGACACTATGAGTTAACCAACTCTAGATTGGTTGGTCAATTGTCCAGTTGATTCAACCATGAACTTAAACATTCTGCTTGTTGGCTAATCAACTTGAGTTGTTTACTTGGTTCACTCAATCATTGGTCTATTGAAGACTAACTTTAATCAGCTAGATCGTCTACTATTACAATCCTAATGGTCAAGTCTTTGCCTAAGTTTTTGCCCTATCCCAGCTACAAATATGTTAACTCGTCAGGTTACTCTCAAATCACTTAAGAGGTACCTTTCAGCTTTGTCTTTACCACAAGGTCATCTTCCATCACCCATTAGGTTGCTCATCCCTTGCATAAACTGAGCTTGGCTTCACATGTCATCCTTAACAGTTCGCCTACGTAGTTTGTCTCCGCCAGCTCCACAGCATCTCAATACTACTCCTCTCATAGTTCCTTAGATGACCTATAATTGATATCTTATAGACCTCAAGCTATCAAATCATCATCAACGTTTGTCACACCAAGTCGTCTCCATGTCTATTTCAACCAAGTCCAACACAACTTCATACACATCAAATACATAAAAAATCTTAACTTAAACTCTTTAGCCAAATATCAAAATTCATGATTCCAATCACTAAGGGCACAATTACACAATAGTCTCCCCATCTTTTTGGGCGGTCGATTGCTCGCTATCACTAGATTGGTAAGTGTGTAACAATCGACTGATGTTCAGTTTCAGGCAGGTATTAATCAAATATTCAAAGTTTCAAATTTTGTTCAACAGTCAATTAATCGTCAAATATAGTACGCAGTCAACTTATATATTGCAAGTTTGAAGCAACCATACTCGTTTGAAGATCCTATAAATGTTGCATCAGCCTTCGTTTTGAAGCAGAGAGCTTCGAGAAGAACACCTCCCCTTCTCCTTGATTCATGCAAGAAGAAAGGAGGGTTTTTTTCCTAAGAGATTTTTCTTGTCTTTGATGCTGTTCTTCTCAAAATCTATAAAAGATTTCCGTTGAAAGAGGGTTTTCTACCTCCGAAAGGTGTCCAATACAGAGAAAATTAATGCTGGTATCGCTAAGACTCTAGGCCTTGGATTAGCAATCTTGGAGACTATGAACCAAGTAAATTATGGTGTCGTTATTGTGTGATCTGACTGTTATTATCATTCCCACTGAGCACTCAAAGAAATTCAAGCACGTGATAAATGAAAAATGACTCGCTATTCAATGCATCTAGTCTCAAAATGGAGGTAAGATGAACCACATGCGGTAGGTAAGGAAGAGTCTCACACGTGTGTGGGTGGTGGGTCGAATTACATGTTTCTTGAAGATTGATGGAAATAGCAAGGTAGAAAAGAATTTAATTAAATTTCATCGTGAAAAGTGCACCGAATCATTATAAAACTAACCAAGATATCTCTGCGAAATTATAGAATTCAAGAAACATGAATCATAGGTTATTGGATGCCACAACTAATAAAAAAATTATTTTCTACCAGTAAGTTCTTGCTTGTACAGAAATTGTGAGAAAACTCTATCAATTTAAGTAATATGATTGGTTGTATGGCTTGCCTCATTCATATGTTAATTATCTGAATACTTGCACGTGTCGTCGAATAGATGGTTAAAAACAAAAATGAGACCCTTTTAATCATAAGCTACGATGCATAACATTGAAGCTCAATTAATTGTGGTTAATTGAAATTCACAACAAATATTTCAGAATGATCCATATGATATTTCAAATATAAAATTAGAGAAAAAAATCATGGAATTGCATAACTTAAATTCACAGACCTTGGCAACATCGAGGAAGCCCTTACAAGTGTCTTCAAAATTCACCTGCAGGACAAGCACAATTTTCAAAACAATATATATACCAACAAGTTAGTTTTAATGCAATTACATGAAAGGATCATCAGATCATGCAAAAACAATATAAATAATTATTTCAGTGGAGTAAGTAAAATTTACTCATGCTAACCTGTTCAGCATAGTTCTGTGGAAGAGCTTCAATTATGCTATTACTGAGTTCCATCGAAAGTTCATGGCATCGCAGGTTGTTGTTGATCTGCAAATGACCAAAACCTAGGATACGTCAGTTCTACTGACAATTAAGAAGAAAGATAAGATATTTAAGCAACACAAACCATGGCACATATGGGTTCCAAACCAATCTCAGAAGCTGGTTCTTCAAGCCTATGCCTTTCTGCTGCTTGAAAATCAAGCATAACCTAATCATAAAGAAAAAGATAAAATCAGATTTTTTACAGAAGTAATACAAGAAAAAATAAAGAGCATGGAGATGAAAGGAGTATATCAAAAGAACATGGAAAAACAGTCAAAACCTTCTACAGGGCAAACCAAATATAATCTCCGTCATTTTCATCCTCTAAGGTGACTGACAAAAGCAAATCTAATAAAATTCTATCACATCTAATTTAGCATTATAATAATGCGCTCATATTTCATAATAGGCCCATGAGAACTATTTGTCTTATTGTCCGAGCTCTTATTTCAGTCAAGGCAATTGTAAAAACTAAAACCTATTTATTAATTGTGATAAAATGAACATAAAAATGAGCATTGGTTAATTTCCCTCGTAAACTAAATTATTCCTTTATATCCCGTATATATTCTGCTTTCCATGCTTCTAAAATAAGCTATATGTAATATCGTTTATTTTCACACAGGTTTTCACCTACAATTATACTGTATCATTTAATTAGGATGAAATTATCCAGCATTTTTTTCCTGATTTTCCTATTTCCTTTAAAAACAAATTAAATGCATTAACTTTTTTTTTTTAAAAAAAAAGTGTTTTCCTAAATTATTTCTAGAGAAAATAGTGGCAAAGAACAAAAGTTCTTAGAGAAGTCAAAAAACAATGATCATCATATTTAGTTAGTGAAACAGTTATGATTCAACTGCAGTGATGGCATGTTCAAAAGACAAGAAGCTCTAGCATGGCTAGAGATTTTGAACCTTAATCCATAATGCCGTATAACTAAATATTAAATGAAAATCTAGCATATAATCCGTAACACCCTATAACTAATCATAACTCTAATTGTTATCAACAATTCTAACAGTAAATTCTAAAACGACAATTTAGTTAGAAGCTTGAGTTAGTTAATTTAATATTTTAAAACAATTCGCTCTTTTGTTTCCTTACATGATATATAGAATTTTCTAGTTATATACACAGATAGATAGATATATAAATTTGTATATATATGTACACATCGTATGACTTCTTTATGTATTAATTCAAATATGGGATATAAATCGAAATCTGACCAATCTAATGATTTAAACTACTTGCCTGAATAATTGCAAGTCCTGTACGGTACAACATGATATCAGTGCTATTTTCACGAACAACCTGCACTTGCTCCCCCAAGATTCTAAATAAATCAACAGCGGCTGGTGTATACAATCGACCATCGTCTGTCTTCTTTGGTGGTTGTACCTTATCTGCCTCGAGAATATTTGTGTACCATTTCTATAGAAGAAAAATCATTACTAAATTTCTCCCAAGAATAGTATTCACCCAATAAGCAGAAAAGTGCACCTTTGTTGTTTGCTGTGTCCTTTCAATGTATGCATTCATTAGTGGATCCATTGCACCACTTTCAGAGCATACTTGAGAAAGGGATTCATCAACACCAAGGCCAATCAGATTATCTTGATACTCAACAACCCACCCAGTTACCTGCAAGAAGGCAATTCAAATAGACATTTAATCAATTATATATGAAACTGAAGGAACCACAAACATTTGGCAACAGGCCTATACATTAGAAGTAGATGTAATCTCATCAAGCTTTGTACCTTCAATATCTCCAAATTTGTCAATGTATTTGTTCTGTCACTAAGCAATCTAAGCATTTGAATAAATCTTTCAGTGTAAAGATTGACCATGAGTTGGAATATTTCATATCTGGAAAGAAAAAAAATGATACATCAAGATATTAGGTTAGAAATTAAATCAACTGAAGACAGTGATGAATAAAATTAATAACCAATGGATATGGCTAATAGATTTGATGGAAAAGAGAGATGGTATACAACAACAATCAAGCATAATCTCACTAGGTGGGATCGGCTATATGGATCATTCTACGTCATTGGGCTCTATCCCCTACTATATCTTCATTTGTATTTAAATAAATTTTATCTTATTTTATTATTGTTAACCAAGTCTTTTTTTGTCTTCCCCTTCCTCGTTTGATTGCAAATTTATCATAGTTTCACATCACCTAATTGGAGTATTATTGATCGTCTAAATACATAATTGTACCATCTTAAACATGTCTTCTGGAATTTTCCCACAATAGATGCAACCCGACTCTCTCTAATATTTTCATTTCTTATCCTGTCTATCCTTGCATGTCCGCACATCCACTTTAACATCCTTATCTCTACAACTCTCATTTTTTATTCATGTGCTCGAGTTATAGTCCAACATTCAACTTCATATAACATAGTAAGTTTAATCGTCGTTTTATAAAATTTTCCATTAAATCTTAGAGGTACTTTACAATCACAAAGAACATATCCATTTCTACCGTCTCGCTTATATTCTATGTAACACATAGATGTGTGCATTTCATATAGGTTTTTTATCATAATTTGGCACATATCCTATCCCATTTTATATGTAAATATTTCATGTTTTCATCTTTGTGTGCTTCATTTTGTTACTTTTAGTTCGGAGAGCTGCTCTATGCTTGTTTTCACTTATAGGATGTGAATTTGGAGCTAAAATAGAGCATTGAACATCAAGCATCATTATCAAGCCAAACACACAATGCGTCCACAAAGAAAAAGGATTCAAAAAGCCATCAAATGAAGTTTGAGCAAGGAACACGTTTCGGCAATGTCCCATGACATAAATGTGCTCATACAGAAGAAAACGGATGCAAAACAACCCCAAAACACCTCCCAACAGAACCCACCACGGGCACTCGTGCTACTGGGCATGGCCCGTGGCGGAAATGGGTGTTTTCCCGAGCCGAACATAGGCGCCCATGGCGGGCTCTGCCTACACTGCCGACCGAATTTCGAACGATCATAACTTTTAGCTCGGTTTGAACCACGGTTCGTACCATATATTGAAATGTAGATAATTTCAAGATCTACAACTTTGCTTTAGGGTCCAATCCGAGAAAACCAAATCTAATGGTAAAAAAAAACAGTTTAGTGGAGTCTTGTAAATCTGACAGATCTACCCTGCTCGACCCAAACTGACTTAACTTCAAATGGTCATAACTTTCGACTCGGTTGGAGCCAGGAATCAAACCATATATCAAAATGTAGATATTTTCAATCTCTACAACTTTGATTCAGGGCCAGCTCAAGAAAACCGGATCCAAGGGTCGAAAATCCCATTTTAGTGGAGCGATGTAAACCTACATATCTGGATCACTTGAGGGGAGGTATAAAAGGGTCAAGCAAACCCTTGCTTGACCATTCTTGGACAAGAGAACTTCGTCCTCCTTGAGAGAGGGTTTCCCCTCTAGGGGAAACCTAGAGCCATCATCTTCATCCACTCTGGCAATTAGTTGACCTCCAGCGCAAGGGAACCACTCCAAAAACACCGGAAATTTTCTCCCTAAGCATCTCTCTATCTCTATTCATTGTTTTCAACTATATGAATGCTTTAATTTGTGTCTTTGGATTGTAATTCCTTTGTTATGGAGTAGTTCTCATGGTTCTAGGATGTAAGGAGTAGTCATTTTGTTATGTGAACATCTTTTCGATTAATCTATATGTTTGTATGTTTCTTGTTTGATGAAATGTGTGTTTATGGTCCCGATCTACCGTATTAACCTGATCTCGACGCCTAAAGCATAAGATTCATATCCCACGAGGATTTGGGTATGAACCGAAAGGAGAACTAAACCCTCCAACCCGTAGAAAATCAAGACGCGGAGAGTCGGATATGAAAGTGCAACCCAGTTTGCTGCGAGGGGCCCTAGGCCGTCATAGAGCTTAATGAATCAAACCTAATCCGTTGTAAACAATGATTAGGGTTGATACGCTGTTGTAGAAGCAAAAGTTCACATCGGATACCATAGGATGGTCTATCTACATAAATATTCATTGAGGATAGGAAACTAAACATAGATTAGGTGTTTACAATCATTTGGGTGAAACCAAAGTCCTAGAATTGCCTTCACCACTGAACCTTATGTGATCTTTCTGCCTACTCCCTTTGACTACTTGCCTTCCCTTGACTCTCTGCCTCTCCCTTAATTCTCTCGTGCTCAACTCTCTCCCTCTTTCTCTTATTCTCTTTCTCTCTTGTTCTTGTCACCACACACCCCCATGATCATCTAGATAACTTGCTTTATGAACTTAGCTAGTACTTAATCAATAGTTCTGTGGATTCGTTCTTATTATTACTTGACGACACTCCCGTGTAGTTACGAATTTATCACATCGGGCATCTCTCTCAATCCCTCCATCCTTTTACAAAAATAATTATAAATACTTAAAACTCTCAGTTACACAACTCGTCATCTCATATCTTAACAATTGTCTCATTATATCTAATGTTGCTAAAATTTCATATATTGTGTTTACTCTATTAAGCCTAAAATCTTTCACTTCTAACATTTCCCATCAAGACTAAAGTTTAGCATTTACTCTTTCACGTGCTTCATCTACCAAAATAATATTATCTGCAAACAGCATGCACCGTGGTATTGTATCTTAGATGTGTTTAGTGAATTCATCCATGATTAGTGTAAAAAGACAGAGACTTAGAGTTGATATGTAATCCTATTTTTATAGGAAATGTTTCGGTTAATCCGCCCGAAGTCTTCACTCTTGTCACTACAAATATCTTTAATTAGTTCAATATACGATATGCTAACACCTCTCTTTTCTAGAATTCTCCATATAATTTTCCTTGGAACTCTATAATAAGTTTTTTCTAGATTGGCAAATGTCATGTGTAAGTCTTGCTTTTATTCTCGATATTTGTAATTAATTGCTTGAAAAGATGTATAGCTTCTATTATCGACCTTCCAAGCATAAATCCAAATTGATTTTCGGAAACCATAGTCTCCTTCCTTAGTCTTTTCTATTACTCTTTCTCAAAATTTCATAGTATGACTCATTAGTTTAATATCCCTATAGTTTGTATAATTTTGTACATCTCTTTTATTCTTATATATGAGGAACTAGAGTAATTACCCTCCACTATTAGACATTTTTTTAGTTTTCAATATCAAGTTGAATAACTTTGTAAGTCATTTAATACTTTGTTTTCCAAGGCACTTCCATACCCATATGGTTTAACCGCTTTTCCATTTTTCATCCCATTTAAAGTTTGCTCTACTTTTGAAGTTTAAATTCTATATTAAAAAATTAAATGTATATACTCATTTGACTTACTTAAATTACTTAAGTTAAGTTGGTCATCTAAACCTTTATTAAAAAGTCTTTTATTTCATCATCGTTTACTAGTACCCTATTGCATTCATCTTATTTGGATAAAATTTCTTGTCTTCGTCTCTCTCACTTTAGCTATTTTGTAAATATCTTTCCCTTCTTTTGTATTCAATTCGATATAAGTGTTCAAAAGTTTCATTCTTAGCTTTATTCTCTACTTGTTAAGCATTTTTCTTGGGTAGTATATATTTTTTTAAGCTTCTCTCGGTCTTACAAATATATAATTCATTATTGGTTGTTTATTTTTTCTTCACTTTCTCATGTAGTTTCTCATTCCACCACTAAGATTTTTTACTAAATGGTATACGTCCCTTTGACTCACCGAGTACTCTTAGCTACTATTTTCAACTTTGATATCATGTTATCCAGTGTCATATTCGAGTCGTCATATATTTCTCCAAATATTTGTACTTTTGTTCTCTCCTTAAATATATTTTATTTCCATCTTTTAACTTTCACCACTTAATTTTAAGAGTCGTGCATATTTTCTTTCTATTAATACTATACTTGAAGTGTATATCTAATACTATTAACTTATGTTGGATAATTAAATTTTCTCTAGAGATGATCATACAATCTTTACAAATCTTTGTATCATTTTACCTAATCATAAGAAAATCAATTTGTGATTTATTATTCTCATTTTTGAATTTGACCAAGTGTTCTTCTCTTTTTCTTAAAAAAATGTATTAGCTAATATACGGTCATATGATATTACAAAATCCAATATCGTTTTCCCCTTTTCATTTCTTGTTCCAAACTCATAGGGGACCCTATCATATTCCATATTTTTCACCACTACATAACCATTTAGATCTATTAATATCATTTTGGTTAGCGGAATATTTTGTAATACCTTATATAAGTGCTCCAAAATTAGATTTGGTATGTTCATCTAATCCTATGTATATATGATAATTATATTAATAATTTTTTTCACCACAAAACTATAATCCTATCCCTTTTCTAGCTACTTCTACTACATCTTTTAGCGAACTATCGACAATGATACCCACTTCATTTTTTGTTTTACTCTTTCTTGTGTACCATAATTTAAAACCTGAATTTTCTATCAACGTTACATTCTCTCCTACCCATTTTGTCTCTTGGAAATAAATATTAATAGTATTATTCCCTAAAAGCATGTTTGGGCAGAATGGAATGGGGAAAATTTTCCATTAAAATGTGATCTGATTCGGTTCCTTCGTAATTCCATTTTAACGATGGATGTGACAATTTAAAGGGAAATATTCATTCAAAGGACTAACAATTTTCATTTTACATATTCCAAAGTTTAAAAGGGGAAAATCTTCATCCTCTACTAAATAAATTATTATGAAACATATATACAATATTACATATCATTTGTCCCCATGGTAGTGGGTGACAGATTTGCTACAATGAGGCAGGGATCAATTCTCAGCGAGTGTATGCCCTCAGGGAAAAAACTCCTCCCACCCCCTTAGCCACTTGACGATCGACTATAAGTTAACTCCGTGATTTACCTCCCTTCACATAACCTAGGACGGCCTATGAGGGGCATCTGAGGTGTACGTAACCACCTTTTACTACAATATTACATATCATTTTAAATATAAAATAAAAATATACAAGATAGTAGACTTCATAAAGCCTAGAGGTTTCAGATGAGTCAAGTCATGGGTGGCCTAGCACATGGCATGGTTTGGGTAATTCTAGGATGGCCCAACCCCAACCAGGTCATTAGGCATAGATCAAGCATGCATGGGGTCTAGGTAGAGTCGTGCTTAGTCCACAGCCTTTTTACAACTTAATTAAATTTGTAATAATATTTTAATAAAAATTCTTATTAACTATCAATATAAAATATATTCTTAAAATATTTTTTGATTCAATTACCAAAATTGAGTATTTTACGTAGAAATAATATTCTCACTTTTTTATGATCAAAGATACATAAGAGATAATATGGAAATTATCATGGGAATGTAAAAACAATTTATTCTGAAATACCAAGTGAAAGTAAATCTTTTTTTTTAATTCTCAAAAAAGTACATATTTTACTTGGATCTAGATCAATATGTATCATTGGAGTACATACACAACTTTCTTGAAATACAAGAAGACAACTAGGCAAATTAGAATAAATGTAGAGAAAAAAATGAATTAAAAATATTCTCTAAAGATACTTATTTTCCTGGAGAGGTAGATAAGATATCTAGGCATTGAGGTATTTTTATACCATCTAAAGCAGTAAAACTCTAAACAATAAAAAAATGAAAATTTAGATATATGTCCAATGGATCACACCCTTGAAGGAAAAATATTTCATTCTTATTCACATATGAAACAATTGATGGCATAAATTTAGTAACATTTTTCCTCAAGATCTCTTGTAGGAAAGGGATAATGTCCATCTTAGAGCTGTGAATTATATCTTCTATGGAAATGGCAAGTCAATTAAAGAAATTTCTCACACAAGTATTCAATTAGTTCACACTTGTTTAATATTAAATTGGGATCTAGAAAAGAATAGTTCTCTAAAAGAAATTTGTGCTTCCTTGATTGAGGTAAAGTGAAATGATATCATTTGAGAAGTCCAACATTTCATATATCTAAGAAAGATATGATAAGAAAAAGTCAGTATTGATTAATGGATGAGATAGTACAAATATCAATCCTTTTTACTACAATGTTATCATTCAATTACTTAACATCAAGATACTATAGGTGCATTGTAAAATCAAAATAAGTCCCCAGAGCTATGGTGCTGCGGTAAGACATCTAGGTTATCACCCAAGCATTCGCGGTTTGATCCTCAGCTATGGCGTATTTGTAAGAATTTTTCCTCTAAATGGAACGCGTAACCAAAAGATGTTGGGCTTATAGGCTCCGCGCCGTGTGCGCTTCCCGATTTACCCTAATGGCCAATGGAAAAATTCCATGGGACTAAGCCGGTCACCCCAGGACTAGTCAATGAGGCTAATTGGGTTTATCATATTGTAAAATCAAAATAAGAATGGCAATTCTTAATAATTTGGTCATCATCCAATTTTTCTTGAATGGATTCATTCAATGGGTTAAAATATAGCATGATAAAATGTAATAATCTCAAATAAGGATTTGTTGAGTCGCATGGAACTATTGCCCCTAAAATAATAAATTTATATTCACTTTGCCATTATATACTATATAGTCGAATCCTATTCAAGAAATAGTTAGTACTTGGCAATTTTTTGGTACTTAAAGTACATAACTCCCTTTTAATAGATAAAAATAGGAGGATTTATAATATGATCGATGCTGGTATTTTTTTCTCCATCACAATTATTGAGAAGGAACATCTACAATGATTAGTCTTGGACAATTTTTTTTGTGTGAATAAGCAAATTCCACTTCAAATACAATCTCCGTAAGAAAATTGATATAGAGAGAGAGAGAGAGATAGAGAGTATATGTTTTGATGCCACATACCTCATGAGCACGTAAAATATTTTTTTCATTTAAAAATTTGTTTAGATTTAACATTGTAACACAACCCCTAAACCCTAAAAGCAAAACCCTAAATGAAATAACTGCAAGCTAAAAAAATAAACAAAAAAAAAATTACGCAGTGCGCAACATAACTTTTGTGTGTGTGTGTGTGTGTGTGTGTGTGAGAGAGAGAGAGAGAGGGAGAGAGAGAGAAGAGATCAATTCAAATCTCATAACGTTAATTGACAGAGACTGAGAGATCCAAAAACCTCATTATTTCTTAAATTCACATATCAAATTCAAATTGAATTCAATAGAAATTTCACTCATTTTTTCCCATCAAAAAAGCTTTAAAAACTTTTAGGCCTCTAAATTTAGAGTATCCTACCTTCACGTGGTTGGCAGATTCATGACTAAAGGTGCACTATTGCTTGCAGTAGTAGCATTTTTTATCTCGTATTAACAATCGAAAGATGGTAAACAACAACGAAGCCTTTATCCTAGTAAGTGGGGTCAGCTCGATTCTTCTACGTATTTCATCCCCAACTATATTCTCATCTATATTTAAATGAGTTTTATCCTATTTTAACAT
This sequence comes from Zingiber officinale, assembly GCF_018446385.1. NCBI lineage: Eukaryota > Viridiplantae > Streptophyta > Magnoliopsida > Zingiberales > Zingiberaceae > Zingiber > Zingiber officinale. The sequence continues at coordinate 8,173,627 of NC_055998.1, forward strand.
TTCTAACCAAATATTTTTATTTTCTCCCTCTTCCTCAATTAATATGCATATTTGTCATGGGACTTCTTCTTACACTTATGAATTCTACATAGATTGAGAAATAAGAAGTTAGAAAAATCTCTTTGATCTTCCAATCTCAATAGGTTTCACTTATCTATCTTCCAAAGGGGGAAAAAATCTTTAAGAGTTATTTATGGATCCCCAAGAAAGTGCTTGGTTTCTCCTAATAAATCAAGTGTATCAAGCTGCCCTAGCCACAATCCAAGGTGTAGAGGTAGGGGAAGTAAATTAAAAAAAATAAAATCTAGTTGTAAGAAATCTAATCAAATTGAATCTGCAAGAACCATGTCCATGATTGAGAATTGTTTAATTGTCTTTCTTTGAGAAAAAAGATAAATATAATCAACAAGATAACTATTTATAAGCTTAGGAAAAGACTTAATTTCTTATCTCATATTTGCTTTTCATAAAAAAGAACGAGTTCAAGTAGAGGGTTTCTTCAAACAAAAGGGGGTGAAATATATTTTTATTTTAAATAAGTAAAAATGATTTAATAATTAAACACTAAAAATCTAACAAGCCAAGGCAAGATTGGCATAGTTGTCTCTGGGATATAGCTACAATCAGGTCAAGGTTTTGCAATTTTGTTTTGGTACAAGCACGACATAATAAATCATGTTCGGCTCAACGTGGCATAAACCTCTAGCGGGCCTAATAGGTTGGAGATGTGCAATTGTGGCCTATTGACACAACTAGAGAAGCTATGCAGATTGGACAAACTAGACCACTTGGTCAAATTGATCAAGTTATGTGAGTTACAAAACTCGAGTGAGTTAGATAAGCAAGACGAATTGCACAAACAAAGGGGCTCGGTAGACAAAGTGAACTGCTGGAAGGTTGGAGTAGTCAGATGGCTAGATTGGTCAACTAGATAGGCAGAATAAACAAGTCAAGGGGTTGGGCAAGTTGAACGAACTAAAAGGCTGAGGCATGTCATGCGAACTAAGTGTTGAATTGGTTACCCAGATCAAAAGCACAATGTGGCCAAATGAGCTGAATCAACCTGTTGTGTGGAATGTGCAAAGTCGACTAAGCAGGCAAGAGGGACTGGGCAAGCTTGAGAGACTATGTGGCTAGAGATCTAATGAGCTAAGCATGTAGGATGAACTAACCATGGATAAAGACTCCTTTCCCTATATATTTTCAAAATTAGATTCTAAAAACTCCCTTCAAATTGATTTTACAGAAAATGTAAAACCCCTTATTGCAAATAGCTTCAATTTTAAAACTTCTATCAGACTTAGAATTTAAAAATGAGAGTTATTCTCTTTAGATAGTATATTGATAAACTAGAAAAAATCAAGCTTTACACGTTTCATTCTCTATGAAATAAAGAATCAGGATTAAAGAACAAAATGCATGTTAAGTAAGAGTATCACAAACTTAGTCATCAACTATTTAAACTAGATAAGCTCATATGTAAATCGACCGTAGATATTTTATTTCTACACTCAACCTAGCTACTATAATTTACTCTCTTCCAACATATCAAATTACTTCCAAGTAAGACACAGTAGCCCAAAATAGCTCTCTCCTACATGTGAGAGCTAGCAAAATCTACATCTATATAACGAAAGGAAGAGAGAAGGCTCGAGTGCAAGGTGCTACAATTGAGAAATCTTTAGTTTTATGAGATTTCAAAAACATATATTTATAGATGGGTGCCATAGGTAAGAATTGAAATATTGCGTTGAGCTATGTTTTCACCCATGTTAACCGACATGACTCGAAATTAATTAAGAGAATAAAAGATGAATGACATGGAAATATAAATTATATTGTTACCCTCTTTAATTATATTTTCATGCACATCTCTCCTAACTCCACTTTGGACATTGTGCTCACTCTCCTTTTCCTTTGACCTCCACATTCGGAGACTTGAGGCGATTTATAAATTTGGTTAATATTACGGATGGTTGCTCAAAGATGCTCAGCGATAGTTATGGAGACGATTTCTACATAGTCCATTCAATTTATTTTCCTTTACAGCATAATTGGTTACTTATACATTTTGGTATTTTGTATGCATGAAGTCAATTTGTTAGTCATGCCATGGGTATAGTAGAGTCATTGTTTTGAGACAAACATTTTGTTAACATTCCATTTAATAGTGTTTTATATTCATGATTGAGTCCATAGTTTGCAAAATCGCGATCCGGATCGTAGGATCGTACGATCCTACGATCCGGAAACCCAAAATCGATCCAGGATCGTGCAGAATCATTTTTGCAGTAGGATCGCAGCAGGATCGGTAGGATCGGTAGGATCGGAGCAGGATCGGTAGAATCGGAGCAAGATCGGAGCAGAATCGGAGTAGGATCGGTGGAAGCTTTGAGAGGTCATAACTTTTGACTCGGATTGAACCACGGGGCCTATAATATATCAAATTAAAGCTCGTTCAGAGATCTTTAATAAATTTCAAAGTTTATCCTTAACCATTATCTTTTTTTCATCTTATTAGAGTTTTAAATTATTTAAATATATGTTTAATTATTTTTGAGTTAGTTTTTTATCAATAATATTCTGTCATTTATTTTTCTCAAAATAATAAGTTTTTTGATGTCTATTGTCTAGTATTGTGTGACATCAACCAGTCTTTAGAAAATTATTTCCGACATTCATATTTGAATCAAAGGATTCAATAGCTTCTGTTATATACGTTAGATGCTTTGTTGACATTTAAATTGAATTATCTTATAAATCAAGGAAATATTTTTGACATTGTATGTGTTATTATTATTGTGTTAATAGATATTTTATATTCTTTCATTTTATGATATAAAAATATAAATATTATTACTATGCGAGACTGATAGTTGAATTACAAGTTAATTTAAATTTGTACATGTAGTAATGTAATTTGATGTGTTGAGTGTAAATAATTGCATATATATACAAAATTAGTTATTTATTTATATGTAAATGAGTTTTTTAGGTATTTTTTCTACTTATTAATCATGTATGATAAAATTTTAAGGGTTTTTGGTAGGATCGTACGATTCTACGATCCGATCCTGACCCTAAATCGATCCTGCGTAGGATCGCGATTCTACAAACTATGATTGAGTCAATTGTACCCTTCTTAAGTATTATTTATGATTTTTGATGCAAGGATGAATATTGTCCGAGCAGGGAGGCTAACTCTCATATAGGGATGGAAGTTTCCAAGTCATGACATATATATACCATCAAATTGTTTCCTATTTAGTTTAAACATCATCTTACAAAAGGAAGAGCATCAGAATCATCTTTTGCTTACATTTTAATTTGTTTTATCATATTTTTATCCATTCTATTTATCTCATTATATTGTTATATAATCATCATTATTTGTTAAATTGTTTCCAATTTAGTTTAGTCATTGATACCCTTAGTAATGACCTCACCTTGATTCAATATCCTATGCCTACACGGCTTGTCCACACTAATATCACATGATCCAAACCCAAGGAGCCAATCTCCCGAGATGGGCCGGTACATTAGGTTGATCTCTCGAGTTGAGTCTTTCTGAGAGCTCTCCCCTCCGATGTAGCTACCCAACCTCCCTATTCTGAGCACTCTAAGTTCCCTGGCTCGGTCCATTCCCGAGCAATTATTGGCCACTAGCAGACGTGACCCATGTTTATCATTTATGTAGATAATGACTAGTAACAGTTGAGCGGTTAGTATTAATGGAGGCGGTAATAATTAATGGATCTACTTTCGAGAAGAATGTTACTATGATCTCCTAGGTCACTCTGAACCTACACCTATAAATACCAAAGTATGTTGGTATGCAAATATATGATGGATTTTTGCTAGAGGACTTTCTCTCTTATTCTTATTCTCTATCATGTAATGCAATATACTCTCTTGAGCATCAAAGAGGATTTACATGAATCATTCTAGTGCTCCCTCATTTGCTCACTTGTGTGTGGATTGGACCAAGCAATCCGAGTTAGAGTATGTTGTACACATAGAACCGAACTATGTCAAGTGGGACCAAGCTAGGTCAGGTTGAACTGAGATGGGTCTAGTCGAACCGAGTCAAACCGAGCTGGATTAGATCAAACCAAGACGGATTAGGTAGGATTAGGCAAAACTAAGATGATCTAGGTCAAACCGAGATGGGTTAGGCTAAACTGAGATGGGCTAGGTAGCATTATTATCTCCCCAACCTCATAAGTTCGCCCAATTTGCAAGATCGACTTTCTTATACTCCCTCCCCAACCTCAATGGCTCGCCTAGGTTGCGGGATCGAGCATTGATCTATTTCTAACCTTAACCCTCTATTTACTTTAAAAGATGGAAAGGGAATGGAAAAGAATTGATGGTGAAAAAAAAACATAGGGAATGGTAAGACAAAGGAAAGAAAAGTATCCAAAAGCGACGGAAAGGGAAAAAGAAAAGAGAAAAAAAAGGTGAAAAAAAATCGTGCAGAGTCGCTGGTCTCAGCCGCGCGAGGCCACTGCTTCGCCCCCGTTGGTCCGGTGGCCGTGCGAGATCGCTGCACCGAACGGGGCCACATGCAACGGTCACGTCGCAGCCTCGCGCAAGGCTGTTGACCACGAAAGTTCACAGCCTCACGCAAGGTTGGGTCGTCAACCGAGCAAGTTTGCAGCCTCGTGTTGGGCTATCGGCCACGCGAGTTTGCAGCCTTGTACTTGCAACCTTGCACTAGGCCACCGGCCGCACAAAGTAACTATCTCGCGGGTGTCGCTAAATGCGGTGGCACTAGTCACCGTGCGAGAACTCTTGCAAGTTGGGTTGGAGAAAAGAGTGAGTTGGAAGGAAGACGAGGGAAATACTTTTCGTCCGATTTGGGTGAATTAAAAAAAGATCAAAAATTAATCCGCGGACGGAATCATAATTTCGTCTACTCATCTAGTAAACAAACGAAAGAAAATAATTCAACCTTTTTTATGAAGTAATAGGGGAAAGTTTTCCACTATTTTTATTTCCATCCTCCTAAGTAAACAGAGCCTAAGGGTTTGTCCAAGGTCTTGTGATCGAACCTCATTGTCTCCCTAAACTCAAAAGTTCATCCAGGTAGCGATATTGATTTCTCTTATTCTCTCCCAAACCTGAGAGGTTCGCCCAGGTCTTAAGATTGAGCTTTAATATCTCTCAGATTTTAAATATTCGCCCATCACAGGATCAACTTTCTTATACTCTCTCCCTGACCTTAGAGGCTCGCTCAAGTCACAAGATTAAGCTTTAGTCTTTCCCTAAACATAGAGGTCCGCCAAGGTCTCAGGATTTAACTTTATTGTATCCCTGACCCTAGAGTTTTGCCAAGTCATAGGATTAGCTTTTCTTATTCTCTCTTAGATCTCAAAGATTCACCTAGATCTTCAGACTGAGCTTTATTATCTCCAAATAGGTTCGCCCAAGTCGCTGCATCAACTTTCTTATATTCTCTCCCTAAACCTCAAAGGTTCCCCCAAGTCACAAGATTGAGCTTTATTCTCTCCTTAAATCTCAAAAGTTCGCCCAAGAGCTTGGGATCCCAAGTCGCTGCATCAACTTTCTTATATTCTCTCCCTAAACCTCAAAGGTTCCCCCAAGTCACAAGATTGAGCTTTATTCTCTCCATAAATCTCAAAAGTTCGCCCAAGAGCTTGGGATCCCAAGTCGCTGCATCAACTTTCTTATATTCTCTCCCTAAACCTCAAAGGTTCCCCCAAGTCACAAGATTGAGCTTTATTCTCTCCATAAATCTCAAAAGTTCGCCCAAGATCTTGGGATCGAATTTTATTGTCTCCCTGACATCAAAGGTTCGCCCAAGTCACGTGATCAATTTCTCTTATTCTTTCTGAGATCTTAGAGGTTTGCTCATATCCCAAGATTGACCTTTTTTATCTCCCCAACCTTAGAAGTCTGCCTAGGTCATAGAATTGGCTTCTCTTATTCCATTCAAACCCAGAGATCCACCTAAGTCACGGGATTAAGCTTTATTTTTTTCCTTGAACTCAAAGATTCGCCCAAGTCGCAAAATCAAAATTAATTCTCTCTCTAACTTTGGAGGTTTGCTAGAGATCTAGATATTAAACTTTATTATCTTCCTGACCTTAGAGGCATGCCTAGGTCGTGGAATCGACTTCTCTAATTCTCTTGAGACATCAAAGGTCCATTCAAGTCTTAGAATCAAACTTTATCATCCCATGAACTTAGAGATCAACCTAGCTCGCACAATCAACTTCTCGTATTCTCTCTCATACCTCAAAGGTCCACCCAAGTCATGAGATATAACTTCCCCTTTAGCTTCAGTAGCTCTAGGGTCGAGTTATATATATTTCTCTTGGGCTTAAGCAAGCTCTCCCGTTATCCCCATGGCTTTAAGGTCGACCTCTCTACGATAAGTAATTTTAAATTACGAGTCATTTCAATGTTCATTTCTTATTCAAAGATCACATATTCCACATTACAAAATATATTTGAGCACAAAGGCCTCAGGAAGGACACTCATCAAAGCCCCTGCACCATGCCAATAACTTAGCCTTAGCTTCCATCTCAGTTGTGGTTCCAAGGATGTCTCTACGTCATTTCTTCTTTCTAGTCCAGCTCTACCATATCAAAGTCACCTTACCTGTGATTTTGAATTTCTCCCAGATGTTAGGCAGGCAACTGACTTGAGCACTCTAATCAAGCTCATACATCTCAACTCCTTGACTCGACTTAAAGGGAGACTAATGACACCCCTAGTAATAACCTCACCCTAAGTCAGCACGCTATATTATATGGCTTCTCCATGTCGACATCACATGTTCCAAACCCAAGGGCCAACCTCCCAAACAAGTCGGTACATCAACATTTATAAGTTAACTTCCTGATCTAAGTTTCTAAGCAGCTCCTCGAGCTCCCTATTCCAAGCTACTCGAGCTCTTCCCTCTGATGCACTGAACTCTCCAAGTTCCCTGCTCCAAGAACTCTGAGTTCCATGACTTGGCCCATGTAGTTATTGGCCGCCTATAGATGTGGCCCATGTTCACCATTTGTGTAGATAAAGATACATAACAGTCAAGCAGTTAATATTAATAAAGGTGGCTATGATTAACGGGATTAATTATTAAAATAGCTAAACTATCCCTACTTTCCCGGAGGACATTACCATAATCAAAGACTTTCTCTCTCTTGTTCCTATTCTTTATCATTGAATATACTTTACTAACTTAAGCATCGAAGGAGCTTTGCTGAATCACTCCCATGCCCCTTGACACTTGCTCACTCATGCATGCCAAGCAATCCAAGTCGAAGCCCATTGTAAAGGTCAGATCGAGTTGGGTCAAGTCAGAGCTTGGCGTCGGACCAAACTAGATCAAGTCCGAACGAGCTATGTCAAATCGAGCTATGTCAGCTCAGACTATGCCTCCCCTAGCATCTGCCTTCATGACAGACCTTATCGCATAGGTCGGCTCATGCCTCCACAACATTTACACCATCATCTTTAAGATCAGCATCCGTCTTGAAATCCACTTCAATAGTAGCAAATTTCCACCATATCATCATCGGACCAAACAAAAAAAAAAGAAGAAGACATTGCCAACATCTTTTAATTGCATTGTAATTTGTTTACCATATTTTTTATGCATTCTATTTATCTAATTGTTTTATTTTATAATAATCATTACTTGTCAACCCTTTATATCAGCATAATACCACTAAACATATGAGATACTGGTTTTTGGAGAAAGATATCAATGCCATTATCCTCATGCAAATGTTGAGCTTAATTTTATGAGAACTAGAACAAAATGTCTAAACAATTCTTTCTACACTTTGAAATTCCATAAGTAATATGCAAACTCATACATCAAATTATCTCATTACTAGAGAAAAATTAAATTAAAATGAATACACCAAGGTCTATGGTGGTAAGTACTTTAATACATTCTCTCCAATGGACAAGATTACTTCAATTTAACTCTTCTTGTCATTTGTTGTTGTCTTTCATAGGCAACTTCATCAACTTATATCAAAATGCTTTCTTTCATAGTAATTTTTCAAAAAGGATCTATTGGAGCAAGCTTTAGGATCTATTGCTCAAGGAAAGATTAGTCTGGTGTGTAAGCTACAGAAGACTCTATTTATTAAAGCAATCTCGACTTGGGAAGTTAAACTCAACACTTCTACATATAGTATGATTGAAATACCATAATCACTCAGTGTTTTACCTCATTTAACAATCTAGCAACCATATTTTTTTTATTGTCTACATAGATGATATTATCATTATTGATGACACCATTGGGATTGCAAAGTTGAGAGATTATCTTCATCAATACTTTCTCAATATTTTCATACCAAGAGTCAGAAGTTCTTTCCTTGGTGGGTTGCTCACTCAAAAAAATAATATCTCACAACGCAAATATCAAAACTATATCATTTTGGCTTGGCTAAAAGTTAAATTAAGTATATAGTTGTGTTTTCTTCATCTTCTTTCTCCTTATCCTGCAATTCTCAGACGGAACCATACATCGAAACATTGGCACAGTACTGAAATAGTATTATTCTAATCAAAATTCATAATTTTAGCACGGCTGAAAATTTTAAACAATATACTTGTGGTAGGCGTGTTACGGACTAAAATATCAAATTAGTAGCAACACAAGGGAGCTACTATTTAACTAAGGACAGTATGATATTGATAGGAAAACTGAGATATATATATATCTCAAGGTTGACTCTTCATTTATTTTGCGATTAGTGTGATTAGTTATTTTCAAGAGAGTCTGTCATGGCCATTGAGTAGCAACTACAAGGATTTTAGTTGAAAGGTAGGGTTGTAAATGAATCAAGCATTCGTAAATAAGCTTGGTGTTCGGCTTGGTAAGAGTTTGTTTACGTTCGTTCAATATACACAAGATTAATTAAACAAACAAGCTTAAAATGCTCGTTAAACTAAACAAACAAGTTTGAACACATATGTGTTCAGCTTGTTAACGTTCGTGAACAATGTTCACGAGTCATATTCATTAATAAAACTCTCTTCAATATACTAAATAAATAATAAAATAAAATAAACAAATAAGTTTAAATTATCAAGTTCAATAATCAATCAAACAACTAAAAGTTTCAAACAAGCAAACAAGTTTGAAATGAGAGCTCAATAACATCTAAAAAAACTAAGTTCGAACCAAGCTCAAGTCAAGCTTGAATTGAGAGCTCAATAACATTTAAACAAACCAAACTCAAGTTAAACTTCATACAAACTCAAGCTCATAAAAAATAAACCAAGTCAAGCTTGAGCAATCATTTCAAAAGCTTAGTTCATTTTAAGCTCGGCTCGGCTCAATTACCTTATCAAATAAGCTTGAACATCCCAAAGATCGACTTGGCTCGTTTATAGCCCTATCAAAAGGTGCTATAGGGAAAGCTATTTTATTTTGCGATCGAGGTCACCTTTAATTCCACCCGTGACGAACAACTCATAGTTGGTCCCAAATACGGATAAAGGAGGAGGATTGTATTAGGTTGACGGTCAGCGTTAAAACTATGGAAAATATTCAATGAATAGATCCATTAAACTATTATGCATCGAGGCCACCTTTAAATCATAGAATACTCTCATGTGGATTGAGCAGGTTCTCTTACAGATAGATTATTTACATCTAATTATTGCATTCTCTTGTGAGGCAATTTATTTCCTGCAATAATAAGAGGCAATAAATGGTGGCAAGATCAAACAAATAAGCAGAATATAGGATCATGGCCTTAATGACAACATGCGACTTTATTTAGGTTATGCATCTAAATATGAGCTAGGATATGCTCTTGCAAAGCCGATGAAGTTTTACTATGGTATGTTGCGATGCATATAGACTTGAATCCCATGTTCCATGAGAGAACAAAACAGATTGATTGTCATTTCATTAGAGTTGCTTTAGAGAGAGTTCAATCTAATAAGATCCTTCTTTTGTGAGTTAAAACAATCAGTAGGCAGATTTGTTGACTAAATCATTGAAAGGGCCTAGAGTTGGATATATTTGTAACAAGATGAATGCTTATAACATATTTGAAACAGCTTCAGTAGTGTTATGGGAAAAGGGGCCTTTAAAAAAGGTAGATCCGCTGCCTTAAGTAAATATGTAAGGGGTAAAGAACCTACTTATAATGTTTTCAATTTGTCATAATACATACATAAAGGTAGAGGAGGATTGCAAAGGTTCCTAACGAACAATAGTTTTCCTATCAACAAGATGAAATGCTCAATAAATTTCACTGACTGAAGAAAAAAGTAACAAACAAATCCATAATCAAATAGAACGAACAACTGGGATGTTAGTTTTCAAACCTTGTTGGAAAACATGGAGCAACATAGTCATAAATATCAGCAAGCTCCTCGCCAATCTACAAGGATCAAAAAAGGTATTTTAATCATGTGGTTGGAATCCAGCATTTATGTTTTAAACATTTGCAGAAGTTGCATAGATTGGGGATTTCTGCTCCCAAATGTCAATCTACAACTTGTTCTACGGATACTAGTGGTTTCTTGAATAAGACAAAAAGAAAAGAGTCACCTTTAACTAGACATCAACCAAAATGCATTAAAGTACAAGACAACAAAAGAAAAAACAAGGACCCTTACAAAAATGTTTATGATGATCATTAAAGACATATCTATCTTATGTTACAGAACACCATCTTCCATCCAGGAGACTATGTAGCAAAACTTTAATTTTGTCTCAGTACACTTCAGTGTGTGCCTAAATATACCGAGTGCCAACACAACATGGTACCAAAACCGTAACATTCTGGCAGAATATTGAAACTCTGGCACCAAACAACATTTTTCCATAGTGCTTGTTCTAGGCCATTCTATCTGATGCTACCAATCCATCTATTTTAATTGAAGATTCCTATTAAAGATTGGTGGCACCTACGTCAGAATACTTGTAATCCAAGGTGGTAATAAACCTTCCCTAATTCGCCACAAAGAAGTCTAAAGTTATAAAAGGCAGTAACTTCAGTTTTCATATTCGATTAGGATCAGCCATTGCGCTTTCAATTCAGTCCTTCGCAATAAAGTCGGAAGAGGTCATAGATTCTATTATTAGAAGGAACAGTGTTCAAATTTCTTCTCTTTTTGGGGAATTTCCAATGATGCATTCAATTCAGCTATCTGTAAAACTGGATCCATCTATGGGCAGCAATGGAGACTCCGGCAGTCCCACTACATGGAAGCTTCAGTTTAGTCAATCCTATCCCAAGTTTATTCATGCATATCAGGACTGACCTGTGTTGAATGCTGCAAAGAAAAACAGTTGGCATCAGAGCGCAGTTGATTCTTTTTTTCATTGAATTTGGTCCTCATCTGCCGATGGAATAAGTTTGTACTTGTAAGATTCCTTTACAGATTTGCATCTTCATCAAGCTTTTACCAACTGTTGCAAAGCTACTCATGGGGTAATTACTTTGAAGAATGTTAGTCAAATCTGCTGGTTAGGCACCACTTCTAGCACTGGTGTACGCAACAGCTCAGAAATTTGACCAACTATTCTTATGTCTGATATCTTTTCTACAATGTTCACCAAATAGGACAGTAGTTATCAGATCGAAATTTTAGACATTTATCATCTTTATTATTGGTTTGAGCTGTCTGATTGATTGAGATGAGGCCATTTAACATTGAACCTTTGCTCCATCACGTGAATACACAGCAACGATTGTCTCAATGGCTCATCAACTTCATTTTGATTTTGTTCTATTGGATCTTTCATCTTAGGGGCAATCTAAAGTGTTCTATGCTCTGCTTTTTATTCCTTGGCTTTCTTTTCTTTTAATTTATTTGCTTCATTTTGTCTCTTTTGAAACTCCGCCTATGGCAAATACTTCATCATGGCGGTCCCAAGCCTAAATAAAGGAGAAGGGTTGCAAAAGTTGTTAGTCAATGTTAAACTTTGGCAAATGATATATATGGATCCCTCGAAATATTATAATAATGCTAGATTGTTCTCTAGAAGAAACGTGTTATAAGGTCTAACTACAACGTCTCATTAAGAACCGCTATATTTCCATAAGAACTTTGTTCTAGTGTTAAATATGCAACAGTTTTCACACCTTGATTTGGATAAGAAAAGAATACTAATTGTCCTACATTTGGAACATGGACGTAAAAACTCTTGTTGGCAAATCAATAAAGGTAGTGTATACGATGATTAAAAAAAATTAATATTTTATATTTACAAGAGATAAAATGAGTAGGGGTGGAGACAAATATGATAAAGAAGTTAGGTTTTAAGATTTTAAGTTATGATATTTAGGGGAAAAAATGAAAAATAGAGTAGGTATTGATGTGCATAGTTCATTAAAGGACGAAATAATAGAAGTTGTTAGGAAGAGAGATAAGATTATAGCTCTCAAGATAGTGGCAGTAAAAAAATTATTAATTTAATTAGTATATATACACCTCAACTAAAGTTAGATGACTACACCGAACATAGATTTTGAGAAAACCTAGATGAGCTAGTACCAAAAATAATTCAAGAAATAAGATGATATTGGTTAGCGGAAATCTAAATGGGCACGTAGGAATAAGAAATGAAAAATATGATAAAGTGCATGAGGGCTATGATTTTGAAACAAGAAATGGAAAAAGAAAAGTTATATGGGATTTCGTAATAGCCAGTGTTGTAAATAGCGGTAGGCAATGGCGGGGTGGTTAATGACCGCCTACAGCCTCAGCCACCTAGGCAGTTGAATTTTTTTTACTATTTTTTATACATAATATAAAAATACAAGTTTTATCACCATATTAATAAATGCAATTAACAAGAGAATTAATAAAAATTCATCATTATATTAATACTAAAAAATTAATATTATTACTTATATCAAAAGTCTAAGTTTAAAATTCAAAGTTTCAATCCAACATTACAACAAACCAATAAGGACTAGACTAAACATAACTAATTTTCTAAATCATCTACACATGCACCATCAACTACATCAATAATCCTCTCATCATCAGACTCAAAATCAACATCTTCTTCATTCTTCTCCTCCAATGTATCTAAATTCTCATCAAATTCTCTAATAGGGATGTTCCTTGCGCTCATCCTTGGTTGTAGCACTTCATCTGCTCCCGAGGCCTCCACCGCCATTCTCCAAGTAAGACACAAACTCGGCTCGACCTCATCTTCATCACCATCATCAACAAGCCAACCTTGAGCTTTACTAACTTGAGAGGATAAAAGCAAATCTCCATCCATTTCTCTCTTCTTCGTAAGATTGGCGTTAAATTTAACATATACAAGATCATTTCAATCTTAATATCTAGAGTTTATTCCTCTTCTTAATATGTATCTAAACAATTAAAAAATTATTTAAAACTAATAAAAAGAAAAAATAAATAATACAATTTATGAATTGTTACTTATTCCTTCAAATTAGTTCCAATTTCTTTCACACCCCGATGAACTACTTGTTAAAGAAAGAAATCTCATTGTTATATTTTGTACATTTGGAGTGTAACCACCATAACTGGACCACCAACCAACTTTAAAAAGTAAAGAGGCAAAAAATTAATAAACCCAAAAATAGGTAAAAGAGACATGTATGTTAGTGAATAGAAATAAAAGAAAGAGATGTATCTGAATCACAGTCATGGTATACATCCACCTTCTCATATGCCACGACCGTCATCTTTCTTCCAAAGTTTCGGGATTTACTCTAATACTTCAACATCAATAGAAATGGTGGATTCATGTCTTCATCGGTGGGAAAAATTCTAATACAATTCAAAAACACATTCATAACATTAGTGTCATTTTTTTTTTTTTGATCTTTTAAGTAAAAAATCGGATTCAACAAGTGGGCATAATGCAAAGGACTATCAAGTCTACCCTTAGACTTCTCATCAATAATCTTCAAAATAGAGGTGGCATTTTTTTCTTTTTTGAAAGTCTTTCTAATATCTTCCTGGGCTTGTTTAAGTGCACCCAATAAAAAAATCCTTGAGGATTTTTTGTCACCATCAACAAGGCGTTATCTTTCAAAAAAGAAATAAAAACATTCAAAGCCAAAGAAATACCATTCCAAAAAGAGAGATTTGTTTTCGTCGCGTCTGTCGTTTTCCCCTTCACACTACTCTTTAATTTTGTGTTGCTCCACTCATCAAATGTGAAATAGCAAATCTAATCATCCCAGGCCTCATGATATACCTCTTCTTGGTATATTTCCTGATGGGTAGTTTTCCAATTGCTTCAAACATGAAGTTGATTGTATGAGTCGCACATTAGGTCTAAAAAATTTAAGGTTTTGTAACTTTTAACAACTCCGTTGCTGCCATATAGTTTGTCGTATTGTCCGTCACTACTTGAACAACATGCTGAGAACCAATTTCATTGATGTGTTTTTCACAAATTTAAAGATGCAAGTCTCGATGTGTGCCTCTATGAATTTTTCAATAGAACCAAAGAATGAAGTGTTAGTTTACAGTTAACACATAAATTCATAATACTTCTCTAGTGATCTATCCATGCATCAGTCATAATTGAACATCCACTTTTCTTCATGCTTTTTTAGAAATAATTTGGTCCTCTCAACTTCTTACCTCAAACGTGGCACTTTTAGAAGATATTGACTTGGAGGTTTGTAGCCCGGCCGAATTGGCCAACCGTCTCTACAAATTGTCTAAAAACTTTGATTATCAATTGCATGAAAAGGAATCTCAGCCTCATAAATCCATCTTGCAAGATGTTTATGCATATCATTTGTAAACTTTAACTTTGATACATCATTATGTTTTGTTGTTTTGCCTTTGTTGGATCGATTGCGGATGTCCATTTATCAATAGGCCCAAGGTGCATTGACTTCATTTTAGAAGAATCTTCTTCCACTTGACAATCTTCATCCTCTACATCAACACCTATATTTACTTCCGCCCTCTCTTTTTTAGTCCTTCCATCCTTTTTCGCTTCTTATTCTTGTTATTTTCAAGATAAGCTCTTACTTTTTTTTATCTTCATCGGATGCTTTAGGGCATGCTTCAACTTGTCCTACAATACCCGTAATATGAAGCTTCATCCAATAAACTTCTCCTTCAATAAGCCTCTTAAACAATTTGTATACAACACCCCATAATCCCAAACAATATCAATAGACTTTCGCTTCATTTCTATTTTTGGTTGTTTCTCATTTTCCATCGTTAATCTTCAATAATTAAATGAAAGATAAAAAATTAGAATATAAAATATTAATTTAAATATATTATCTAAAAATTAAAAAAAAAATAAAGAGAAGTATATATGCTAACTTAAAATATATTATCTAAAAAAATCAAATAAATATAAATAAAAAATAAATTTTTATATATATTAAATTAATAGGATAATTTTATTAGACTTTAAATAAGTCTATTTAAATTATTCCAATTATAGCTCGAAGTTGATTAAAATTATTAATATAAAGTTATTCGATTAAATCCAAAGTTAAAGTTAAAAGAAATCGAAAAATTTTATGTTTCGTCTTCGACGGCTCCACTTCGGAAGTAGAACGCGTCGCCGGACCCCGCCAAACCTGGGCGACATCTCCGGGTCCGTCGCAGGGCCCGGGCGACGCTTTTAGGCCCGTCGCCTGGGCAGGTGAAGAGTCCAGACTAGTCGCCTCGCGTCGCCCAAGCCTAGGCCCGACATCGTGCCCAAGCAATGGGTCCGGAAGCGTCGCCCAGGCCTAACGTCGTGCTTGAACGTGTTGCCAGAGTTCGGCGGGGTCCGACAACACATCCTAGGTCTGAAGCGGAGCCGCCGAAGCCGAAACAGAGAGTTAGGTTTTTTTGAAATCGAAAAATATAAAGCCTAAACTCTAGACGGCACCGAGTGATGGCGGCAGCAGCAATGGGGCACAGCGACGGCGCAGCGATTCGAGGCGGAAGGAGGCATGGAGTTGTTCTGAAACACCTAGTGGTTTTTTAGCCTACGCTTAAAACACTGCCTTCCGTAAAAGCAGTGCGATTGAGGCCAGCCTCCCACCTAGGCGACCGCCTCAACCACTATTTAGAACACTAATAACAGCATATGAATTTATAATTGTTAATACATTTTTCAGGAATAGAAAAAAAAATACCTAGTTATGCTTAAAAAAAATGAAAACAATAAGTTACAAATTGACTTTCTTATGAGTCGAAAGAGGAATAGAAAAGTTTATAAAGATTGCAAACTCCATCTAAAACTCCGCACGTGAACCAATCATGGCCGGTGTCAAGCCCGAATAAATGAAGGTTGCGTTAAATTGCAATCAGCATTAAAATTATGGTAAATATTTAATTAATTGATCGATTAAACTATTATGCCAATGTTATGTTGTTCCCCGGAAGGAACGCATTGCAAGGTCTGTAACATCTTGGCAATGACCGCTACATATCTAAAACTCAGGTGTAGTGTTAAATATGCAAGAGTTCGTGTTGCAGAGTCTGACTGTAACGTATCAGCAAGAACCGTTGTATCTCCATGAAAACTTGGATGTAGTGTTAAATAGGTAAGAGTTCTCACACCATAGATTGGATAAGAACGAATATGATAACAAAACTAATAATCTAAGATTTGGAATATAGAGCACAGGAACTCTCACTAGTAAATCGATAGAGATAGTAGATACGATGATTAGGAGAAAAATTAGTATTTTGTGCATACAAGAGATAAAATGGATAAACGAGAAGGCAAAACTGATAGAGAACTTGGGTTTTAAGTTATGGTACACAGGAAAGAGTAAAGCAAGAAATGAAGTGCGTATTATTGTAGAAAATTCGTTCAAGGATAGAGTTGCAGGAGTACTTAGAATAGGGAATAAAATTATAGCCCTTAAGATAATAGTGGCAAAAGAAACTATGAACATAATTAGCGTATATGCACTGCAAGTATAATTAGATGAAGCTACCAAATCAAAGTTTTGAGATGACTTAAATAAAATATTACAAAACATTCCGCCAAATGAAATGATTTTAATAGGAGGTGAGGGATTATGGTTTTAGAACAAGAAATAAGGAAGGGAAAACTATATTAGATTTTACGATAGCATATAACCTTATATTAGCTAATATGTTTTTTAAGAAAAGAGAAGAACACTTAGTCACGTTCAAAAGTGAGAATAATACATCGCAAATTGACTTTCTTGTGGTTAGGAAGAAGGATAGAAAGATTTATAAAGATTGCAAGATCATCCCTGAAAAAAGCTTAACTACCCAACATAAGTTAGTAATGTTGGATATATGCCTCAAACATAGTATAAATAGAAAGAAAATATATATGATTCTTAGAATTAAGTGGTGGAAGTCAAAGGATGGGAAGCAAAATATATTTAAAGAGAAGCTAGGAGTTCAAGCATTAGGTGAAATATATGGTGATTCAAATACAACATTGATAAGATGGTATCAAAGTTGAAAATAGTAGCTAAGAGTGTACTCGATGAGTCAAATGGATATGCACTACTAGGTGAGGAATCTTAGCGATGGAATGAGAAAGTACAAGAGAAAGTGAAGAAAAAACAAATAACTTATAAAAGAATGATATATTTGTAAGAACGAGAAAAACTTAAAAAATATACAATGGCCAAAAAAAATAAGCTAAGAGAGTAGTGAATAAAGCAAAGAATAAAACTTTTGAACGATTATATCAAAAATTGGATACAAAAGAAGGGGAGAGATATTTATAGAATAGCTAAAGTGAGAAAAGAAAAATCTTATCCAAATAAAATGTATTAAAGATGAATATGATAGGGTACTAGTAGACGATGGAGAAATAAAAGAGCGGTGGAAAAGGCATTTTTATCAACTTTTTAATGAAGGTTTAGGTAACTTAACTTAAGTAATTTAAATAGGTCAAATAAGCATAGAAATTTAAATTTTTATCGTAGAATTCAAATTCAGAAGTAGAACAAGTTTTAAATGGGATGCACAATGGAAAAGTCGTTGGACCAAATGATATTTCGATAGAGGTATGGAAGTGTCTAGGGAAATAAGATATTGAATGACTTACAAAATTATTTAACATGATATTGAAAATGAAAAAAATGTCTGATTTAAGGAGGATAAGTACTCTAGTTCCCTTATATAAGAAGGAGACGTAAAAGTTGTGCAAACTATAGGGGCATTAAACTAATAAGTCATACCATGAAACTTTAGGAAAAAATAATAGAAAAAAGATTAAAGAAGGAGACCACGATAACTGAAAATCAATTTGAGTTTATACCTGGAAGGTCAACAATAGAAGGTATACATATTCTTAGATAATTATTTGAAAAATATTGGGAGCAAAAATAAGATCTATATATAATATTTATTTACTTAGAAAAAACTTATGATAGAATCTAAGAAAAATTATATAGAAAATTCTATAAAAGAGATGTACTAGCCTAACATATATTGAACTAATTAAGGATATGTACGAAGATATAACGACTAAAGTAAAGACTTCTAACAGAATAATTGAAGCATTTCTAATAAAAATAGGGTTACATCAAGGATCACTACTTATAGATGAACTCACTGCACATATTCATGACACAATACCGTAGTGTATATTGTTTGTAAATGATATTATTTTGATAGATGAAACACGTGAAGAAGTAAATGTTAAACTAGAATCTTTGCGGGAAATACTAGAAGGGAAAAATTTTAGGTTTAGTAGAATAAAGACAGAATATATGGAATTTAAGTTTAACAATATTAGACATAATAAGACAATTGTTAAGATAGGAGATGAGAAGTTGCCCGAAACCGAGATATTTAGATATTTAGAATAATTTTTGTAAAATGATGGAAAGGTTGAGAGAGATATCTTACATAGAATACAAGCAAGATAGTCGAAATGGAGGGCGTCGGGTGTTTTATGTAACCGTAAAGTACCTCTAAAACTTAAAGGAAAATTTTATAGAACTGCAATTAGACCTACTATGTTATATGGAGCTAAATATTGGTTATGACTCGAGCACATGAGCAAAAAATGAGAGTTGAAAAGATGAGGATGTTAAAGTGAATGTGTGGACACACGAGGATGGAGAGAATAAGAAATGAGAGCATTAGAGAGAAAGTCGGAGTTGAATCTATTGAGAAAAAATTCCGTGAGACACATTTAAGATGGTACGGGCATGTACGACGACCAATAAATGCTCTAATTAGACGATGTGAAATTATGACAAAGACGCATATCAAACGAGGAAACCAAAAAAAACTTGGTTAGCAACAATAAACAAGATAAAATTAATTTAAGTATAGATGATGATAGAGTAGACGATAGAGCTCAATAGCGTAAAAGAATTCATATAGCTGACCCCACCTAGTGGGATAAAGCTTCGTTGTTGTTGTTGTTGTTGTAAAGTCTATATAAGAAAAGTTAACCACGCAGCATAAGTTAGTGGTGTCAAATATGAGCCTCAAACAAAGTATTAGTAGAAGAAAAGCATGTATGAATGCTAAAGATTAAGTGATGGAGTTAAAGGATGACAAGTAAAGTATTTCTAAGGAAAGAATATGAGCACATGTTTTAGAAGAAATACATAGAGACTATAATATGACAAAAGATAAGATGACATCAAATTTAAAAACAATGGCCAAGAGTATACTCGATGAGTCAAGAAGATGAGGCATTGTTGGTGCAGCGGGGCCGGCAAAAGAGAAGGGGTGAATTGCCTGCAAAAAGAAAATACCCTTCTCGTGCTTTCAACTCTTAAAATAGCAACAATTAAATAAAAGCAAATAACTGAAAAGAAGGAAAAGAGACTCAGCAATTTGACTTGGTTACAACCTAAATGGTTGTTAATCCAAGGCGGTTGAACAGCGCACTAAGAAACTCCTTCTCTGAAGGCGGAGAAGCCTTTTACACACTTAGAGAGCTCAAGAGTTGCTAGGAATTGATTACAGAGTTGATTGAATATTTTCCTAGCTCCAGGGGCCTTTATATAGCTCCTGGAAATCCTATCTTGAGTCTTGAGAGCGCCTCCAAAGGGGTTGAGGGCGCCTCTAAGTGAATAAGCGGATAAAATTTTACCTGTGCGCAAATGGCCATGTTGACCCAATTGAGGGCGCCCTCAAGGACATTGAGGGTGCCCTCAATGCTGTTAAGGGCGCCCTCAAATGTAGTTGAGGGCGCCCTCACTATGGTGAGGGCGGAGGCGCCTCAACAGTTGTTGAGGGCGCCTCCAACTGCTTTTCCAGCACTTCTTCATCTTCTTTTTAGCTTCCGAAGTTTCGATAGTTTAGGTGATTACGATCAACCTACGTTGAGGGCGCCCTCACTCTGGTGAGGGCGGAGGCGCCTCAACAGTTATTGAGGGCGCCTCCTTCCGGCACTTCTTCGTCTTCTTTTTAGCTTCCGAAGTTCCGATAGTTTGGGTGATTACGATCAACCGAAATAGGGCTCACCCGAACCCAATTTCTGGCCTTCTCCTCGAGCAGGCTTCCGCCCCGGCTTCTCGTCCCTCGAACGTCGTGCACGTTCTTCTCGTCCACCGGTGTACTCTTCCACAGCTCTTTCGTCCTTCGGACGCACCGAGCCCGTCAGCTCCCTTCCCGTGCCATCCTCGCTACCTGCGTCTTCCGCTCGACTTCCTGCGCTCCTAAGCTCCTGCACACTTAGACACAGGGATCAAAACCAAACATGACCTAACCTAACTTGGTTGATCACATCAAAACACCTACGGGGTCCAACAGGCATCACCAAATAAAGTATTTCGATGGTGGAATGTGGAAGTGCGGGAGAAACTAAAGGAAAAAAGAACCACCTATAACTTACTATACACTTATAAGAATGAAGAAAATTTAAAAGGCATGCAGTATCCAAGAAAGAGACTAAGAAAGCAACAAGTAAAACCACTTTCGAACGCTTATATCAATAGTTTGATATAAAAGAATGGGAAAATGACATTATAGAATAGCTAAAGCACGAGAAAAATAAAGGATCTTATCCAAATAAGATGAATAAAGATGAATCCAATAGGGTACTAGTGAAGGATGAAGCAATAAAGGTGTGCGGAAAATGATATTTTCATCAACTTTTTAATGAGCTTTAGGTAACCAACTTAACTTAGGAAATTTAAGTAGGTAGAGAATTCAAATTTTAGAAGTAGCATAAACGTTAAATGGGATAAAAAAAAATGAAAAAACAATTAGGATGGATAATATTTAAATAGAGGTATGGAAGTGTCTAGGAAAGTAGGGTATTAAATAGTTTATGAAATTATTTAACGTAATATTAAAAATGAAAAAAAAAAAAAAACTAATTAGGAGAGAGTAAGTACTTTAGTTCTCCTATATAAAAACAAAGAAAATATACACAATTGTATGAATTATGCGGGCTTTAAGCTAATAAGTCATATCATGAAATTTTGAAAGAGTGATAGAAAAAAAGATTAAGAAGACCAAAATAACTGAAAATCAATTTGAATTCATGCCTAAAAGAAAGAAGTTATATATTTTCTAAAACAACTGATTAAAAAGTATCGAGAAAAAAAAACAAGACTTACAAATAGTATTCATGGATTCAAACAAACCTTTATGATAAAATTCTGAGGAAATTATATGAAGAATTTTAGAAAATAAATATGTTAGTGTAGTGTATATTGAAACAATTAAAGATATGTATAAAAATGTAATGCCAAGAATGAAGACTCGAGACCGATTAACTAAAGCATTTCTTATAGAAATAGAGTTTCATCAAGGATTGACTTTAAATTCATATCTTTTATCCTAGTTATGAATTAACTTATTGGGCGCATCCAACCCACGTAACCATAGTATATGTTGTTTGGAGATGACATTATTTTGGTCGATGAGACACGTGAAAAAACAAATGCTAAGCTCAAATCTTGTCAGAAAACACTGGAACTAAAAAGTTTTAGACTTAGTAGATTAAAAACAAAATTATAGAATAGACATACCAAGGTAATTGTGATAATAAGTTATCTGGAACTGAAAGCTTTAAATATCTAAGATCCTATTTACAAAAAGATAGAAGGGTTGATAAAGATATTTTACATAAGATCAAGTAGAATGGCTGAAATGAAGGAGACGTTAGGTGTTCTATGTGATCGTAGGGTACCTCTAAAGCTTAAAGGGAAGTTTTACAAAAAAGCAATTAGATCTACTATGTTATATGAAGTTGTTATGTTACATAGAGTTAATGTTGGATTATAAAGCGAGGACATAAGCAGAAGATGAGAGTCACAGAGATGAGAATATTAAGGTAGATGTGTAGACATTTGAGTATGGATAGTATAAGAAATGAGTCAATTATAAAGAAAGTTAGGATTGCCTCTATGGAGGAAAAACTTCAAAAGATACATTTAAGTATGGAGATGTACTTAGACAATAAATAAATGTCTCAATTAGGCGATGTGAGACCGTAAAAATATACATATTAATTGAGGAAAAAGGAGATCAAAGAAGACTTTGTTAGAAACCTTAAAATAGGATAAAATTCATTTAAATATATGTGAGAATATAGCATATTGTCAACCCTACTTATTGGAATAAAGACTTGATTGTTGTTGTGTTTTCTCTCTCCTAAAATATAGTCTAAAATTTTATTCTATTGTACCCAGCATGAACAATAAAATATTGCTGATCCCATAACATAACAAGCTGGCACACAAATATAGCATATACCTATTAACCTCATCTATTACCTTTCTAGTCCAAATAAATCTTGATTTCCATCTGTATCAAGCAAGATAAGCTTAAAGCCTATGGTACTCAATTTAAGTAAACCTAAATTCAACCTAGTACCAATTCCAATTAATTATTTAATTAGATGCACAATTTAGGTAATTAAAACTTAAATGTGATAATAACTACCCATGAGAGCTCATCTTAAATCTACAATTGAAGTTATCTTGCACATTGACACATCATATGATGATCAATCAAATCAAAGCTCAAGAACCTACTTGTATCAAAATTGATGCATGTTCCAATTCTAGTCATGTCAATTCAACTTTGTAAGTCAAAATTATCGAGTTAACTCGTATTTTACAAGAACCAACATTCCCATCCAATGTAAGCTTAATAGTCTCCTGAAAATAAGACATCAGTGGAGAGTCTTACTAGTAGGTTATGTAATAATATGAAGTGATTGACATATTTATTGAGTTGTTTATACAAAGTTTAAACAGTGATTATGAAAGAGTCATACTCTAGTTTTTGGTAGTAAACATGTAACAACGAAGGATCAAAAAAGTAAAGCCTTGGCATGATTTGGTTCAACCTATGCAAGTGTTGGCACTACTCAACACCTAGACAATATCATTCTAGGAAGATACTAAAATTGGGACCAGAATTTAAATTTACCCCATCTTCCAGAAAAAAGTACACCAATGTCATAATTTCATTACTGATGAAGATCACTTGGCACAAAAATTTACTTTTCAAAACCCAAAAGAGACTTTCAAATGTTAGTTATACATAACAAGTTTGAATCACAGTATAAAATAATATACCGTGTTGGTCGGCACATATGGATTTTATTGTTTCACCCACAAGGAGGCACGATCCGCGGCCTTGAGAAGTCACGGAGGTCACAATAGTCACACTTTTTATATATTTTTTTATTTTTTCATTTCATTATTTATTTTTTATAAAAAGTTATTTTCAATTCTTTTTCCTCTCTTAATTTTTTTCTCCTTGATCTGTTAAGTTTTTCCTCTATTATTATTTTTTCCCCTTCTTTATTTATCCATGAGAGGCAATAGAAAGAAAAAAACCTCTTTAATTTTTTTCCTCCTTCATTCATCCACAAGATACACCGAGATTAAATCTCTTAAAGAATAGTTAATTTTTTTCCTCCATCTATCTACGAGAAAATAGATTGATAAGAAAATTAAAAAATTAAAATATACTACTATGAATTAAATTATTATATATATAAATTTGATTTAATTTTAAATAGATCAAAATAAATCAAAATTAAATACATTTTAAACCTACTTGATATTGTCATGTCTACTTGTTGGACTTTAACTAATCTTAAATTGACTTTTACTCAATAATAATCAAACAGATAATATCAAAATTTAAACCCAACATTCAACGTCTCAAATATAACTAAAAATAAACATCTATAACAATTAAATATTAAAAAAATTAATTAATATATTTATATTTAAAAAATATTTAAAAGATATCAGCGTGATACCGATACGGTACCGAAACTCTATCATTTTGGTCATAAATCAAAAGTTTAGCAAGTCTTGTGCCTGAAATTTTAAACCTAGATTTTAATTAACTTATCTTCAAACAAAATGTGAGACTGAACACATAAAAATCATTAGAAGCACAAAATTGGAGTAAAAATACAACCATTCTGGAAGAAAGTTATAAGAAAAAAAACGAAGGATGATAGATACAACGTCAAAATTTATGACCACCAAATGTTTCACATAAGATAAATATTGGCTATTAAAAAAACATGCTAAAACAGGTGACACTTAAAGAAAATGCTGGATAGAATAAGATAGCATACTGTTTTAGCTTCTTCTAAAGTAGCTTTTAGATCCTCAAATACATACTGCATGAACAGAGTTATATTATGAACATTTTTTGAAATAATAGATTGTCTGTCCTGATAAAATATAATTTTAAAAATCATGTCATGCATACCTCTGTCAATAACTTGTTGAACCGAGCCTCAACAGTTTTCCTTATCTGCTCATAGCACTTATCTTTATAACCTTTTCCCTGACTCTTCTTCTCTTGTGTTTTAGGAGAAACAGCTGAAGTTGTGCCCTTTCTGGCATTTCATAGGACTTAACATGTTACACAGACCTAACTTATTGATCAAAATGGTGAAGTAAAAGCAAACATTGTTTTAAAATCAAATTTCAAAGAATCTAAGAATCGGTAGTATCAGATTGGTAGAAACTCAGAATCGTTAGGGAAATTTCAAAACAAAAAGATAGAGAACGGCATAATAAAATTATATATATTTGTGATTACAAAAGATCCCAACTAGTTTGGTTGTTGTTGTTCTTGTTGTTGTTGTGATTACAAAAGATATTTCAAACTCTTAATAAGAATATGTATTATGTGTCATCCAACCACAAATTATTAGGGACATCTAATATTAAAAGTTATAGGATTTAGTTGGGCCTTTAATTCCATATGAATTTGATTTTAGTTGAATGAAAGGGAGTTTTAGGATTGCTGTTAATTAAAAGAGATTATTGTGTTCTCTCTCAGTTCATCGTAATTTCTCTCTATCAATGGAGATGGGGGAGTCATCATTTTAGTGAATGATGACAAGGGCAAACAAGTGATCCTCGAGCTCATGGTAAGACTAGGCAATTTACATGGGCAATGAAGTGTCGGTCCTTCTCATGTGAGTTCTTCAGGAATTAAGTTGGGATCAATTGGGGACTAGATCAGACTCAATTTGACCATAATTCAATCAATTTTCTAACGAAGTCAAACTAATTTCTAGAAAATTTATTTATATCTTTAGTTTTTCCTAAACTTCTTAATTTTTGAGACAAACCAACTTCTCAAGAAGAATAGCATTGGACTTTGGAATACTAATTCCACTAGAGTGATCTGTAATTGATATAGATCGATTTTGCCACCTTAAAAAGCAAACAAATGACACAACATATATGATCATGATAGATGATATCCCCACGGGCATAGTCGAGTTGGTACTTGGGTAGTAAATTGTTACATGAGAGCAGGGATCGAATCCCTGGAAACAACCCCTTAGGGAATAAAATCCCTCCCACCTAAAGAGCTTGCTTGATCACCGTGATTTAATCCCTTCATGTAGACAATGAGGGGCGCTTGCGATGAGCGAATCACCTTTGATATTATTGGCTAAAATTAAAATGAAAAATAGAAGAGCTATAAACAAAAAACAGACAATATTATCTAAACAATACTTCTTGAGATTGAATAATTATTAAAGTCATATTTTGAAAAGGATCATGAGAATAATATTTCTTTCCTATATAAAAGCTTTATTTTTCTTGGAGTATGTGGAATTCAAATATTATTAAAGTCTTATTTTGTGATTTGGAGATGTGAAGGATCATGAGAATAATATTTCTTTCCTATGTAAAAACTATATTTTTCTCTTTTGAATTTTTTTAGAGTTGAAGCTTTTTATCATTTTTGTCTAGTTAGGTATCTTTGGATTTATGAGATCGAGATAAATTTAAGTATATATTTTTTAAGGAGTTAAAATGAGTCATTTTCATCTGATTGCTATGATGACAAAGTTTTCAAAATCAAAGATTAGAATCATATTTGAATTTCTCAAGTTTTCAAGAACTCATATCCAGTCTTAATTTGTATTTTAGAGTTAAAATGAATTATGTGGGTCCATCTAGTATTTTGATCAATCATGTTAAGTGAACCAAAAAATTTTAAAATTAAAGATTATACCCATATTTGAATCGCTCGTGCTCTTAGGAACAATATTTGGTCATTAAAATTAAAATGACTTGTTTGGGATTCATCTAGCAGTTTTCACTAAATTTGCTATATATTTGGTCTAGAGATACATATCTGGATCAAAACATTTTGAATAAAAGATAAAGTTAGTTTTGAATTCCTCAAGCTCTTAGAAATACATATTTGGTCTTCTTTTGTAATATGAAGTCGTAGAAGACAATGAAAATAATTATTTTGTACCTGAAAAGTATATTTCTTCCTAAATTTCTTTATTGTCAAAGTTTACTATTTTTGATAAATAACGATGCTATTGAATTCATGAGAATCTATCTGAATATATATAGTTTTCCTCTTTAGAACCGAATTGAATCGTTTTGGTGCATTTAGCATTTTGGTTAAAATGCTAAGTGAACAAAAATGTTTTGAAAACAAAGATTAAGGTGCACATTTTGGTAAAAAAAGGAGAGCCCTATGAGAAATAATGAAACATAAGAATATTAATGAAAGATTTTAGGATAGAAACAAGAGGAAGTGAGAGAGTGCACTTTTTGGTTACATACAAAATATAGGACTATTAGAAATAAAGAAATCTAGCGAGGCCTTCAAGGAATGTCACAAATTTATTTGTCAACACAATATAGAAGAGCAGTGAGCTGATGGCAAACTTGTCCTTGATCTTTTCACTATTACAAATTTTTTCCCCAAAAAAGTTTTTTTTTAAATTTTATACACTAAGGACTATTAGAAATAGAAGAGCAGTGAGCTGAATGGCAAACTTGTCATTGATCTTTTCACTATTACAATTTTTTCCCCAAAAAAAGTTTTTTTTCAAATTTTATACACTGAGGCAGCCTAAAAATTCTTGAATGAAAATGTACTTAAAACCATTCCATATTTTTTCATATCAATCTGAACAAGTATTGAAACCTATAGAAAAAATCATGTCATTACAAAAGCAAGATAAGATTTTAATGATAAAGAAATAGCCAACTTAACTTGAAAGGATAATTTCTAGATAACTCAATTTTTTCTGCGATAAATTATAAAAATATAGCAACTTACTTTGCAGATCTACGTGGATTGGCGATTGATGCCATTGCATCAATACCCTCAGCCTCAGCAGCCTCCTCAGCCAGTTGCTGGTCTAATATTTCTTGCATTTCAATTACCCTGATAACAAATATCAAGCTTACAGTGAAGGGCCTGAATTAATTAAGCTAGAGTAGAAAAGAGAGGAAAGAAATTTACAGTAAGATTAATTTACTTTTTGCATTTCAGAAAGGCAAAAGTTAAACAAAATTAGTGCAATGAAGAATGTATCACAACATAAATTTTTTAACAAAGTATCTACCACCATTTAAGGAAATAAAAAATATATTTCAATGAGAAAGTATATATCAATATGGTTATCTTTCAATGCTCTTTTTCCAAAACTAAACCTTTATCTTCAGCTTTAAATGAGAACATTTCTCATTCACCAAAGCCTTTTTTGGTTATGAAACACCACAAAGCGTAAAGAGCAATTTGCACAAAACATTTTCTTTAAAACAAATGGATCCTAAATTTGATAGATTTAACCAAGATTAATTTTTTTTTCAGTATAAAACTTTTTGGGGCATGACTCTATAATCTAGCATAAAGGCAAGATTTGAGTCGAAAAGGCAATTGATAATATGTAAAATCATAGGTCCATAATCTCTAACCATGACAAAGTTTTAGATCTTTGACTTGAACTATACTACTTATCTTTCCAATGTATGTTGATGGCGAATCAAAGGTGGCACAAAAATGGAGATGAAAAAGAAAAAGAAGAAAATAAGATAACTAGATATATTTATATTCAAACTAAGGATTTCATCTGAAACGGTATAGTTTTAACATTATCTTATATGGACACAAGCTATAAATAAAAATAACAATATCATCTCAATTTATCGCAACCTATATTATAGCATACGCATACTAAAGGGTGTCGAGTGTCAGAAAAACACAATACCCATTGGCATTGACATAATTAACACAACACATGAACATTATTTATGTCGAGTAGTATCAAATTTTAGTATTTATCGAAATGATACATCTCGACCATGCCGCACCATGCCGCACATCACGTTACTAGATTTCAAAATACTTCTAGGAAAAAGGAATGATCTTAGTTGATAGAGGCAACTTTTAGATGAATGCTTCCAGAAAAAGGGAACATGCTAATAATCTTAATAATCTTTCATCAGGTTGATAACCAATCCTTAATGTTTTCTAGTATGTTTTAAACTGTAGCATATCTCAAAATAATGCAACCAATCCAACAAATTTTGTCATTAAATGATCTATAGGTACATGACACTGAAGTTCTTAATTACTCCAAATGTGTTATTGCGTGCAAGTCCATGAACCAAGAATATGAAACCAACAATCATATTTTTTGAACACGCTATTTGAATGTATTTTTACCAAAATATTAAACTCAAAACTGACATTAACAGATATAATCCCAAATATCTTATGCTCCATGACTATTTTGCACGACCTAAAGCACATGGAAGTGAATCATGATCATATTTTTAAAATTAATTGAACCCCAATACTAATAGGCCACTGATATATTGATGATTAATAGCATATCCACTGATGTATGGACAGCTAATTGTGGAACATTGGAACTTCAACACAATAGATGATTAGAATTCTAGAAACTAAATTCATTGTAAAGAAAAAAAAACTACATATAAATCAATGTTTAAAATTTTGAGTCATGCCAGAATTTTGATTTATGACATAAACAATATACTCCCGGTGTCTTATCGTGTCATGTCAATCAAGGTTTAAAATTTCGACCCGTGCTGAGGTTTCGGTCTCAGACCGGAACGATACGGTTTCGGTATCGTATCGTACCGTGCCGATACAGTTTCGGTATTTTTTTTTTATCTATAGTAATTATAAGATAAATATGTTTATGGTGTATATAAAAATAAGTTGTATATAGATTTATTATAAGTTCTCAATTATTGAATAATTTAATATTATTAGAAAAAATAATTAAAAATAGTTTTATTTAAATAGAATTGATATATCAATAATTTAAATTAAAATGGAAGTATCTATAATAATAATAATAATAAGTATAAGTATATAAATTAATACAAGATATTACTTTATATTAATAATAATTATATAAATTAACTATTTATTCATTTAATTAATTATTAATTAAATAATATATATTTTAAATAGCAAAAAAATATCAAGTAAAAAAATTTAAAAAAATATCAGAATATAAATATAATTTATTAGAATTCTTTAAAAAAAAATAGAATTTTTAAAAACAATTTAGAATTTTTAAATATTTTTTAAAAATTTAAATGAAATTTAAAATAATAAAGAAAATATTAGAATATAAATAAGAATTATTATATTTTTTAAATTTTTAAATTAAATTTACAACATTATTTTTTTCAGAATATTAATTAATAAAATTTATTAAATTTATTTTAATTTTAAATATATTTTTATATATTTTATTAGGATAATTTAATTAGGGTTTATAAAAGCCTCTTCGAAATATCTCATGTCCTCCTTAGGAATTGTTTAATTTAATTAATTAAATAAAATAAATAAATATTAAAAAAAAGAAACAAAATCGCGGCGTACGTGAGATTGCCCGCGATGATCGAGGGCGATCCCGCGGGCGGTGTCCGGCGGCGCCGGAAGCGTCCGGCGACGCCGGCAGGGTCTCCGGAAGCGTCCGGCGACGCCGGCAGGGTCGCCGGAAGCGTCCGGCGACGCCTTAGGCGCTGCCGAAGGCGTCGCGGGACACCACCAGAGGCGTCCCGCGTCTCCTCCGGCGCTGCCGAGACGGGGATGCCTCCCGTGCCGGTTTCGGCCGCCCAGTGGAACGGTAAAAACTGCCCGTGCCGAGCGGCACGAAACGGTATTTCATACGCTGATGCCAATACCATTTCAGTATTTTTTTAAAATATAAAATATACGGCATCAAGGCTTTTATCCCACTAAATGAAATTAGTTATATGGATCTTTCTACGTGACTCGACCCCCTACCATATCATCTATGTTTAAATAAATTTTAGCTCTTTTATCATTATTAACTAAGTTTTCTTTGCTCTCCCTCTTCCTCGATTAAATTGCATATTTATGATGATCTCATATCATCTAACTAGAATATTTATTGATCGCCTAGTGCAAATCCATACCACCTTAAATACGTCGAGTTTTCCCTTAATGGGCATAACCCTAATTTTCTCTCTAATATTCTTCTTTCTTATCATATTTGAGCTCACTTCATAAGCCCAACATTCAACTCCATATAACATAATAGGTCTAACTATCATTTTACAAACAGAATATTTTGTAATACCTCATTTAGATCGTCTCAAAATTTAGATTTGATGTCTTCATCTAATCATATATGCTAATTATACTAATAGTTTATTTTGCCACCACTATGCTGAGAGTTATAATCCTATCCCTCTTTCTAATTATTCCTATTATTTCATCTTTTAACGAACTATCAACAACAATACCTACTTTATTTTTTGTTTTTTTACTTATTTCTTCATGTGTACCATAACTTAAAACACAAGTTCTCTATTATCTTTACTTTCTCTCCTACTCATTTTTCTCACAAAATATTAATTTTTATTCTATCATCGCATCTACTAGTTTCATTGTTTTACCAGTGAGCGTTCCAATGTTTCATGTTTCAAATATTAGATAATTAATTTTCCTATAATATTTGTTCTTATCCAACCTGTAGTGTGAAAACTATTACATATTTAACACTACACTTAAATGTTTACAGAGATATAGCGGTCCTTGCTAAGGCATTACAGTCGGACCATGCAATGTATTCCTTCTGGGGAAAGGTCTAGCATTAGCACGACAGTTTGATAGATCTATTCATTGAATATTTGTGTGAATTCGACGATGGTTGGTGACCTAACACAACCCTCACCCTTTTTCATTCGAGCTTCAGACCAACATCGACCGATTTTAAAATTTGAATTCTCGAATAAAAAATTAAATTTCTATACTCCTCTAACTTTCTTAAATCCCCTAAGCTAAATTGGTCGCCTAAACATTTATTAAAAAGTTAATAAAATACCACTCTCTTATTTCCTCATCCTTCATAAGTACCTTATTAGATTCATCTTTAATGCATCTTATTCGAGTAAATCTTTCATTTCCTCTCTCTCACTTTAATTATTCTATAGATGTTTATTTCCCTTCTTTTGTATCAAGCTATCAATACAAGTGTTGGAAAGCCACATTCTTCACTTCACTCGCTTCTTTCTTGGATACTACATATTTTTTAAGCTTTTTTCATTCTCACAAGTGTACAGTAAATTGTAAGTTGTTCATTTTTATGTCATTTTCTCATATACCTTCTATTAAATATATTAATTAAAAATTATTTAATAATATTTTATTGTTATAGATACTTGCTATTGATTTATATTTGAGATGTTGAATATTGCATTTATGTTTTAATATTATCTCGTCAAATATTTAGTGTTTATTAAATCTTTTGTAGCAAATATTAGTAATGTATATATTTAAAATCTATGCTTTATTATTATCGCACAATTAATTTTATCGTAGAAGCATCAAATTTAAGAAATTGCATATATAATTGTAATGAAGATTGATTGCTAAGTTTTATTGCAGAGGCATCAAGTCCCAAATCCAAGAACTTGCATTTATAATGGTCATAAGAATTGATCTTCGATTTTGAATTTTAGGAGTCTTGTATATACTTTTTTTTTGTTGATACTATATTTAAGGCGTATATTCAATACTACTAACCTATGTTGGATATTTAAATTTTCTCTAAGAATGACTTTGTAATATTTACAAATCTTTCAATCCCTCTCCCGAACCATAAGAAAGTTAATTTATGATTTATTCTTCTTTTTTCTTAAAAAACGTATTAACTAATATAAGGTCATATGCTATCACAAAAATTCAATACAGTTTTCCCTTTTTCATTTCTTGTTCCAAACACATAACCCCATGCACCCGTTCATATTCTTTATTTTTCACTCCGACATGTCCATTTGGATCGTCTCCTATTAAAATCATTTCATTATCTAAGTTGTTCCAAAATCTTGATTTGGTATTTTCATCTAATCCTACTTGAAGTGCATATATGTTAATTATATTCATAGTTCCAAAATCTTGATTTGGTATCTTCATCTAATTCTTTTTTTTATTGGAATCATCAAAAGGGCGGGCCTTTTTTTTATCAAAAAGGCACCCCACCCCACCAGCTAGGGGTGTAAATTCGGGTGAGTCAGGTCGAAGTAAGGATATTACAAAAAAAAAATCTCAACCTGAATCCGACCCTAACCCGAACACAACCCGAAAACCCTAAACCCGACCAACAAGAACAACCCGACCGACCCGATTAAAAAAGAATTTTTTTTACTACTTTCCCTATAATTTTTCACTTTTATCTTAATACTTCATCATTATGTTATTATGTACATAAAGATTCTTAATTTTCAAAATAAAATTTGATTCAACTAAAAAAAAAAACTTAAACCCTAAATTCAGGTCAACCCGGGTCAATCCAAACACAACCCGATCCTAACACAATCCACCCCAACCCGAACTCAAAAATCCTCAACCCTAGCCCGATATTTTCAGGGGCAACTCAAGTCGAGTTGTAGAGTCAGATTCATTTTTGACGCCCCTACCACCAAGCCCCTTGTAAAATGACACAGCTGCCCTCAAACTCCCGCCGCACACATTAATCATGAACCGGTCGGGTGCGTTGTATCATCTACGAAATCGTAGCTGCTACAAATGTTTTAGCAACTACGATTTCATGGATGCTACAACATGAACGTTAGGTGAGTAAGTCGAATCTGCGTTGTAACATATACATCATGAATATTTTTGATCAGGTTAAGTGTGCATGGTAACAGCTACAAATCGTAGCTGCTACAACATGAATGTTGTTGAACAGGTCAAATCTATCTCACACTATTTAATGCATGTGGCAAAGTTACTGAAGGAAACTCTGTCATTTTACAAGGGATCTAGTGGGGTGGGGCGCTTTTTTATTAAAAAATCAAAAAGGGGTGCCCCTTTGATGATTTTTGCCCAAAACTCATCATATATTGGCCAGAAATGAAAAACAAATTCAAAGAAAAATATAGCCCACCATACTTTAGATACTACTAGTATAATAATCCTGTCGAGCTAAATCAATCATCCATAAGTGAATTGAACTTAAAGGACACCCTCTAAATCTTTTACTTCACTTACCATCAATAAAAAAATAGTTAAAATAAAATATATGAGACTATTCTCTCACATCATAGTTTCTCTCTTATCACACTTTCTCTCTCCTCATTCTCACTCATCATGCTTTCTCTCTCACAGCATTTTCTCTCTCTTTATTCTCACTCATCATGTTTTCTCTCATCACAAAAGAATCTATTAATAACAACCTTCTAATGAGATTTTAGATAATTAAATGACATTTTAGGAAAATGCTCTAATGGCACTTTGGAGCAATCACCTAATAAGACTCGTAAGCCCCTTGGCATGGGCCAGCACTAGGTGGGTCGCTAAGGTAGCGGATCTACCTTTTTTTTCGTAAGCCCCTTGGCATAACCCCTATTGACTAAGAGGAACCTCCTCTTGACTCAACCCTTTTAGAGAACCATCAAAGCAAGATACTAAAGCATGCACATAGATTATACATTTACCTAAAAAAGCTAAAAGAGAAGAAAGCAAAAAAAATAATAATAATAAGATAGGAATAGAAGATATTAAATTGTAAATCAATAGAGAATTTGATTGGTATGTGTTGTTTCATAATTACCCATGGTTTGAAACCTCATATCGTGTCAAGTAGCATGATCGAAAATGCATCATTCTAATAAATTTCTTAAACTCGATACTATTTGACGTGCCACTTTATCTTGCTAAATTAAGATAGCAATGTTATTCTTTCTATAGTTTGTATTCATATAACATAATGTCAAACCTGTACCATTCAAATGGAACATAAAGTCTGAATTTAGGTGTATAATTATCTTCTTTTCTTCTTCATCTCCTTCCACCTCCAATGTACCACCGGCAGCATACATAAAAACATTGGCATGATGTTGTAACAATATTGTTTGAGTCAAAGGTTGAAACAACACTACTCAAGATTTTAAACCTAAAAAGACTAATTAACCTATTGAGTTAATTTCTTCATTTGCTTCTATCCACCAATCTAAGAACCCTAAAGTTATTTTTTGACACTAGAAATGAAATTCTAATGAGTGTCATAAGGTACCCAATGATATAGTAAAATTCTCATCTATCATTTGTAAATTTAAATTGTCTTGTACCATATACTTTCAAAGCATTCATGACTGACTTATTTAGTTACATTGTGAGGAAATTTGCTTTGAATTTTTTTCTTATTTAACTTATTAGTCCAAATTTCAAACTTGTGGATATGTTAATTTGCTAGGAGAAAATTGAGTTTGCAACCTTGCATGTTGATTCTGTAGGCTCATACACATTGGAAAAAACAGCATAACTAAAGATGCTCACAATTTGCATAGAGTTGAATTCTCAATCAGAAAGAATGGTGCAACTTAGGAATAAAATTTAAATTTTGAATATGGTTTTGAGTTGTTTGGCAATTATCCTATTTTGATAGTCATTTAATGGAGATGATTGTATTTCCCAATTTGCTTATCTATTTCATAGTTGTCGTAGGATCAAGTTAGTAAAAGTGTTTCATGTAAAATGCAATTTTTGATTGATACTATTTAACCTGTCTTCTTTGTATGAGATTTCTCCTTTATTGAGATTTTTTTTGTTTTTTTTTGTGTGAGATGGTTATCTTTATTTTGTCAATTTCTTACTAAATTTTGTGATTTAGGGATTCAATTTTGTTATTGCCACATCTTAGAGTTTCTTTCCATCAGGAAGTATATTTTACAAGATCACACCAAATGGCTCTAAGAACATACCAAAATGCAATTATCATTATATTCCATGTATAAGCCAATTTCATTCATTTAATATCTGTTTGGTTCCATTGACATAATAAATGGCATGCATGGTCTGTGTTTCTATATCAATAATAATCAATAAATTTTTTATAAAAAATATTGTACATATGTTTATCTCATTTCTTTTTGGAAGTACATTATCTTGTTTTCAGGACAATGGTAGAAGTGTGGATAGATGTAGCAACACCACCAACTTGCATGAGAATAAAGGTCAAATTGGCTCAATGCCAATCTCAACAAATGGTGAGACCCACTATGTGCCTAAACTGGATGGCATAACAAGCCTGCTCCCGAGGCTATGGTGCAGCGGTAGGACATCCAGGTTATCACCCAGTCACCCGCGGTTCGAGCCTCAGTTATGGCGAATTTGCAGGAATTTTTCCTCCAAATGGGGCACGTACCTAAAGGATGTTGGGCTCCTGGGTTGCCCGCTGTGAGCGCTTCCCGATTTACCTGGTGGCCGGTGGGAAACTTTCGTGGGGCCGAGCCGGTCACCCAGGCTCGACGTTATCCAGCCTGGTTAATCATTTTTTGGATGACAACAAGCCTTCCCACTCTGTTATCTCTGAAAAATATCAATAATAAATCTTACACCAGGCACAACTGGACAAGTTGGTCTACGATTGTAGGATGACCAATAGATGCCAAAGAAAATTTAATCCATGAATATGAAAAATTGTCATAGTTATTAGAATATTATACAGTAAGGCATATCTGTATGGTTAAAATTAGTAAATGTGAGCATACATAGAAAGGTTCTCTTATGAACTTGCAAAAGCTGAAGTTAGCAGTTATTAGAGAAAGTTGAAGAATTATTCTGTGATCAGAGAAACTGTCATAAAAATACGTAAACAATCACTAATATAAGACGTTTAGAATATACGAACCAAGATCAGTGCGTACTTTCAAGTTGTCAGATTATTATCTATACACTCCATAAAGAGAAGACACTGAGTACAGAATAGAACTCAAGAATATTTCAATACTAACAATATTTTTGACAACAACAAATCAATTTATTCAATATTTACTTTAAGAAAAATGGCTTGATCTATACAAATTAATCAACACTGAGTGAGCCAAGAAAAGAGAGGTTTATTAATATGACTAGCATGAACAAAATGGAGCATTATGAAAAAGAAGTGCCCCATACCTTACAGCTCGCACCAGCGTCTGTGGACTACAATTCAAGAAGAAGATTTGTATGAGAAACACATGACATTAAGCATTTCAAACAAGAAAAATAGCTGGAACAACATAAAGATGGTTCAAACTTCAGAGTAATAAAGTCCTCAAGAGAAACAGATATTAATGTACTGTTAATTAGCAAGTTGGAATATCTTATGTATATTAAGATGGCAATGTAATTTTCACATCAATGTCAGAGTCTCAAAGATAAACAATGCATTGAAGTACAAATCAGCAATTAAGACTACCTTTCTTTGGCCAGCATAAAAAAGTTGCCAATATGACCCCATAGTGTCTTTTCAAATGTCTCCCATGTTCGATCTACATCTTCAAAATATTCTCTGTGGATAGCAAGAGTATTGCCATGAAATCATCAAGGAAAAGGGAAAAAAAAACAACAGGGACTCATTAAAGAATAGAAACAGACTAACCTAAATGTCAATTACTTAAACCATAATTAGCATAGTTTCTCGGGCATAAAGCCAAAAGGATGATAAGATAAAAAGAGTGATTATAGTGGATTCTCAAAAATAGTTATTTAACCTACATTTTCTATATCATCTCTCATTGAAGGTAATATGTACATGGCATAGTCTTATCCTGAGCCTAGATAGTACTTCAACTGATGATCAATGAAAACTGAAGTTCATCCAAAGACTTTCCCATCATTTTCCAAGCAAAGTTCAGCAACACGGAAATAGACTATTGAAATGGATGAAAGAAACTAAAGCAAAAGATGAGATTTCAATGACGATCCATGTTGTTTTATCTTAGCTCAATGAATTATATCAGCACATTGCAAATGGCCATGCATCCAATATAATGAAAAAGTTAGCACATCAATTGATAGAAAGAATTTGAAGTTAAAAATTTTCACCTCAACCGTCCAACCTCTTCTTTGTGAGATGATGCAGCAGCTAATACAAAACGTCTTTTACCATCCAGTGCTGCTAATTTCTATCTCACAGTAATAAGAATCAACAAAGAAATGTGACTATGAATACATAGCTTGCAATTCAAAGTATAATATATAGACTAGCCAATGGTATGGATCAATAGACTATGAAATTTTAACTACATAGAAAGTCTAGCACCTCATAAGTGTGAATAAGTTCTTTATCATCACTTAAAGAATCACGAGCTGCTGCAGCTTCAACAGAAATTGACATCATTCCTCCAACATCCTATAAGAAGCAAGAGATTACTACCATAGTGATTCATGATTTAAAGATGAAGAGGAAAGTTCTGCTAAATGCAAAAGCAAACAAAACCAATTGAACAAAGTTAAGCTTCTTTTTATATTTTATGCTATGAGATGATGAAAGACCACAAGTGCACCTTCTGGTTTCAGAAAAGATGGATTATGTCATAACAAATAAAGTATTTGTAAGCAAACCTTTAAAGTTGTGTTCAGATTGTTTCTAGCATTACTAAGGAGCTTAATTTTGTCATGATTATCTATGAGTGTCTGGCATTCATGGCACAATCTGTTCATAATATGAGTAAAAAGAGTTAGATGACATTCGGATTAAATAAATAGCATATTTAACTGAGAAACAAAGCATAATGTGTATAGACATACTTTTCGATTGACAAAAAATTCCCACGAATCTGATGTATTGTTTTTTGACACAAAGCCAATGCATCAATGCCCTTATGTGCCTGCTCAACCTGTAAATTCATATGTCTCTTGGATCAGATAAATTCATCAAAGACAATTAAGTATTCTCTTTGTCACAGTGAATCTAACATATCACTATCAGTATGTCATGATTGCTACCTGCTCTGCTATCATTGTGCTCAGCTGTGCATCATTTGCCTGGAAGCACAAAAGGGGTTTTTTTTATAGCAGGGATAAAAATATTCCAATACAAGTGAAAAAGTCCATAAGGCAATAGAGAGTTGTACAAGTGCAGAGACAGTAGGATCATAAACCAATACTGCACCTAGCTTTCCAAGCTTCCTTTTGAATAATAGGAGTTGACAATTCAAATTTTTGCTAAAGCAACAAATTAACTGTATCCGTAGTGAGTTGCACATTGAAGTTTCAATTTAGATTAGGTAATTATTTAATCATGGTCTTTTCAAGAATGCAAAGGATTTAAAATAAGTGCTAAATTTGTGAACACATTTACCACTACTTCTTGTCGGTCACTTTTGATCAGAATAAGGGGCACACTAAAGAGCTTCCACAAATAAGAAATAAGGCGCACGATTTCTAAAGGCGAAGATTAAGAAACAGCTTCCTCAAAAGGCCTAGTTGAGATATTCCCAATCAAAAACTACTAATTAGTGTCATGGACTCCACAAGGATCTCATGAAGATGAACTAAATCAACAAAAATTGACTCTCCTTTTGTACGAATGTCAAAATTCAGTATATTTTCAGTTGCTAGAAGGAAAGTAAGGGTGTGAAAGCATCAAATTCGGAGTGCAAGTTGAGTTTAACCTGTTGACGGGAAAGGTAATCGGATTTGATGGATGCGATTGAGGCCAGAAGATCCGGGAGGGGGAGAATCTTGGCCACCTCGCGTACAGCAGCCTCCTTCGCCTCGATGCTTAGATCTTCCATCTTTTCCACCACTGTGAAATCCTGTCGATTCCCTCCCCTGAGGAGAGCACAGCCCTGCTATCTGTCTCCGAGCTCCCCTAAATTCTCTGTGATGTCCTTGATTCCATCTTGAGGGCGGCAAAATGGGAGACTGTAGTAGCTGAAAGGAAGCTCGGTCTGGATGGAGGTAAGCGAGTTGACCTTCACCGATAGCCAGTAGGACCTCTACGACCGGATACTCGTGAGAGCAGCTTCCAAGTAGATAAATCCCGTCGATGGATCAAAGTAAGGCCAGGCAGCAAAAAACAAGGAACTAGAAGGCAGATCCAAAAAAAAAAATGTCATCTTGTTACCGGATCCGGAAGCAAAACACAACTCTGGTGGGCTTCTTTCGCAGATCTTAGGAAAACAAGATGGTAAACGGATCGTCTAGGATTTTTCTTTTGAAGACATATAGAATCCAATCTGGAAATCTCCACGTCGGTTTCGATGACGAAAATGAGCGAAAAATCAAGGAACGGACTTAGAAGAGAGATCTAATCTTAGCGTGATTGCGTGCGTTGCTTCGATCGGAGAGATCCGTCTATGCCGACGGAGGTAGCCGATTATGTCGACGGAGGTAGCCGATGGGGATTCGAGGAGAGAGGGGAAAGAGTATTTTTGATAAATTAATAACTGATTTAATAATTAAAAAATAGAGTGGATAATTTAAATATTTGAAAATATAATTCTAATTAACTTGATTCAATGAAATTAGTAATAGACGAAAATAGTATTTGAAATTAATATACAGTATGTGAAAATATTAATGAATTGTACCGATTAAAATTAATAACTTTAATAATTAGTTATATAACAAATTTTAGTTTTTTTAACGAGTCTAATTAATCTTAAATGATTAAACCCATAGCTAGCATTGGATTACATAAATTTTAAAGTTTTTTTATAGAAAAATATCATGGCGTAGAATAAATATACATATATTAATTGATCCGGTGGTTAGAACGGGGGACCCCCATTCTGAGGGGTCCCTGCCACGCTGGAGGCAAAATGTCAAGTGGCCGACCGGATAGGCAGACCAGCTGGTGAATAACTGAAGCAATAGGCGCCCCGACTAAAGTTGGGGTTCTAACGCTCAATGAAACAATGTCTAAGAGCCGAGCGGAAGGCACTCGCCCAGACGTCTCCCCAGCATGTCAACGCAAGAGACAGGCGAGACGTGAGGGGTGTGCCGGCCGGACGGCGCAGGGGATGAAGGTCGTCCGGACGATGCTCTCCGTCCAGCCAGCCGGACGTACGTCCCGACCGGCGGTGGGTAAAGGAGAACAGGAACCTCTTCTGACAGCCGTCAAATCATATGGCTAAGTCATACTCCTAATATGACAACGGGATGTCTTGTTGTCCCATCGAAGGTGCGATGGGACTGTTGCAGTATGGCGTCAGGTAAGCTTTCTGACAAGTACATACCGAGGCATGGGCTGCGGACACGTACGTGCCTCGGTAGGCGTGTAGAGGCTCCTTCACCGCTCTATATAAAGAGTTGCAGATTTCGCCGGAGTGTACGCATTCTACAAGCTTCGGAGCCCCTTTTTCCACCACTCGCTTACCTGATTTGAGCGTCGGAGGGTCGCCGCCGAGAACCCCTTCCTGGCCCTACTTCTGTGCAGGTTCGCCGGAGATTCGTGCGACCAGACGGAGGCCTACACCCTCGACTAGGAGTCCGCCACGTGCCCAGCGTCCTTTGGTTCGGCGATTCGGACAGGATCAATTTGGCGCCGTCTGTGGGAACGCTCCTGCATCCGATCGGTAGTCATGGACGAGGCTGGACGACAACACGTGGTGACGCTTTCGAACGAAGAACTTGACGCTCTGATCGAGATAAGGGTCGCTAAGCTCGTGGAGCAAAAACAAAAAGCCACAGTCGAGCGCCCGGAGCAGCAAGCAACATCGGCGTCTGGTGGTCGAGCGGAAGCACCACCGACCACCGTTGCATTTCATCGAGCCCTATTCCGCACCCCTGAAGTCGTACCAGCTCATAGGGATAGGGGATCTTATTCGGATGAAATGCCTAGGCGAGATGACAGAAAGGGGAAAGCCCCCCGAGCGGACGCATCGCCCGAACGGATCAATCGCTAATTTTCAGAGGCTATTCTACGAGACCCTCTGCCAAAGCACTACGCGCCTCCGACGATCGGCGAGTACAATGGGACAACCGACCCAGATAATCATCTGGGTAAGTTCGATAACACAGCTACTCTCCATCAATACACAGATGGAGTAAAATGCCGAGTTTTTCTTACCACTCTCTCGGGATCGGCTCAACGGTGGTTTCGGAGATTGCCGGACGGATCCATCACGAGCTTCAAAGATTTCCGAACGGCCTTCCTCCACCATTTTGCGAGCAGTCGACGCTACCAAAAAACGAGCGTGAGCCTGTTCGCCATCAAGCAAGAAGCCCGTGAATCGCTTCGAGCTTACATCCAGCGGTTCAACCAAGTGGCGATGGACATTCCAACGGCCACCTCGGAAACCATGATGAATGCCTTCACACAAGGCCTGGTGGATGGGGATTTCTTCTGATCGCTCGTCCGAAAGCCGCCCCGAGACTATGATCACATGCTACACCGGGTGAACGAATACATCAACGTGGAAGAAGCGCAAGTGGCAAGGAAAAAGGAAACGCCGGCCGAGCGGGCTCCTATGGCCGAGCGGAAACCACACGCCACACATCAGCCGCCCAGAGGACCAAGAGCCGAAGCAATTCGCTCCCCCCATACCAGGCCCCACGTACAAGAGGTTGCCGCCGCCCGGCCCAAGCCAAAGAAGAAATGGACCCCGAAGTTCTGCTCCTTCCACCGGACGTGTTGGTTGCTACTCGGAAAACCTATAGGTTCCACTGTACAAAAATTTTGTACAAAGGTCTGAACCTTTTCCTAGCTACCATGTGTTCTTTTAAATTAAATTTTGTATCGCCTGTGGAACTTAACACGTTTGATCCAAAACTTAATCTATTTGTTCTTTTAGGTTTTGACTTGGATCTCCTGCGGAACTTAACACGTTCGACCCAAGTCTCCTTAAGTTATTAATTCCATTAAATATTAATTCCCATAATTGGTTCCCAGTACTGACGTGGCGAGGCACATGGCCTTCTTGGATATGGGAGCAACCACCACCGACTAGACAAAACCTTTTATAGAAAGCTAATATTTAATTTCCTAAAATAACTTTAGGTTAACCAAAGAGAACAATCAAATCACAAGGAAAAGAAAAAATAAAAGAACACAATATCGAAAAACATATTCGAAATTCTAGAACGTAAGCCTCTTGTATTTGGTATTATTTCCATAAATAACTAGCATGATGCGGAAATAAGAATTACTAGTTATACCTTGTAGAAAAACCTCTTGATCTTCTACCGTATTCCTCTTCTAACCTCGGACGTTGTGTGGGCAACGATCTTCCGAGATGAGAAACCACCAACCACCTTCTTCTCCTCCTAGCTAGGTTCGGCCAACAAAGAGGAAGCTTCACCAAGGAAGAAAATCAAAACACTAACCAAGTTCCAAGAGATGCTAGCTTTCTCTCCTTCTTCTTCTTCTTCTCCGAGTAGTATCCGACCACCACAAGAGCTCCAAGGAAAGAGAAGGGTTCGGCCACCACAAGAGGAAGAGAGGGAGAGGTTGGCCGGCCACACCAAGGAACAAAAGAGGGAGAGAAATAATAGATGTTGTATCTCTTGAAGGCACCCTCACCCTTTCTTTTATATTCCTTGGCCTAGGCAAATTAGGAAATTTAATTACAATAAAATTTCCTTAATTTCCTTGACATGATTTAATTGAGAAAAATAAAATAAAATTTCCCCAATTAAAATCAAGT
This sequence comes from Zingiber officinale, assembly GCF_018446385.1. NCBI lineage: Eukaryota > Viridiplantae > Streptophyta > Magnoliopsida > Zingiberales > Zingiberaceae > Zingiber > Zingiber officinale. Next base: position 8,216,692 of record NC_055998.1, read on the forward strand.
GGCCGGCCATATCATTAAAAACAAAATTGGACAAGTTTTAATCACCAATTAAAACTTCCTAATTTGTTTCCGGAAATTTTTAAAAAATAAAATTTCTCTTCAAATCTCTTCATGGTTGATAAAAAAGAAATTTCTATAATTTTAATTTTACAACATGTGAATAATTTTTAAAGAGAAAATAAAATATCTTACCAATCTACAAATAAGGAAAGAGATCTAATCTCTTTCTTTAATCTTTTGTAGATCTTTTACAAGAGAGATATTTTAATTTTAATTCTCTTTAATAAATTATATCTCCTACATAATAAAAATTAAAATTAAAATCCCTTTTTAATTTATTTTGGCCGGCCCTACTAGCTTGGGTTCAAGCTAGGGCCGGCCACCCAATCTTATACCTAGGCCGGCCCTAGCTTGTTCCCAAGCTAGCTTGGCCGACCCCTATTGGGTGGGTATTGAAGGTGGGTATTGGTGGGTATAGAACTCTATAAATAAGAGGCTATGATAGGGACCGAGAGGAGGAATTGGTTTTGGTCTCCCGATAAAATTAAGCATCCCGTGTTCGCCCCGAACACTCAACTTAATTTTATCAATAATAATTCATTCCACTAGAGAACTATTATTGAACTACCGCACCAATCCCAAATTACATTTTTGGGCTCCTTCTTATTATGAGTATGTTAGTCTCCCTGTGTTTAAGATATCGAATGTCCACTAATTAAGTGAGTTACTGACAACTCATTTAATTAATATCTAAGTCCAAGAGTAGTACCACTCAACCTTATCGTCATGTCGGACTAAGTCCACCTGCAGGGTTTAACATGACAATCCTTATGAGCTCCTCTTGGGGACATTATCAACCTAGTATCTCTAGGACACAGTTTCCTTCTATAATCAACAACACACACTATAAGTGATATCATTTCCCAACTTATCGGGTTTATTGATTCATCGAACTAAATCTCACCCATTGATAAATTAAAGAAATAAATATCAAATATATGTGCTTGTTATTATATTAGGATTAAGAGCACACACTTCCATAATAACTGAGGTCTTTGTTCCTTTATAAAGTCAATATAAAAGAAACGACCTCAAATGGTCCTACTCAATACACTCTGAGTGTACTAGTGTAATTATATAGTCAAGATAAACTAATACCTAATTACACTACGACCTTCTAATGGTTTGTTCCTTTCCATTTTGGTCGTGAGCTACTGTTTATAATTTATAAGGTACTGATAACATTATCTTCTGTATGTGACACCACATACTATGTTATCTACAATATAAATTAATTGAACAACTACAACTAAATGTAGACAATTTGACCAAATGTGATTCTTTATTCATAATGAATGTTTACAAAGCTTAGGCTTTCAGTATACACTCCAACAGGACGGATACGCACAACACAGGGGATTGCCGAAGTCTTCCCTTCGTGACTAATCCCGTGCCCCGGAATGCCGGACGGCGGTCTCCCTCAGTCGACAGGCGACATAGACCTAATGAAGCCGACCGGACGTGAGTTGATAGGCGATAGCCACAGACTCCCGATCGGCATCGTTCTCCAAGGCAGGAGGATCGCCGAGCGTCCAGAGAACGGTCCCGACCGACCGCTCGGGAAGAGGAAAATAGAAGCAATACTTCCCAAGGCGAGATCAACGTTATTGCTGGTGGGCCGACCGGAGGAGACTCCAACCGAGCTAGAAAGGCGAGCGTCCGGCAGCTCCAGATTCATGCGGTCGGCTGTAGCCAAGAACGAGCGGAAGGGCCCGAAATTAGTTTCGGGCCCGGGGATTTGGAAGGAGTTAAAGTACCCCATGACGATGCTCTGCTCATCAAAGCGGTAATAGCCAATTACACTATTCACCACGTATTTGTTGACACAGGGAGCTCAGTCAACATCATGTTCAAGAAGGCGTTCGATCAGTTGCAAATTGATCGAGCCGAGCTGTTACCCATGACAACTCCGCTCTATGGGTTCACTAGTAACGAAGTTCAGCCGGTCGGACAGATCCGGCTGGCTACCTCGCTGGGAGAAGAGCCGCTCAGGAGGACAAGGACAACAAACTTCGTGGTGGTTGATTCTCCCTCGTCCTACAAAGTTATTTTGGGACGACCGGCTCTCAGCGAATTCCGAGCGGTCGTCTCAACCTTCCACCAAAAGATCAAGTTCCCCGTGGAGGAAAAAGTGGGAGAGGTACGGGGAGATCAACTATCAGCTCGACGATGCTACATCGAGATGGTCCGAGCAGAGGCCAATTCCGCTCGGAAGGCGCCCCGGATCGAGGTAAACGCCGTCACCGAAAAGCCACCCTCTTTAATTTATGAAGAAAAAGAGGAAGTGCAGATTCACCCAACCCGATCGGAGGCCACAACCTTTATAGCGTCCGATCTGGAGGAGAAACAGAAAGAAGAACTGATCCAATGCCTCCGAAGAAATCACGATGTCTTCGTTTGGTCGACACATGAGCTGCCCGGAATTTTGCCGAGCATAGCGCAGCACGAGCTATATGTCCGACCGGACGCACGGCCAGTAAAGCAAAGAAAAAGGGATTTCAGCGCCGAGCAGAATTCCATCATCCGAGCGGAGGTGGAAAAACTTCTGGAGGCCGGCCATATACGCGAGGTGCAGTTCCCGAGCTGGTTGGCTAACGTTGTATTAGTCTCCAAGCCAGGCAATAAGTGGAGAGTGTGCATAGATTTTCGGGATCTCAACAAAGCTTGCCCAAAAGATTTTTATCCTCTGCCCCGGATAGATCAGCTGGTGGACTCTACGGCCGACTGCGAATTAATTTGTATGCTCGACGCCTACCAGGGCTATCACCAAGTGCCGCTCACCCGAGAAGATCAGGAAAAAGTCAGCTTCGTGACGGTCGACGACACTTATTGCTATAATGTGATGCCGTTCGGATTGAAGAATGCGGGGGCCACATATCAGCGCCTGATGAATAAAGTATTCAGAGAGCAGATCGGGCGGAATCTAGAAGTTTATGTGGACGACATTCTCATAAAGTCCGTCCGAGCGGCCGATCTCTTCAAAGACATGGAGGAAACCTTCCGAACGCTGCGCAAATATGGAGTCAAGCTAAATCCCTAGAAATGCCTGTTCGGAGCAAAAGGAGGGTGCTTTCTGGGATACATAGTGACCGAGTGGGGCATCGAAGCAAATCCCAGCAAGGTGAAAGCTCTACAAGATATGCCGCCTCCGAGAAATACAAGGGAAGTACAGCGTTTGACCGGTCGTATAACCGCTCTGTTCAGATTCATCTCCAAAACCGCTGACCGGAGCCTTCCTTTTTTCAAGATCTTACGTAGGACGAAGAATGCGACCGGGCGTTCGAAGATTTGAAGGCATATTTGAGCTCTCTCCCGGTATTAGCCAAGCCGACTGCGGGTGAGCCACTTCATATGTACTTGTCTTCAACCGAGCATGCAATCAGCTCAACTTTAGTGAGGTCGAGTGGGGAAGAGCCTGTATATTTCCTTAGTCACATTTTAAAAGATGTTGAGTCTCAGTACACTGGGCTCGAGAAGCTGGCTTTCGCTTTGGTCCTGGCCGCTCGGCGCCTTCGTCTATACTTCCTGGAGCATACGATCATTGTCAAAACCAATAGTCCGCTCGGACGTGTCCTACTAAATCCAGAGGCATCCGGACGGCTCATCAAATGGACGACAGAATTAAGTGAGTTCGACATCTAATACCAGCCCCGCTCGGCAATCAAAGCGCAATCCTTGGCCGATTTCGTGACTGAGGTGCAAAGGCCGGAGCCGGAAGCTATGTGGAGAATATATGTGGATGGGTCGTCCACTCGGCTCGGAAGCGGGATTGGGATATTGTTACTCTCCCCTCAAGAAGAGAAGATGCACTTATCCGTCCGGCTGGATTATAAAGCTACCAACAATGAAGCAGAGTATGAGGCCCTCATAGCCGACCTGCAGGCAGCTCGGCATGTGGGAGCCGGTCGGGTAACGCTTCACTCGGATTCGCAGTTGGCCGCTTACGAAATCAATAGTGCTCGGCTCAAGCTCTACGCTCAAGCCTTCGAGAAGCTCAAAGCTGACTTTAGAGAAGTTATTGTCCAGAAGATACCCAGAGCAGAAAATCAAGCAGCCGATGAGTTAGCCAAGCTCGCGAGCTCAATAACGTCGGTCGCCATTCAGCAATCAATTGAAAAAGTACTGTTGGTGGCGCACGTTGACCGGATGGAAGGCCTCATATTTCCAAGCGACTGGCGGACACCCATCATAGAGTTCCTCCGATCGGGAGCCACACCGTCCGACCGGAACGAAGCCCAGCTGCTAAGGAGAAGAGTCGGTCGGTTCACACTCATCGGCGATCAGCTTTACAAAAAGGCTTTCTCACGCCCGCTGTTGAAATACGTGAGCTCGGAAGACTCGGCTTACATCCTCCAAGAGGTACATCAAGGATAGTGCGGAGGACATCCGGGCGGACGATCACTAGCTAAGAAGATCCTGCTAACCGGATACTTTTGGCCGACTTTACAAGCAGACGCCGCTCGGACCGTGTCGACGTGCCTTTCATGCCAGAAGTACCATAACTTCAACCACCGTCCGGCAGAGGAAATGAAGGCATCTACAGTCTCGTGTCCGTTTGACCAGTGGGGAATAGATATCGTTGGTCCATTTCCTATGGCGACCGGACAACGGAAATTTTTACTAGTGACGGTAGATTATTTTTCCAAGTGGGTGGAGGTCGAGCCGCTAGCCAGGATCACCGAACAAATGGTCAAAAAGTTCATATGACAACACCTCATTTGTCGGTTCGGCATCCCTCACCGACTGATTTCTGACAACGGACGGCAATTCACAGGGAAGGTGCTGGAGGATTGGTGCAAGAGCTACGACATCGAGCAACACTTCATGTCCGTGGCTTATCCCCAAAGCAACGGTCAAGCCGAAGTAGCCAATCGGGAAATTCTTCGTATTCTGCGCGCTCGGCTCGACCATTTGGGAGGAAGTTGGCCGGATGAAGTGTCGGGCGTCTTGTGGGCCATCCGGACGACTCCGAAGGAAGGGACGGGCGTCACACCATTCCATTTGGTGTATGGTGGCGAGGCAGTTATCCCGGTTGAAGTCGGCGTCGAGTCCGTCCGGATTCAGAGTTATGATGATGGCAACGTCGAACGGAGGAACATGGAGCTGGATTTGGTCGACGAGGAGCGAGCCAAGGTGTCCGTTCGGCTGATGGCATACCGGCAGCGGATGAAGCAAAATTACAACCGCCGTGTAATCCCCAGATCATTCCAGGTCGGCGATCTTGTCTGGAAGAAAGTCAAGCCGGTCGGCGATGTCGGCAAGTTAGAAGCTCCCTGGGCGGGCCCCTTAAAGGTTATCGAGAAGCTCCGATCGGGAGCATATTATTTGGAGGATGAAGATGGGCGGCAGCTAGATCGACCGTGGAGTGCGAATCATCTCCAGCCTTATCGAGCGGGGTGAAAGGTGCACGAATGTAAATCATTTTTGTATATGTTAGTCGCCCATGTCCTTGTAATGCAGGAAGTAAAATTAATGCAAAGGATGGCCAATCGATTCGCCGATCGGCAGCATCAAAATTAACCTGGAAGATCGTCGAGCTCCGACGTTAAATATCGAGAGACGCGCCGATCGTCTATAAACATCCGAGCGGAAGACCGTCGAGCTCCGACGTTAAATATCGAGAGACGCACCGATCGTCTATAAACATCCGAGCGGAAGACCATCGAGCTCCGACGTTAAATATCGAGAGACGCGCCGATCGTCTATAAACTTCCGAGCGGAAGACCGTCGAGCTCCGACGTTAAATATCGAGAGACGCGCCGATCGTCTATAAACTTTCGAGCGGAAGACCGTCGAGCTCCAACGTTAAATATCGAGAGACGCGCCGATCGTCTATAAACTTCCGAGCGGAAGACCGTCGAGCTCCGACGTTAAATATCGAGAGACGCGCCGATCATCTATAAACTTCCGAGCGGAAGACCATCGAGCTCCGACGTTAAATATCGAGAGACGCGTCGATCGTCTATAAACTTCCGAGTGAAAGACCGTCGAGCTCCGACGTTAAATATCGAGAGACGAGCCGGCGTCTATAAACTTTCGAGCAGATAGCCATTCACATGATACGATCAACGATAGCCTGGTCGTTAAGACCAACATACGGCTGAGTGGCTCGCTTATCCAATGTGTACGGAAAACCCCTTTGGGGGTAAGGCACAGAGCAAAAGTTGGTCAGTAGAAGTTAAAAGATATTAGCGTGTGAACGCCGAGCGGCTTCGTTAGAACGCCGAGCGGCTGCTCAGTCGCATGATAAAAGACATTAAAAACAATCGACTTGTCTGGTAAAGCGTGGTGCCGAGCGTGGTGCCGAGCGGAAGAATTTTAGAGAACACTTCAGTCGTGACGAGAGAAAAATTCCTTGCCAAAACAGAAGTTGAAGGAACAGAAAAGATTATCTATTATGCACTGGGTGAACCAAAAAAGTTGGGCCAAACGGCTGGAATACAAAAAAAAGTTCATACACAGAAAAAACGCTTATCACGCGTCAAAGTCAAAAAGAGCGTCGGGAATGGCGCCCATCACGGTCGCGAGGTCCTCGGGGGGAATGGCCAGCTCGGCGGGCAGGTGGCCCTTGGTCTTCAGGTAATCCACTGCCGCCTTGATTGCTTCTTCGAAAGTGAGGGATATCTTGTCGGTAAACTTCTCTCCGAAATCTTCCGAGCGGAGATATGCCTTCCTCACTTCGTCCGAACGGGCCGACTCCCCCTCTTGATATTCTTTGAGCGCGGCGTGGGCAGCGTCGCTGGCGGCTTGGAGATCCTTCAAGTCTCCATCAAATCTTTGGAGATCGGCCGAGCGGCTCTCCTTCTCGGTAGGCAGCAGAGCATCCAGATCCTTGATGCGTTGCTCCAGCCCTCGGATCTCCACCTTCATCCGGTCCATATCATCGATGGCCTGGAGCTTCCGGGTGGTCGCCGTCTTGATCTCCTTATCTCGTTGCTTGATCATTGCCTCAAGCCGAACGACCTTGCTCGCCAGATCGGAAGCCCTTTTCCGTTCGGCTTCCAGTGACTTTTTGGCCTTCTCCAGAGCGGCCGTCGATTGTTGGTTGTCCCCGGCGGCTTTAAGTTTTCTCAGTTCGTCCTCCAGCTCGGCCAACCGATTGCTAACGGCAATCTGCTCCACCCAGTTCTACAAGCAAAGGTGAATAGGTTAAAAACTTAAGTCAACTACACGAATAAAGAAGAAGAGCATACCCCGGTGGCCTGTTGGAGGTTGCTGTCGCCGAGATGCCCAGGAGTCATCGCTTTTATGCGACGCCGAGCGTCCTTCCAAGCTTTTGCAAGGGGGCCCGTCAAGGTGATCTGCTGTTCATGTAACGACCCAATTTTCCTCATTAGGAGTTCTAAAAGTTCTTAAAAATATTTAGAAATACCTTTAAATATTCTAGAGATTTTTAGGAATTTATAGAGTATTTTTATGTAATTTTTGGAGTTCGTTTGGTATTTTTACCAAGAGGAAGAAGTTAAAAAAAAAAATGTTGAAATTAGGTTTTGAACCCAAGACCTCGGGCTTGACCCGAGCCTTAACCGAACTCAGACAACCAACTGAGCTAAGCAAGTTTTGTTATAATACAAGGGAATTAAATATAGTTAAGTAGTTGTAAGAAATGAAATTAAAATTCCGTTTCAAAAACAAAGGAAAGAGTCGAAGGCGGCTCGAACCCGAGACCTTCGGGAATCCTCTTTCCAGCGGACCAAGCGTGCTAGCGGGTATTTCGTAAACAGATTCATAACGAATTGGTCTTAAGTTGTAGTTATAAAAGGACAAGTTAAAGAGAGGGTTAAGTTATACTCTTTTCTCTCCCGTGACCTAATTCCTTCGACCTTCCCTCTCTCGCGACCAAAGCGGTAACAACCGCGAGTCTAGGGCATCCCTCCGGCGGCCGGCGAGGGGCGAACTCCGGGGGTTCTTCGTCGATCCGAGGTCGCTCGTCAAGAAGGAAGCCGTGAGCGAGGAAGAGGCCCCGATTTCAAGTTCACCCGAACCTTAGAAGCACTAGAAGGTTCCTCCTTCGGCTGTGAATCAAGGAAACGAAGGTAAGTGCTTCCTCACCTGCAGTAGGATAGCTCCGAGGTTTAATCCTTGATCTAGAGTTCCGTTCAGATTGATGTTTCGCCGAGGTTTTCTGTGTGTGTATCGCAAGGTTTTCTGGGTTTTCTTTGCCGCAGTTTTCTGATATCGAAGGAGTTGATTTTCGGTGGTGTTCTCTTTGTGTGGAACCCGTGGATTTCACTTACCTGGGAATAAGTTTGGATTCGAATACCTCTGCGAAGTGTGCGGTTTGAACTTGCTGTATGGTAACTATTTGTTTATATGCCTGTTACGAATACAAATGGTGGGTTGGGTTGCAAATTGGTTTCCTATGGTACTCATGTCTCGGCTTGAAGATCTTGTGGAAGTCTTGATACGAATTTGGTTATCACGAAGTTTTTGTTATGAGTTTGATTGGGATGAGTTTGATTGGTATGAGTTTTAATTGGATTCGTTTTGTCGATTTGATTCTTGATGATCCAGTCTTTGATAACTTGGGTTAGTTACAACATGGTTAGACTTGCTTTTGTGCATCTGGAGGTTTAGGATTGATTGCTACTGCACTTGTTCTTTCTATCAGTACTTGTTTTTTTAGAACAGTTAAGTAGAGTTTGATTTGTGTGGTTCCGTTCTGGCTTATGAAGTTCTTAAGCTTTGATTGAGGATGCTTGTAACTGTAGTAACAGTATAGATTAGATTAGAATGGTGTAGACTCATGTTGCACAGGTGTTTGATTAAATTCCGATATGGTTCAGATCATGATAAGTATTGTATGTGCAGATTTCTTTTGTATTCTATGCATGATTATGTGTTACGTAGTTAGTTTCATTCATAGATGCATACGAAAGACACCCTAATAGTATTTTGGGTTTAAGAAAAGTATAAGAAAGATAAGAAAAGAAAGAAAAGACCAAGATAGGTTCTGGGATGGTGGTATGATCCGGGGACCTAAGCCCGGTGAGCGCGCCAGAATCAGCTAAGATATGTTCTGGGATGGTGGTATGATCCGGGGACCTAAGCCCGGTGAGCACGCCAGAATCAACTAAGACATGTTCTGGGATGATGATATGATCCGGGGACCTAAGCCCGGTGAGCGCGCCAGAATCAACTAAGATATGTTCTGGGATGGTGGTATGATCTAGGGACCTAAGCCCGGTGAGCGCGCCAGAATAAAGAGGGGCTCCGGTCCTAAGTTCGGATCCCTACCAACCTAGCGCTAGAGTAGTTGTTTGATCAACAACTTATGTTACGGTACTGCTAAGTGCAACTAGATCACCACAATAGTAGGTGTATAAGTACGCATGCAAGTATGTTCAAGTCATGTTCATGTTTATGCCTATGTTTATGTTTATGTTAGACTTGCTTACATGTTTAGCATTTCAGTATGCTTTGTTCCTCCCGCTGTTAGGAGAGCATGAGTAGCTTACATGTTTAGCATTTCAGCCTATTTGATTCTTTTACTATTAGATAAGCATGAGCAGTCTTTAGTAAGCATTCAGTTTTAGCATGATTTTATGTCAGTATATTCACATACATATCGAGTTTTTGTGAGTTAGATAGCGCTTACTAAGCATTTTGCTTATAGACTACACTTTCTCTTACTGCAGATACAGGAAAGGAAAAGATATAGAAAGGAAGGCGACAAGGAGGTGTTCGAAGGATGTGTGATGCCAGGACTATGGAAGCCTTGGGACTAGGAAGGAAGTTTTAATTTTAGTTTCCGCATTTTAGTAATTAATAAACATTTGAGTTGTATTTTAAGTTCATGTCATTTGAGATTATCCTGTTTAGATTGCATGTAGGATGAGTTTAGTTTAGTAAGTAGATATTTGTGTGTTTGATACTTATTTAACTGCGTGGTTGATTGATATGTGTTCCAGCCGCTTGTGGCTGAGTATATATTGCATGTATTGTTAAATATGGTCACCGGTACAGGGGAGATTCTGCCGAAATTTTTCGGTAGGGTTTCTTCGAGAATTTTAATCATACCGGTTAAGTAGAGTTAGTAGTTAAGTAACGGTCATCCTTAGAGAGTAGTAGTAGTAAGAAGGGTGGTCGTTACAGTTCAGGGACCACTGGCCGATCAACAGCAGCCATGTATTTCTCTGAGGGGAGGCGCAGAACGGTCTTAATTAAATTCGAGCCGCTCGGATCGCTCTGAGACGCATCGGCCTTACCGGTGGACGAGGAGGGAAGCTCGCCCAAACGCCTGATACGGCGCAGAGTTCTAGAAGGGCTGGATGGCGGCACCTCAGAGGTGGCCCTCGGAGAGCCATGTGGGGTCGGAGTACTCTCGAGGGAAACCTGTTGGAGCAATCCCAATGGTCTGCGGGACCATGTGTTTTGGTGTTTGGGCAAAGGGTTTAAGTTAGGTTTACCCTTGTTATTTGATATGTGTACTTGAGTTGTGCAGGACTGCAGGTGACACATATGACTCAGGTTGACGGCTTCGGGTCCGGTGAAGGATGGAGCATCCGAGGGACCGTGGACAAGGCAGCGAGGACAAGGGCCGAGGGAAGCGACTTCGAGGCATACGCGAAGGATGGCATTGGAGACGAGCCGCGGGCTTGGATGCATCCGAGGGACGAGAGCCAAAGGAAGTAGGCTTGAAGGCAAGAGGTCAAGGCTGCAAAGAAGAGTCAAGTGAGTCGTGAGGGTCCGAGTGCGAGTGGAATGTACTCGGGATGGGAAACCCTAAGTTTAGGGTTGTACCAGTCGACTGGTACTGGGACCAGTCGACTGGTGGTGAGCACAAAAGCATTCTGTGCCCGAAATGGCTGGGATCAGTCGACTGGTCATGGGACCAGTCGACTGATAGATAGTCGTTGGAGTGCCGTTGGGCTGGCACCAGTCGACTGGTGCATGGACCAGTCGACTGGTAACGGGCAAATCAGCAAGGCTGATTTCCCCAAGCTCTATAAGAAGGAGCTTGGTATGACCGGCCAAGGCGACGAAATTAGACTTGGTTAAGGTCTAATTAGTAGTCTACAAGTGCTCAAGTGTTTGTGGAATCCAAGAGGTCTTGGTGTGTTGTGGTGAGGTTTCTCCACCCACAAGGAGCGACTTGAGATAGCCGGAGTTTTCGGGGGCTAATCCACCGAAGGATCGGGATCGTCCACCTTACGGACAGCCATGGAGTAGGAGCATCATCTCCGAACCACGTTAAACGAACGTGTATTGGTTTGCTAGTTCTTTTCTTTCTTTAGCTTTCGTATTCATTGCTTTAGTATTTGTATTTCCGCTGCGCAAGCTAACAATAGTGTAGGAAGCTAACGATTTGGGAGTGCCGTCTATCCAACCCCCCTTCAAGCCGGCCACCAATCCCCCAACAATTGGTATCAGAGCAAGGCCGCTCTCCATTGGACTAACCGCCAAGGAAGCAAAGATGACCGACTTGATTGAACCGCCAAATCTTGAAGGTAGAAGCTTATGGGACATCACATATTGGATGATGAAGATGGAGGTCTTCTTCAACACGGATTGGAACACCATGATGGTGGTCAAAGAGCCGTTTGAAGTCCCGAAGGACAAGAAAGGGAAGAAGCTCCGACCACGACATTGGACGGAGGAACAAACCTCTCGGTCAAAGGCAAACGACAAGGTAATATCTATATTAATTGATATTTTGCCTAATGACGTAATGAGCCTTGTAGGTAAATACGAGAATGCTCACGATTTGTGGAGCAAGATAAAGAAGGCTCAATGGGAAGAACCTATGCCTACACAAGAAGAAGAAAAATCCGAAGAAATGGATGAAGAAGCTCAAGTAGAGGAGGAGCAACCGGAAGGTGAAGAGCACTCAACTTCCGAGGAGAAAGAGGAGAAGGATGAAGAAATGTCATCCACTAGTGTGGATGAGGAGACATCCTCAAAGGTTGAAGAACAATCCAAGACAAGTGAAGAGGAAGTCTTGGAAATCAACCTAGCAAGCACCTCCACCGAAGTGAAGTCAAAAGACCATATAATATGCTTCGGGTGCAATGAAAAGGGACACTACAAAAGTAGATGTCCTATGGGTAAGATGAAGGTATCTCCTAAACCCATTGAAGTTAATTTAAACACTAACAAGGGTTGTAGAAGTGAAGAAGCCCAAAGGAGGAGATTGCGCATCATATGCTTCACGTGTGGAGAGAAGGGCCACTACCACACCAAATGCCCCAAGAAGGGAGAAATTAAGAAGTTGGCGCATTTGAAGAAATGGGAGAAGAAGAAGAGGAGCTCGAGTCAAGGGGGAGCTTCAAGGGTAAGGGAGGTATACCCTAATTTGAATTGTAATTCAAATTTTCATTCTTCCAAGCATGCTAGGAAAAATAATGATAATCATTATATAGCAATGAAGAATTTTGGATTTAGATATCATGATAGGAATAAGGTAAATGCTACAGATAACCCTAGAAGACCTATGCATGATAACTCTAAAAATGTTAGACCTAAGGAGACCCAAGGCATTAATCCCAAGAAGGGGAGACACATGCCTAGAAAGGGTAGGTCTAGGAATGTCCAAGGTGGACATGTTGACGCTAGGTTTAGGAACCTAGAAAGGGAGAATCAAGCTTTGAAGGCAAAGCTTGATGGTTTAGAGAAATTCCTTAAGAGATTCACTATTGGATCTAAGGGATTAAGTATGGTGTTGGGTAGTCAAAGACCCAACAATGATAGATCGGGCTTGGGATACCGATCTAGTCCCTCCAAGGCTAATAAGAGATCATATGCTAGGGTGGCAAATAATCATGGCAAGGGAGAGTCCTCCAAAGCTAAGGGAAAGTCTTATGCTAGGGTTGCATATGACTATAGCAAGGAGAAGCCAATAAATGGCAAGGGAAAGCCATTTAAAATTAAGGAAAAATTAACCAAGGACAAAGTGTCCAAGGTTAAGAAAGTTACGTTTGTAGGCCAAGTGTCACCGGGGGTGGACCGATGTGGCCTAGCCATTGTGGATGAGTCACCTAGGGAGGTGGCTAAGGCTAAGAGCTCTAGGGGGAGCTCTAAGAGTCAATTTGGGACCCATGGCAAATGGATCTCAGGTGGGTACTACTTGGGAGTCTAGAGGAGCCATGGAGTGTGCCAAAAGGTTTGGAGATGGATTTGAGTCTCAAACCTAGGGATTTGGCACACATAGTTTGTGTTTCATGCAAGAAATATGACATTTGGGGTCATATAGCATGATAATTGGTTTTGGATGTATAGATGCCATATAAACCAATGCTAGGGATGCATTGTGGGTTGGTATGGGCAAATACATCAAAAGGAAGCCAAAACTAGGACTTTAGGTCAAGGTTCAATTGAACCATTTAGCTAGTTTTGGATTTTGTGTCAATCTTGGGATTGGTGATAGATACATTTTGTAATGTATTTTTCCCAAGTAGACAAGGGTACAATAGACCTCTCCACAAAATTTGGGAATTTTTGGAGGTCTAGGGAATTTCTGGTGCATTTCTGAAGTTGGCCTGAAAAGGCTGATTTTTTCAGAAATAGGGTACCAGTCGACTGGTACAGATACCAGTCGACTGGTAACAGTGTTTTTCGACCACAGAATGTTTCTGTAAGGTTCTGTCGAAGGGGGCAGTCGACTGGCACTTGGGGCAGTCGACTGATACCAGTCTGAAACTGTTTTCAGCATTGGTATGTGACCATGTCAACTCGGTTAGATGTATGGGATCCAAGGGGGATTAATACATGAGTTTAGGGTCAGTTAGATGATAAGTTTTCAACAATTGGGATATTGTTGGAGAACTTTTTGGATGTTAGGCAAAGGGGGAGAAGTAAGGTTTAGTTGGGAAAACCTGAAAGTACCTTTGTGTAGGGGGAGCCTTGGGATAGGTTCTTAAAAAGCCCGTTGTAAAAATCCTAGCTCATTGGGGAGCATAGGTGTAGGGGGAGCCTTGGGATAGGTTCTTAAAAAGTCCGTTGTAAAAATCCTAGCTCATTGGGGAGCATAGGTGTAGGGGGAGCCTTGGGATAGGTTCCAATACATGATACATTCATTCGGCGGTTGCCAAGTGTGTAGCCTTGGCAATGTAAGTCCAGTCGGCGGTTGCCAAGTGTGTAGCCTTGGCAACGTAAGTCCATTCGGCGGTTGCCAAGTGTGTAGCCTTGGCAACGTAAGTCCATTCGGCGGTTGCCAAGTGTGTAGCCTTGGCAACGTAAGTCCATTCGGCATTATAAGTCCAAGTGTGTAGCCTTGGCATCGTAAGTCCATTCAACGGTCTAAGCCTGGAAGGCGCCTTACAAAGGCTTCTTTGAGTACTTTGTAAGGTGCCTTCTAATGGATGAACTTGACAAAAAGGGAGAGATTGTTGGAGCAATCCCAATGGTCCGCGGGACCATGTGTTTTGGTGTTTGGGCAAAGGGTTTAAGTTAGGTTTACCCTTGTTATTTGATATGTGTACTTGAGTTGTGCAGGACTGCAGGTGACACATATGACTCAGGTTGACGGCTTCGGGTCCGGTGAAGGATGGAGCATCCGAGGGACCGTGGACAAGGCAGCGAGGACAAGGGCCGAGGGAAGCGACTTCGAGGCATACGCGAAGGATGGCATTGGGACGAGCCGCGGGCTTGGATGCATCCGAGGGACGAGAGCCAAAGGAAGTAGGCTTGAAGGCAAGAGGTCAAGGCTGCAAAGAAGAGTCAAGTGAGTCGTGAGGGTCCGAGTGCGAGTGGAATGTACTCGGGATGGGAAACCCTAAGTTTAGGGTTGTACCAGTCGACTGGTACTGGGACCAGTCGACTGGTGGTGAGCACAGAAGCATTCTGTGCCCGAAATGGCTGGGATCAGTCGACTGGTCATGGGACCAGTCGACTGATAGATAGCCGCTGGTGCATGGACCAGTCGACTGGTAACGGGCAAATCAGCAAGGCTAATTTCCCCAAGCTCTATAAGAAGGAGCTTGGTATGGCCGGCCAAGGCGACGAAATTAGACTTGGTTAAGGTCTAATTAGTAGTCTACAAGTGCTCAAGTGTTTGTGGAATCCAAGAGGTCTTGGTGTGTTGTGGTGAGGTTTCTCCACCCACAAGGAGCGACTTGAGATAGCCGGAGTTTCCGGGGGCTAATCCACCGAAGGATCGGGATCGTCCACCTTACGGACAGCCGTGGAGTAGGAGCATCATCTCCGAACCACTTTAAACGAACGTGTATTGGTTTGCTAGTTCTTTTCTTTCTTTAGCTTTCGTATTCATTGCTTTAGTATTTGTATTTCCGCTGCGCAAGCTAACAATAGTGTAGGAAGCTAACGATTTGGGGGTGCCGTCTATCCAACCCTCCTTCAAGCCGGCCACCGATCCCCCAACAAAACCGTCCCGGACAACATCGGAGCATCCGCGCCCCGCTCGGGCGGTGGCTCATCAAGGGGAGGGGAGGCAGACGCAGATGCCGGTCGGCGGCGCTTCCGAGTGACTAGCGGAACATCGTCGGTCGAACGACCCTCCACCTCGGCTTGGGTATGAGGTTCTGTGTCGCCCGCTGCCTCCTCGTGGGAGGTAGTAGCTGCTGCGGCTTCAGGGGCGTTCTGAGTCCCCTCACTTGCTTCGCCGGTCGGATCAGCTAGGCCAAGGCCCCGCTCGGCGACCTCTTCGTTCGTCACCGCCTCAATCTGAGCGGCTTTCAATTTGAGTTTTTCGGTTGCCTTGGCGCGCCACATGACTTCAGCTGCAGAAGCAAAAAATAAATCAGTTAGAACAAAACAAACGGGAAGATAGGGGAACTTACTCATACTGCAGGGCAGATCGGCTGTGGTAGAGGACAAGCCGAATATGTGCATTACTCCCGGGAGGAGTAGCTTGTCAATATGATAGCGCTGGCCAACTAGCCATTCGGCTGCATGAAGGTAGGCCGCGTCGCCTCTAAATTTGCCGAGCTCCGGTTGCGCTGGCATTGCCGTCTGCCACTTGGTGCGAAAAGTTGGCCGCTCGGGAAAACGTATATAGAAGAAATGCTCCTTCCAATGTTTATTGGAGCTCGGCATGCCATCGAAGAGGACAAAACCTATCCTAGATTGAAAAACAAAAGTTCCCCACTCGGCCTGCTTGGGATAGTAGAAGTAGTGGAAAATTTTTGGGTCTAAGGGGATGCCGTTCAGTTTGAACAAAACTATTATTCCGCTCAGCAGCCTAATAGAGTTGGGAACTACCTGGCCGAGCGGAATGCGGAAGTAATTGCAGACTTGCAGGAAAAATTCATGGGGTGGGAAGCATAGTCCGGCCAGAAATTGGTCTCGGAAAAAAAGAACTGTGCCGATCGGCGGTTCATGAGGCCGATCGGCTGGTGTGGCTAATACTATTTGGTGGTTGGAAGGAATGTCGTAAGTCCGAGCGAGACACAACGCGTCCTCCTCGTCAAAACGACTTTCCATGGTCGAATACCAAAGACCGGGAACACCGCCGGTTGACTGCGAAGTACTAGCCATGATCGAAAGACAGGAATGCGGGACAAAAGGGGAAGGTTCAAGCAAGGAATGGAGGAAACCGACTGAAGGAAATGATTAACAGCAAGAAGAAAATGTTGGGAACGAGAAAGAGGGTCTTACGAACAAGAAAGATGGTCGACAGGGGCCTGGGGTTGCCGAAGAGTTGAGGGGCAAGGTCGCCGGAGAAAAAAACGGGCAGAGGAGCGCCGGAGGAGGAGGAAGCAACAATGCGGCGGAAACGGAATCGTGGGATTTATATCGCCGCCCGAGAACAACCTCCACCGTCCGATCCAGGTCGTTGTTAACGAGGTCATCATCCAGCCGTTCCTTTCAAACGACGCCTGTCCCATCGGAAGTCATGCCACCGCCATACGCTGACAAACGCACGATCGCCACGTGTCAACGGGGTATGTGCCGCAGTTAATGAGCTCCTCTTACCGTGCGCAGTGCACGTGATGGGTAGTAGGGGAGAGCATCGGGCATGGATTCCAAGAGAACACAAGGTATGGAAAAGATATCGCCGAATGGATGAGTATCCCCGTGCCTGGCCGAGCGGCCTAATGCAGTGATCATGGCTCGATCAGATCGACAGTCCAGTCAGTCAGACTTCGCCTCCTTCGACTAGACTCGAGGGGGAGGCAAGTGATCCGGTGGTTAGAACGGGGGACCCCCATTCTGAGGGGTCCCTGCCACGCTGGAGGCAAAATGCCAAGTGGCCGACCGGATAGGCAGACCAGCCGGTGAATAGCTGAAGCAATAGGCGCCCCGACTAAAGTTGGGGTTCTGACGCTCAATGAAACAATGTCTAAGAGCCGAGCGGAAGGCACTCGCCTGGACGTCTCCCCAGCATGTCAACACAAGCGACAGGCGAGACGTGAGGGGTGTGCCGGCCGGACGGCGCAGGGGATGAAGGTCGTCCGGACGATGCTCTCCATCCAGCCAGCCGGACGTACGTCCCGGCCGGCGGTGGGTAAAGGAGAACAGGAACCTCTTCTGACAGCCGTCAAATCATATGGCTAAGCCATACTCCTAATCTGACAACGGGATGTCTTGTTGTCCCATCGAAGGTGCGATGAGACTGTTGCAGTATGGCGTCAGGTAAGCTTTCTGACAAGTACATACCGAGGCATGGGCTGCGGACACGTACGTGCCTCGGTAGGCGTGTAGAGGCTCCTTCACCGCTCTATATAAAGAGTTGCAGATTTCGTCGGAGGTACGCATTCTACAAACTTCGGAGCCCCTTTTTCCACCACTCGCTTACCTGACTTGAGCGTCGGAGGGTCACCGCCGGGAACCCCTTCCCGGCAGACCCGACCCCGGGCCGGGTCTGGCCCGGACCCGGCCAGAATCGGGTCAACGGTTGCTGACCGGACCGCGGACAAGGACCGGACTCGGCCTAGGCCCATAAACCACATCAACTGATAGTGACCTAGTTTCCGTAAAAAAAAACAATTAACTCCCGTTCATTTTTTTTTCGTTTTGAACATTGGTCGGTTAACCGACCATTCTAGCCATTGAGATGGAGAGGTTTTTTATATATTTTTTTTAACAATTAAAAATATTTGACTATTTAATGGTTACGATTTAGTATCTATTATTTTCTAAACTCTATAAATAGAAAGCTTCTTTCATTATTTTCATAATCATCTTTTCTACTCTCATTCTTAATTCTACGATCTCTACCCACTTTCAATTTCAATTTTATAGGTTTTCAACTTCCACTTTTGACTATAATGGAAGGAGACTAAGGAGATTCATCATCTCGGTCTCGGAAAGATAAAAAAATAGTGAATCCGAATGAGCAGCTCAATATTCAATACATCAATAATGAGACCGAGCAACTTCTAATATTCGAAATGTAAGGAAGTATTGATTCAATTACTTTTAAGGTTCGAGATGTTACTCCTTTAAAATCTTCTATTTTACCTAAACATTTTGTGAAAGTCATTCTTCTGTCGAGAGAATTACATACATAATGTATACATTGCAATGTTTCCTGCAAATTCTAAGTCAGTGATGGCTGAGTTATTGAAACGACATGTAGAAGCGAAGCACCCGACGGAATATGGACGCGACCGTTCTCAAACACAATTATCAAGATTTTCTTCAACTAGCGGTAGTACCGATTCCGGTTTATTTTTATATTCGGATAATAAATTAAGAGAATCATTAGCTAAATTTGTTTCCGTAGAACATCTTTCTTTAGTTTTGGATCTAAATGCACATTTGAAGATTTTTGTAAAGAATCTCTTAATCCATGTGCTAAACGTGTTCCTAGGACTACACTTACTCGTACAATTAAAAAATTAGTAAAACAAGGAAAAAAGAATTTAATTGATGAATTTAGTAAATTAGATAATAAAGTTTCTTTATGTTCCGATATTTGGAGTGATCATTGGCAAACACATTCGTATATGGGTGTGACTTGCCATTGGATCGATAACTCTTGGAACCTCCAAAAAAAATTATTAGCTTATAGAATTTTTGATGAATCACATAATGCTCATAATATCGCACAATTATTATGTTTAATTTTAGAAGAATATGGTTTAACTCATAAAATATTTTCAATATCATTAGATAATGCTAGTTCTAATACCGCTTGTATAGATGATCTAAAATTTGTTTGTCAACCTATTATTGGAGGTTTATTTTTTCATATTCGTTGTGTATGCCATGTTTTAAATTTATGTGTTCAAGATGGTTTAAAAATTTTAGAAAGTTATATTAAACCAATTAGAATTGCAATTTCTTATTTATGGTCTCATCCATCTATAATGAAACAATGGGGTAGGTTTTGTAAAATTAATGGAATGAGACCTAAAACATTTCACGTGATGTACCAACACGTTGGAATTCAACATACCAATTATTACAAGATTCATTTCAATATAAAGAATTATTATGTTCATTTTTTGCACAAAACACTAATGCTAATATATATTTATTTTCACAACAATGGAATATTTGTAGTAGTATTTGTGAAATTTTAAAAGTATTTAATGATGCAACCGAACAACTTTCCGGTGTTTATTATCCCACTGCTCAATTAGTTTTAGAAAATTTTTCTAATATAGTATTAGTTTTAAATAAACATATTAATAATGAATCTTTATCTCCTTGCATCTTAGCTATGAAAACTAAATGGGAAAAATATTTTTATTTAATTCCTAAAATTTATTTAATTGCATTTGCTTTAGATCCTAGATTTAAATTAGAAGTTTTACCAGAAATGTTAACTTTATATTATGATGCTTTAATTCCAATTAAAGATTCTTCTTCCCCTGATCCAGTTAATATTATATATAATGTTAGAATTTATTTATATGATATTTATAATCAATATTATGCAAAATATGGAACACAAATTAATATTTCTGAAATTCAACAAACTACTAGTAGTAATTTAAAACTTACAAAAGCACAACTCTTATTAAAAGAACCGACAACACGTACACGGGGATCCTCAAGTTCAACACAGGAACTTGAGAATTATTTTACGACTTCTTTTGATTTTAATGAAGCAGATAGCGAAAACTTCGATATCTTAAAGTGGTGGTCATAGAAGGCTCAAAGCTTTCCCATCTTCTTCGTGATCACCAAAGAAATTTTAGCTTGTTCAGTGTCAACTGTTGCTGTGGAGAAAACGTTTAGTGTCAGCAGTAACATATTAGATAAACAACGATCAACTTTGTCTCCCGACTCATTGGAAGCCTAAGCATTACTGGACAATTGGACTAGAACGGAGAAAAGAATCCAAGGAATGCAACTTTCAGATGACGAAATTAAAGATTTTGATATTGAAGGAATAAATATGACAGGAATGAGAAATGGAAGTGAGTGAAAATGTAAAGGATAAAAATGTAAAGAACTACGTGGGCTTTGATTCCCCTAAAGGGATACGTAGGCAACTTAAATAAGTGCAAGCCCTTTTTTTAATAAATTTTAATTTCTAATTTTTAATGTTTAATGTTTAATTTTTAATTTTTAATTTTTATTAACATATTAATCTTGAACCGTGACGAACCGGCGGTTCTGAACCGTGAACCGTAACCGTCTTGGGCGGTTAAGGTTAAGGGTCGACCTGCCTGGAACCGTCGAACCGGCGGTTCCGAACCGTCGAACCGTCGGTTCCGAACCGTGGTCAGGTCTACTTCCCGGCCCGACTTCTGTGCAGGTTCGCCGGAGATTCGTGCGACCAGACGGAGGCCTACACCCTCGACTAGGAGTGCGCCACGTGCCCAGCGTCCTTTGGTTCGACGATTCGGACAGGATCATTAATATAAATAGATAAATTAATTATATTAATAATCAATTGAGGAAATAAATAATAATAAATTTATTTAAAAATTTGAAAGGTAAATCAAAAACAACTTCTAATGGATAAAATAAAATTTATTAAAGAGAAAAACATTCATTATCATTTAGAAAAAATCAATTAATTTTTATCGAAACAATTTTGATAAAATAAAATCGAGCAAGGTTATTGGAAAATTTTTAACTGATTATTAATTAATCTTATTTTAATGTCAATCTAATTTTACTATCATTATTGAATGAGTCTCTTTAGCAATTGAAAATGTGAAGATGCCACTTTTTACAATAAAATAGAAGATTTTTTTGTAGTAATTTTATTTTATTATATATATATATATATATATATATATATATATATATATATATATATATATTAAAAGTGGTGTATTTGTTACAATGTTGTAATAGTTATTATATAATAATTGTTATACATTGTAGCAACTATTACAGTAATTGCTACAATATGTAATAGTTATTGTGTAGCTACTACGTTGTAGCAGCTATTGCACCATTATAACATAGATACAGAAATGATATGTTGCTCGACGCTTAATGCGCGACCGTGAGTGGCACGCATACGTGGTGTTGCCAGCTCAATTTTTTTACATTATTAAATTCCTTTTATTCTCTCTCCCCTTTCGCCCTTTCAAAACCCCGCCCTTGACTTTCAATTTCTCGACTTTCCCAAATCTAAATTTCCCTCACTCTCGCTCCTTCCTTTTGTTGTCGTCTTCCGTCAATCTCGCTCCTACCGGCAAACAAAGCAAAGGCGCTACAAACTAAGCAGTCACATGCTTGTTCTCGAGCTAGCTGGAAGCGAGATGAGTCGGCCACCACAAACATAGTTGACGATGCTTTGCTTAGCACTCCTTTCTATTCTCGATCGCAAGCATTTCCACTCCACTATCTTTTTTCAGTTTTATATAATATTTTTTATCAAGATTTATCCTATAACGTACAAGCCATAGGTATTTTTTTACCATTTTTTTGTTATATAATTTATAGGGAACTTGTGAAACATCATTTCCCATATTTCATAACCAATGGTAAGTCGTTTCATTTGAAGTTGTAATTCCCTCTAATCCTTATATATTATTAGGATTTATGCTACAACGTACAAGTCGAACGCCTACTACAACATGTAACAGCTACTTGGACATTTAGCTACTACAACGTGCAATAACTACTTTGACATTTAGCTGCTACAATGTGTAGCAACTACTTAGACATTTAGCTACTACAACATATAGTAGCTATTTGGATAGTTAGCTGCTACAATGTGTAGCAACTATTTGGTAAGTCGTTTCATTTTAAGTTGTAATTCTCTTTAATCTTAATATATTGTTTATATGTGATTCTAAATGATCTATTTAATTAATATGGGAAAAACATATGTTGTCTTTATTGACCAGCAGTCGGGTATTTATGACACTTGGATAGAAGCATCTACATAAGTTAATCGTTTTAAGGTCGTTATACACCAGTCATTCAAGAGTAAACAAAATGCAATAAGAGCTTTTGAAGCCTACAATGTTAATAATCTTTTTTTGATAAATTTATTTTTTTAGTTATATAATTTGCAATAAACTTATCAACTTAAGTCATTTCAATTTGCCACAATTTATTCAATGGTAAGTCGTTTCAAAACCTAATATATATTATTAGGATTTTTGTTACAATGTACAAGCCCTAGCTACCACGATGTATAGCAGCTACTTCAATATTTAGCTGCTACAACATGTAGTAGCTACTTAGTTGCTACAAATTAGTTAATAGACATTTATATTTGTCATATTATCATTTTTATATCCAGTATTATAATTCACATGTTTGATACATTTTAATATATTATGATTTAAGTTGTAACTGTTACAATATTACAATGTGTATCAGCTATCAATTAGGTAGCTACTACAACTTGTAGCGGCTACTTGACAGTAGCTACCACACAATGTAGCATCTACCCTACATTAACTATTACACTTTATAGCAACTACTGTCATTGCTACACAATGTAGCAGCTACCCTATATTATTTTTTTATGAAAAAATAAATATATATCATCAAAATACACAACCAAACAAAAGTGATCAAGGAGTCCCTTATGTCATGTTTAACAAACTATTATATCTAGAAAGGAAATCGTGATTGTGTACATATGCTTACTCGTGTACCATCTCTCACTCTCACTGTTGTGCATGTTGGCTTCGGCTCATCCTTAGTATAAGGTACTGAGATCACTCAACATCGCCCATGATCTCTGTCCGTACTGCACGTGTCTCATCCTTATGATCCCATTGTCGTCACAACCCATATTTTGTCATTTGTCCTCTATCGGTGGTTGCCTCTGCAACCCCTATGTCGTGTGTCACTGTCTTGTGTTCGTGAGTCACCAATGGCTCTTACATATCTCTGTCAGCCTCCTCTTATGTCATGAGACTAGAACCGCCTAGTGTCGTCTCTAAGTCCCATGATTTTTCTTTTAGCAAGTGACCAACTATCAATGGATTTGATGTGTCTTTACTATTAGGATATACCCGATGCGAGTGCGTGTTAGAACACGTTTCTTAAACATGCGCAGTGAAAAATAAAATGATAATAATTCTTAATTATTACATCACACACACCACACAAATACAAGGATACAACATGTCAAACATGATCGCATAATTAAAATTTTATGGGAAGTAAATTTACGCTAGGTATATCTTACGAATGACCTAAACAAGAACGACATCAACCGTAGCAACGTTGTCGAACCTCACCTCTATTCATATCCATGCTGAGCTCCTCAAGACAACTACTTGAGTACAAGCATCTCCTTCGAAAGTTACTGACCACAAGAAAAGAAGAGGAATCAAGAGGAAGAAAAAGAAAAGCACAAAAGGGAGAGTTTTTCTCCCTTGTGGTGATCACATCAACTTAACTATAATTAAATTTCATCGACCCCACCCGTTGCTACATGGGTGTAGCAACTATCACATTATGGCTGCTACAACGTGGACCTCATTGTTAGGACCTTGACGTCCGCTAGAGGGCGGGTGAATAGCGTCTCACCCAAAACTTTACTTCCTATAATGTTAGTGCACAGCGGAATACAAAAACAAACTAACAAATACGAAAGTTAACCTGAAACAAGAAAGAAGAAGACAACAAACCAAACACAAACCCTAACACAAGGTGTTTACGTGGTTCGGAGATAACTTGCTCCTACTCCACGGCGTGTCCGTAAGGTGGACGATCCCTCAATCCGTCGGTGGATTAGTCCTCGGCAAACTCCGGCTAGCTCAACCTCCTTGTGGGTGGAGAAACCTCACCACAACTCCAACCAAGATCTCTTGGCACACAAAGATCTCTTGAGCACAAGTAGACTACTAATTAGACTTTAACCAAGTCCAATTTCGTCAACTTGGCCGGCCATACCAAGCTCCTTCTTATAGAGCTTGGAACAAATCAGAACATAATTTGCCCATTACCAGTCGACTGGTCCTTCCACCAGTCGACTGGTGCCAGCCCAACGGCTCTCTCAACGGCTATGCTACAGTGCATCAGTCGACTGATCCATCATCAGTCGACTGCTACAGTTACTGCTACAGTGCCACTACAGTAAAATCCTAAAACTAGGATTTTACTCCGAGTACAATCTCTCATGCACTCGTACCCTCACCCTTATGACTCATTTGACCTCTTGCCTTCAAGCCTACTTCCTTTGGCTCTCGTCCCTCGGATGCATCCAAGCCCGCGGCTTGTCCCCGATGTCATCCTTCGCGTATGCCTCGAAGTCGCTTCCCTCGACCCTTGTCCTCGCTGCCTTGTCCACGGTCCCTCGGATGCTCCATCCTTCACCGGACCCGAAGCCGTCAACCTGAGTCACATGTGTCACCTGCAGTCGATGCCAAGGCTACACACTTGGACTTACTCCGCCGAATGGACTTACATTTCCAAGGCTACACACTTGGCAACCGCCGAATGGACTTACATTGCCAAGACTACACACTTGGACTTACACCGCCAAGACTCATCCTTGGATTTTCCTCCTTTGCCAAGATCACACTTGGACTTACGTTGCCAAGACTACATGATTGGACTTACACCGCCAAGACTCACCCTTGGACATTCCTTGTTGTACCTGTATCCTGCACACTCACAATGCATATCAAATACAACAATAAACCTAACTTAAACCTTTGCCCAAACATCAAAACTTAGGGCACCTAGATTGCTCCAACAATCTCCCCCTTTTTGATGTTTGGCAACCTGTTTAAGTTAGGGAAATATAAATATAATACATATGCAAATAAATATGCAAATCAACTCATGCATAAATAATGGAACCTAAATCCCTAGGCTCCCCCTTCACCTAAGCTCCCCCTTGAGCTAGGATTTCCCGTAAAGGTAAACTTCTCCCCCTTTGCCTAAACAATCGCTCCCCCTTCACCTAAGCTCTCCCTCGAGTTAGGATTTCTTGCAAAGGTGTATAGGTTTCCCACTTAAACCTAGACTTCTCACCCTTTGCCATACATCAAAAAGAGCTCCAACAATATCCCAATTGTTGAAAACATGTCATCCAAATTGACCCTAAACTCATGTATTTATCCCCCATGGATCTCATACATTTAAACGAGTTGACACGGTCAAGAACAACATTGAAAAACACTTTTAGGCTGGTATCAGTCGACTGAACTAGGTACCAGTCGACTGCCCCCTTCGACAGAACCTTACAGAAGCATTCTGTGGTTGAAATATATTGTTACCAGTCGACTGGTATCATCACCAGTCGACTGGTATCGAAAAAATAAGCTTACAGAGACATTCTGTGCTCAAAAACACTGTTACCAGTCGACTGGTATCTGCACCAGTCGACTGGCACCCTATTTATGCAAAAATCAGCCTTTTCAGGCCAACTTCAGAAATGCACCAGAAATTCCCTAGACCTCCAAAAATCCCCAAATTTTGTGGAGAGGTCTATTGTACCCTTGTCTACTTGGGAAAAATATATATAAAAATATATTTATCACAGATCCCAAGATTAACATAAAATTCAAAACTAGCTAAATAGTTCAATTGAACATTGACCTAAAGTCCTAGTTTTGGCTTCCTCTTGATGTATCTGCCCATACTAAATCATAATACTTTCCTAGCATGAGTTTATATGACATCTATACATCAAAAACTAATTTTTATGCAATATGACCCCTAATGTCATATTTTCATGCATGAAACACATCCCAATTGTGCCAACCCACTAGGTTAGAGACTTAAGTCTGTCTCCTAACCACTTGGCACATTTGATAACCCATATATCATGTGTTCCAAAAGCTCTTCCTATCATTAGGAATCTTAACCTTAGTCACCTCCCTTGGTGACTCATCCACTATGCCTAGGCCACTTCGATGCACCTCGGGTGACACTTGGCCTACTAAACTCACATTCTTAACCTTAGACACCTTGTCTTTGATTAATTTCTTCTTGTCCTTAATCTTGGACACCTCATCCTTGCTATAATTATATGCTACCCTAGCATATTCCTTCTTATTGACCTTGGATGACTCTCCCTTGTCCTTGGTAACACCTCTCATACCAATGTCATGTGCTACCTTAACACTTGACTTCCTTTTGGTCTTGGAAAAGATTTTTATGTTTTCAAATAGTAACTCTCTCTAAAAATATGGTCAAACTTCTATCATTGCACCAACAATGACTTGGTGTTCTTAAATAATTAGGAAAACCAAAACTCGAAGTTTTGAGGTTCAAAGTTCAATAATGAAACTAAACTTCAACCGAAACTTCACTCTAGTTTTTCTTAACCAATCCATACTTGTTTTCATCATGAAAACTCATGTAGACATTATTTAGGGTATACTTTATCAGGGAAAAATAGTTTTCTATGAAAATACTTTCTATTTTCAAAGATTGACACAAATTTGAAAACTCTTGAAAACTTCAATGTTTTCTCCTAATTTGTGTCTAACTTTTCAATGATGATTACTATCAAAAGATAGTCTTCACAAAAGTTTTTCAAAAGTATTTTGAAATCATTTTCAAAACCAATATCCAACCACGTTCTTTGGGCTCAATGCACATGACTTGTACATTAGCTTTCCCAATGATTGGAAGACACATAACTATGTGTTTTGATGAACCTAAAACTCAACAAGATGCACTAGATCAACATCTTGAGTTTTGTTCACCATCTTAACATCTCACTTGTATCTAACGTGTATTAAAACACATACAAGTTACCTTATAGTTCTTTGTGAGATGTATATTTGGTCTTGCCCTAAACTAAGGGATCATGCATCTCTATCTAGACATTGTAAAAATCATGATCATCCATCTAGGATATCACTTGATATGATCCCTCTTGTTGGAACACTTCCATACATAATAAATGCCTTTTGTCCTTAATCACAAGGAAATTGATATACTGCATGATGATTAATGACATACATCAAAATAAGCAATTTTCAAAAGCAAAGCATGTTATAGCTACATGATGTATGTATGACATGACATGGTATTTTTGTATTTTTCATAATAAAATGTGAATGCTAAATATGATGTCATGACATATTATGGGCAAACAATCATGGCAAGTTAGCATAAATAAAATTTACCTAGATTACATATCTAAGTATTCTTAACCCTAGCTAACTCAAAATTTAACCCTAGATTGCCTAATTTTATCAAGAAAATGCCAACCCCCACCTTGACATTTCTTTAATTTCTTTCTAAATTTGTGTCATTTTAAGTTAAACAAATTCCTCAAAGTATGACACATTTTACTCTTTCCAAGAGTAAATGAAATCAAATTAAAACTTAGATTCGCCTTTAACCTTCTAAGAAAATGTCAAAACTCCAACTTGGCATTTCTTATCCTTTTCTAAATGTGTCAATTTAAATTAAGTTCAAAAACCTCAAAGTTTGACACATTTTACTCTTCCAAAGAGTAAACATCTTACATTAGGACCTAGATTTTCCTTTAATTACCCTAAGAAGATACCAAACCCCAATTTGGTATTTCTTATGTTTTTCCACATTGTGCCAATTTAATTCAAACATAATTCCTTAAGATTTGGCACATGTTACTCTTTCCAAGAGTGACAATTTGGATTAAGGTTTGCATTTCCCTTAATTCCATAAGAAAATGTCGAATTCCAAATTTGGCATTACTTTTGCTTCTCTCTAGTGTGTCAATTTAAATTATATTTAACTTCTCAAATTTTGACACATATATTACTCTTTCAAAGAGTAACCCAATAACCTTTTTCTTTTTCAAAGGTTAATAATAACCTTGAAAATGCTCTCAAGTGTCAACTTTACAAACGTTGGGTTAACTACCTTTCCAATTGGAGTTGACACTCTCTAACCTATCTAGGGTGTAGAGAATATGCTCCTAGGAACCCAAAACCTATTGGTGCTCCTTGGATGCTCTAGGTACTCACTAGGGATGACTTCCATAGATACCTTCCTAAGGACCTTTCTAGGCTTCTTAGAAACCTTGGTCACTTCCACTAGGTCACTTCTAGGGCTAACTCCCCTTGTAACCTTATTTGTGACTTTGTTTAGCCTTTTTGGAGCCTTAGTTACCTTTACTAAGTCAACTCTAGGGATGACCTCCCTTGTGACCTTCATTGTGACATTATTAGACTTCTTAGAAGTCTTAGTCACATTGGTCATTGCAAAAGTACTCTTAGGGACAACTTCCCTTGTACTTTTAGCTTGACCACTAAACCTAGGGTTGATCCCATAACTATATGGAACCCTATGAAAGGAAGTCACATCCTTCTTGGCTTTAGGTTTGTATCCCAAACCTATATAGTCATTGGATGACTCTTGTCTAGCTTTTCCTAGGTTATGCTCATTTTGACCCCTAAGAATATTTTCCATTCTTGCTAGGGTTCTTTCTAAATTATCAAGTCTTGACCTCAAGACTTGGTTTTCCGTCATTGAATCCATAGACTTGGATTTTTCTTGACCCCTATGAGTATTTCTATATCTAGGCATATATCTATAATCCTTAGAGTTATTGCCTAAATTATTATTTACCTTTCTAGCCTTAGGTGTGATAAATCTAGCATGAGGAGGGATATATTTATCCTTAGATTTATCATGCATTCTATTTTTTATGATAAATAGCATTATAACGATTTAAATTTGAACTAGCATTCAAGTTAGGGTTTACCTCCCTTACCCTTGAAGCTCTCTTCTTCTCCCACTTCTTTAAGTGCACCAATTTTTTGAGCTCTCCTCTCCTTGAGCACTTTGTGTGGTAGTGACCCCACTCACCACATGTAAAGCACCTAATGTGCTTCTTCTCCTCCTTCTTCTTCTTCCTACAACTCACATTAGTTTCTAAATTAACTTTAGTGAGTTTAGGGTTTACCTCCTTTACCTTCTTGAGTGAAGGACACCTACTCTTGTAGTGCCCCATCTTACCACACTCAAAGCATTTGATGTGGTCCTTTGTGCTCTTCTTGGTAGTTGAGGTGGAGGGTTGAGCTTCCAAGATCTCCTCTTCCTTGGATTGCTCTTCTTCCTCTTCACTTGAAGATGTTGATGATTCCACTTCTTCCTCCCTTGAAGATGTGGATGATACCTCCTTATCTTCCTTCTCCTCCTCGGATGTTGACCTTATGTCAACATCGGATTGGTCCTTCTCTTCTTGGACCAATGAGCCCTTCTCCTTGGATTTCTCTACTCCTTGGAATTGTGACGGGTCTTCATGATAGGCAATGATCTTTTTCCAAAGATCACATGCACTTGTGCATTCACCTACACTCACAATGATATTAGAAGGTAGTAAATTATGCAAAATTCTCGTTACCTCCTTGTCCGCCTCCGATTTCTCTCGTTGCTCTTCGGTCCAATGCCGAGGTCGGAGGCGTTTACCCTTCTTGTCCGTAGGAGCTTCAAATGGGTCACTCAAGACAACCCATTGATTCCAATCCATTTGGAACCATGTCTCCAACCGCTTCCTCCAATAATTGAAGTCTTCTTTGTCATACGGAGGTGGAATTCGGATATCCCATCCGAGCGGTCCTTCGGACTCCATCTTCTTCTTCCTCTAGCTTCTTGCTCTCTTGGCAGTTAGTCCGTAGAAGAGCGACCTCGCTCTGATACCACTTGTTAGGACCTTGACATCCGCTAGAGGGCGGGTGAATAGTGTCTCACCCAAAACTTTACTTCCTATAATATTAGTGCACAGCGGAATACAAAAACAAACTAACAAATACAAAAGTTAACCTGAAACAAGAAAGAAGAAGACAACAAACCAAACACAAACCCTAACACAAGATGTTTACGTGGTTCGGAGATAACTTGCTCCTACTCCACGATGTGTCCGTAAGGTGGACGATCCCTCAATCCGTCGGTGGATTAGTCCCTGGCAAACTCCGGCTAGCTCAACCTCCTTGTGGGTGGAGAAACCTCACCACAACTCCAACCAAGATCTCTTGGCACACAAAGATCTCTTGAGCACAAGTAGACTACTAATTAGACTTTAACCAAGTCCAATTTCGTCAACTTGGCCGGCCATACCAAGCTCCTTCTTATAGAGCTTGGAACAAATCAGAACCTGATTTGCCCGTTACCAGTCGACTAGTCCTTCCACCAGTCGACTGGTGCCAGCCCAACGGCTCTCTCAACGGCTATGCTACAGTGCATCAGTCGACTGATCCATCACCAATCGCTTGCTACAGTAACTGCTACAGTGCCGCTACAGTAAAATCCTAAAACTAGGATTTTACTCCGAGTACAATCTCTCATGCACTCGTACCCTCACCCTTATGACTCATTTGACGCTTTCTTTGCAGCTTTGACCTCTTGCCTTCAAGCCTACTTCCTTTGGCTCTCGTCCCTCGGATGCATCCAAGCCCGCGGCTTGTCCCTAATGTCATCCTTCGCGTATGCCTCGAAGTCGCTTCCCTCGACCCTTGTCCTCGCTGCCTTGTCCACGGTCCCTCGGATGCTCCATCCTTCACCGGACCCGAAGTCGTCAACCTGAGTCACATGTGTCACCTGCAGTCGATGTCAAGGCTACACACTTGGCAATCGCCGAATGGACTTACATTGCCAAGACTACACACTTGGACTTACACCGCCAAGACTCATCCTTGGACTTTCCTCCTTTGCCAAGATCACACTTGGACTTACGTTGCCAAGACTACATGATTGGACTTACACCGCCAAGACTCACCCTTGGACTTTCCTTGTTGTACCTGTATCCTTCACACTCACAATGCATATCAAATACAACAATAAACCTAACTTAAACCTTTGCCCAAACATCAAAACTTAGGGCACCTAGATTGCTCCAACACTCATGTCCCTTATTCGTGAGTTTGATAACGACTCATTAATCCATTTTAATTTACCACGTCATCATATCACAACATAACTAAGAAATAAAATTGGAATAATACATTTATTGGCAATATGACAGAGATTACATAGTAAATATAATATTGTCAATTAAAGATTACATTTCCCTCACGTCATTTGCTCGAGCATGGGAAAGTTCATCGAGGGCAGAATCCTATGGTTACTTCATGAGGATTCCTCAGCGAATTCCCGAGGCTCTTTGTTGCGCACACAGGAAATTGTATAGAGTTTAGACCACTCCATGAGCGACCTAAACTCAGGCATGTACGTTGATCTGGCCCAGACAATGGTGTTTGCATTAGAGAAATTCCTTTACGAATATGGGAGCATACACTAGACTGTAGAAGGCAACATGGTTGCTTTCTCTTTCTCGCTTCCAAAGCAAGAAACACTTGAAGATGTAGATTAGATGCCATGAAAGAAATGGTGAAGGTGGTGTGGGAAAAATGTCGCGAATCTATTTATAAGCTACTCATTTTATCTTTGGATGTCATGAAATGGGCCTGGCTACCTCTGTTATATAGGAAAACATGGATGCTTAGTATTCAATCTGGGAATAGTTGTATTCACACATCTCTAGCTGGGCTTTTGACAAAGCAGATTTTTTAATTCTTCACAAGTCATGGTTTATGACAAGTATGACTAGTCATACCTCTCATAAATGATAGCTATGAGTGGTCATTCTATGGACGTCACGGATAAATTAATGGACCAGATGTCGTAGGTCACATTTAATTCATTGATGTGTCTACAAAAATTTATTATTTTTACAATAAATAACTGACCATAGAATTTGTAATAGAGAGTAGGACTTGTTAGTTGAATCACCCGTAGCTGCTACAACTCTCAACTCTGGATTAACTGCTACACATTGTAGAAGCTAATCCGCAAAAACTGCTACACCATGTGGCAGCTACTCTAAATTAGTTGCTACACATTGTAGAAGCTAATCCGTAGAAACTATTACACGATGTGGCAGCTACGTGTCTAGAGTTTCTCCGCAAATGTGTAGCAACTAACCCGTATTAACTGCTACAAAGTGTAGCGGCTACTCTTGAGAAGCTGCTACTCATTGTAGTAGCTTCGGACAACTAGCTGCTACAATGTGTTACAGTAGCAGCTACAACATGTAGCAGCTTCTAACTAATTATAGGTTAATTGATAAAACATGTAGAAGCTCATTTATGTGATCTAAATAAAAAAATGAGATTGACAGACTAACAGCTTGTTGAGCATAAACGAAGATAACTTGAAGACTATAGTTGGGTTTGATATACATGAATAGAATAATATTAATATATTAAACATAGATAATAACATGAGACATACATAATCTTAGGCCAAAAAGTTAATACACACACTAATGCTAAAATCATTTGCTTTATAGCATTCTCTAATGTTACATTAAATTGAGGTAGTTATCATCGCACTTAGACAAATCCAGTTTAAATCTTTTTTTCTCGTAGAAGGGCAGCATCGCTAGGGAGATGTGAGGCTAAGCTTCACAAAGAATGATATTTCACTCATTCTTTTAATTTATAGCATCCTCTAATGCCCCATTGACCTGGGACAGTTACCGTCGCAATTGCATAAGTTTAGTTTGGTTTTTTTTCTCTCAAAAAAGGGAAGCTTCTAACTCCTTCTTCGCCTGGTTCTGTTGTTCTATAAGAACCTTAATATAGCCATAAACAACATGATGTTTCATGGCTAGACTGGGATACCTGTTACGATTATTTTAAAAAATTCTTGATTCCAAGGAAAGAAAGTTATATATATAATACAAGAAGAATGGATAATACAAACCGAGAAGTAGACGAGTTTATTGATATAGATGATCTTTCAAGAGAAGAAGACGTAGAGCTTGAATCCACTTCGATAGGGGGTTCTTTAACACCACCAAGAGTAGGTTTCGTCTTCCTGCTAAAGCAAGACATGACAATGAAATAGCTATAATGTGGACCAAAGGCAAGGCAACGTAAAAAAGTCTATTAGGTTAATAATCACTTTATAGGAAAAGAGGCTCAAGCAACCCTAACTCTTGATAAAGGCTAGTCAAACGGAAACGTCTTTTCAATACCATGGGTCATCAAAAGACTCACCACAACTCCTTAACACATGGGAAAAGATAAGATCATAATACAGATAGTAAAGACAAGGATAACCAACCGTCATGCATTGAATTCTTCTGTGCACCAAGGTACAAAAGCTGTTACAATATGTCGCGGCTTAAAATGTTTCAATGGTAAATATTACTAGCCCTACAGTACCTACACACTGATAAAAAAAAATAGTAAATACAATGCCTACACACTGACTCAAAACTTTCACCCCTAACAGAATACTTACGATGGAGGCGAAGATTTGGATGAGAAACAAGTCGTCGCGGTGAGATTGATTGACGAAGACACCGTGTGGGCACCGATCTACTATGATTGAAATTCTTTCGAAGTGTTTGTCACACGACGAGTTTAGGGGTTAAACCTTTGGCCAATGAGGGTAAAATATAATTGCACAATAATTGTAAAAAGTTAATTGGTCAAAAAAGGTTATTTGGGTATCAGAGGTACCTACTACGTGTTGTATCAGCTATTCTTGAGTAGCTGCTATAAAGTGTAGCAACTAATTAGAAGTAACTGCTACACAGTGTAGCAGCCACTCTTGACAAGCTGCTACACCATGTAGCAGCTTCTGACGACTAGCTGCTTCAATGTGCTGCAGTTGCTTCTACAACGTGTAGAACCTCATTTAATTGATCTAAATAAAAACTGAGATTGTTATGATCTATTTATTATTGGTTGAAAATTCAGAGTAACATCTTGTTGAGCGCAAACGAAGAAGTAACTGCTACACGTTGTAGCAGCTTCGTCATTTCAAGTTAGCTGCTACAAGGAGTAGTAGTTATTAGTCGAAGTAGCTGCTACAATGTGTAGCAGCAAAGCAAAGACACTGCAACAACATAAATATTTTTAAATAATTTTTTAACAAGTATTTTTAGGGTTAATATCTACGAGAAAATATAGCTAGTAAAAACATGACTTACCAAACGGCTGCTACAAGTTATAGCAGCTATATGGAGAGTTAGCTGCTACAAGGTGTAGCAGTTACTTATCGAAGTAGCTGCTACACGTTATAGCAGCTATATGGAGAGTTAGCTGCTACAAGGTGTAGCAGTTACCTGTCGATGTAGCTGCTACACGTTGTAGCAGCTACATAGATAGTTAGTTGTTACAAGGTGTAGCAGTTAACTGTCGAAGTAGCTGTTATAACTAGTAGCAGCAAAGGAAAGTCCAAGTGGTTGCAGACGTTTGTAGCAGCCGTCGACCTTGCACGTCGTAGCATAAATCCTTCCTTCCTTCTACGACCGCCATTCCAAGTTAGCTGCTACAAGTTGTAGCAGCTACATAGACAGTTTGCTGCAAAGTAGTTGCTGCAACGTTTAGAAGCGAAGCAAAGGCACTGCATCAGTAAAAAAATAATTTCAAATAATTTTTTACCAAGTTGTTATACATGAACTTAAATATTTGTAGAAGCAGTATCTGCTAGAAAATTTATCTACCATAAAACTGACTTACCAAGTGGTTGCTTTACGTTTGTAGTTGCTATAACGTGTAGCAGCTAATGCATAGACGTGGTTGTAACCTACATGTGTTTGTAGACGTCGTCGTCCCTGCACGTTATAGAATTAATCCTTCTAATATATGTATGCTATTGGTAGCTATCAAAATTGATGTCGCAAATAAACTCCCAAATTAATATTAAGATCGAAAACCCACAACTACACAAAGAATTGTTCTAGTATAAGGCCCGAGTCGAATTTTTCAAGGATCATACTAGAACATATTTGTTTCGGATTTGGAACACTTTTTTTGGGTTTTCTAGATATGAAATGGGGTTTGGTTTTAAAATAAAATCTTAAACTAAAAATCAAATTGCAAACATTACAAGCAAGAGACACATTACCTTAAACCACCATTGCAAAGAACAGAACCAAATCAAATTATGATTATTAAACCTTTCAAACTCTAAATTAAACTCAAGTAATCAGAACACTAATCTTACGCTAACAGGAATTTATATTAAACTAAATCTACTTGACCAACTATTCTTTCCTGCAGAAAACCTAACCACAAAAATTTAGCTCACGAATTGTAGAATAACAACCTTACAAAAACTCAATACAACTACTCACTAATTACACTACCAATTAATTAATCTATTAGACTAACTAAATTATCAACTAAAAGATCAATGACCCAAAATTCACAACAGAACTGCTGAGCACACAAAGCAGGAAACAGAACACAAGGTAACAGAACTAAAAGAACAGATTCGTGCAGAAATTTAAACTACAACCAAATCTAAGCCAAGAACTAATAAATTCATAAACAAATCTGCAAAAACAAGAAGATCTAAGCTAAGAAACAAACTATAGGTAAAGCTTAACATCCCTACACCTAAATCTCGGACCAAACTTGTCTTCTCCTTGCCGTCACACAAGGATCTGCAGAGAACACTCCAACAGAAGTCGATCTGGTGTTAGCTCACAAAATTCAGCAAGGTCAGTTTCTGAAATGGCTCTCTGCTGCATGCTGTTGCGTTTTCTTAAGCTGGAGTCGCGAGCTGGACGAAGGGAGCAAGGAACGTTGAAGTGTTGTCGGAAAAGGGTTCAGAATCACCGGAGGACTACCACCGATAATCTCGTGAAGAAATGGAGACTCATACCAGAAGAACGCCGTTGGTCTGAGCTGAAAATCGTAACTCGCAGCTACAGTGCTCCGCCCGCCAAAACGCTTCGCTGATGAAGTATGATGGACGGAATCTGGTCGCCGAAGGCTGAGGAACTCCACGCCGATGAGGACAAGCTAGCTCGAAGATCTGGAAGAAGGGAGGAGTCGTGACCGTGCCGTCAAGAGAAACGACACGATGAACAGTAGCGCGAGCTCACTGTTCACCGTGCCAAATTTCCCTTTTATACCTAGGGTTTTGGCTGATTAAACCCTAAGTTCGTGTCAAGCTCATGTGTGATCTAGCTTGGGTTTAGGCTCAATGAAATCAATTGGAATCCAGGTTTAATTAAGCCCCAAATGTGGTATAGCACTACTTCATTAGTTAAATGGGCCAATCTTCCACTTGTATCATGAGTCCATTTGTACTCTACAAGACCACATTCACATAATGAGAAATAAATCATGCATTAGAAGGGAAAACATTACAAGGCCCATAAAAATCCTTGTTTGAAGATTATGACTAAAATTGGCAATTAAAATGTGCAAATGTATAGGGAACACCACAAATTAATTCAAAAGTAATGTATCAATTCCTAACTTATCAAATTCTCCCACACTTATACTTGCGCGCCTCGTGCAAGTGAGCCCACTAAAATAACAACTAAGATGGTGCCTCCTTCTCCTAACTATTCTTGATCATCTCCAAAAGAAAGTAAAGGAAGTTACATGTAAGTATCAAGTTTCATAGACTCATACATTCATGACCTCTATTTTTACCTTGGTTCAATACTTAGTGAATTTCATCCATCATGAATAAAATGAAAATGATAGCATTTCTAATCCTCACAAGGTAATTTGAAGTGGCTCTCTTCCTAATCTCAAATCTTGCCAAGGTGGAGATCACTCAAGCTCTCATAGCAAAAACACTACCATAAGCTTGCTTTTCATCTCATTTTTACCTCCATCGCAGATATTAAGATGCACAATAATAAAGTTTACGGCCATTAGGAAGAAAAGCAAATTATGATGTAAATGAAAGAGTTAATTCTGATAAAGTAAGGAAGAAAACAAGTTTCAACTTGAGGTGGAAGACATGGCACTAGAATGCTATGTGATGTTCAATTTCGGCCAAGCATGAAATTCTGCATTTCTTCTTTCCACTGCTTCTTGTTGCTGATTTTGTTTTGCAAGCAACCCAATCTGCACTCTTCCTTTTACTCCCCTTCATTTATAGCGCAATTTGTATAGCTTCATATTTTTCCTTCATATCCTCAACTTACAGAATCTGAAATTCTTTGACTTGGTTTATCTCATGCTCTGAACTACATCCATTCCTCATCAACACATTGAAATT
This sequence comes from Zingiber officinale, assembly GCF_018446385.1. Lineage (NCBI taxonomy): Eukaryota > Viridiplantae > Streptophyta > Magnoliopsida > Zingiberales > Zingiberaceae > Zingiber > Zingiber officinale. The sequence goes on from NC_055998.1 coordinate 8,253,967, forward strand.
CTGATAACTTATGGCTTGGCACAGTGGTAACATGAATCTGATAACTTTTAGTTTGCTGATTTTTATTCAACAACTTCCATCCTAATTTGCCTAGCTGATAAGCCTTGGAAGTTAGCTCATTTGATAATGAATCAAGATGACTTAAACTCCCCTCATTTCAGATTCGAATAACCAAAAGTTTGGCACAAATCAGCACATTACCTATGACACAAAACTTTTCTGCATTTAAATCAGAATTCAGTTTCTTTTTCAAATGTTCACTTCTTTTCTCTAAGCATTCTCTTCTGCATTTGACAGGTAGTAAAGCTTACTTTCTTTCCCTGCAATAGCACAAAAATTTCAGCTTGGATTTTACTTTTTCTCACTGCAATAACAGTCCAAAATTCAAGCTGCAATTTTGGTTCAATTTCCAGCTTTTTTTCCTGGTTTGATATCTAATTTCTTGTCTAAAAATCTTCTAACTCTAGAGAAAGAAGACAACCATTTATCAATACTAAATTAGCAGCTGGATTCCAGATTTTTCTATGATCCAGTAGTCCTTGAACTCCATTCTGCACAGCCACTACTGATTTCAGTTTGTCTTCAATGCTGAACTTTGTATCAACCTAACATGTTTAGCCACAAGAAATTTTCAATACTCATTCATATTGTCTCTACAGACCCTTTACAATGCATATCCGAAGACCTTCCATTTTCTAGCAGCCCTGGCTCATCACAATTCTCATCCCAAATTGGCACAAAACTGTTATTTTTTTTCTCTCTGCAAATCTGCACTTCTGAATATCTACACTACACTCATTCCTGTCATTTCAGCCAACTTTCCCTTTTGTTCTCATTTTGTTCCATTCAGATCTGTAGTTGTTTTCCTTGAATTGAGTACCACTTCTCAGCTCAATCAACCATCACAGTCTTGTTTTATTTCTTCTTATACAACCAAATTCATCCTTCACTGCTGTAACTGTCATTGCTCTTTAATCTGTGCAGTGTCAAAATGAATCTTGTTAGAAGCTATTGACGCCAACATTCCATTTGTTACTTCGTGTTACAGCACTTCATTTGAGGTTCTCTTTTCCTCGATATCATTCTTGAAATCTTGATACTCCATTCATTCCAAATTGCACAGCTTTCCAATTCTTTTCAGAACTGCTCAATTCTGTCATATCTTTCAGGGTTTTGAATTTCAGATTGGTTACTTGTTATAACATCTGTTATTACTACTTCTCAGTTGTTTTAAGCTTCAACAATTTATTCCCATAGAACTTACAATCATTTAAGTCAAAAGATAGATTGATTTCCATCTTGTTTCAACTTTAGTACATCAATAAAAATAACTTGCTACAACTTCACAATTTTAGCAACTTGATACTTTCACAATCCTGTCCAGCAAGTTTGTAGAGTATGGAAAGAAAATAAACAACAATTGCTACAGGAAATACAACAATTCCAATTCATTCCAAGGGTTTCAAGGTTGATAATGAAAGAATTTCACAATTTGATACAAATGTAAACTGGGTTCTGTTTCTTGCATTCCCCTCACTGCTCAAGGTACCAATTCCTGCCATTTTCTTCAACTTTTCCCAGTAAATGATACTTTTCTTCAAGTGCTCCATTGATGAAATGTTAACCACCAATTGAATCCCAATTATAATTCATTGTGGTCAGATTTCAACATCTACAAATGAACTGAATTTTGTTGTCCAGATTAAGTTTCTGGATTTTTTTTTCTTACAAATGCCATGACAGGTACATACCATTTGTTTCTAGTCTCTTCTTGAATTCCAATTAAGCTTCCTTCACTTCGAATATTACACTCTGATTTTAAATTTCAGCTCTGCACTTGAATTTCTGCAGATTTCCACAACTATTGAATTTCTACAGATTTTCAATATTAAAAAATTGATACAAAATTTTAGCTCTGCACTTGAATTTCTACAGATTTCCACAGCTATTCCTTCTCACAATCAAATTGGAACAAACACACAACAAACTTAATCCACTAATCTTCCTTCATTTCTACAACATTCAATTTCAAAAGAACTCCATTTCAAAACTAAACACCTCCCCCACACTTACTCTTTTGTCCGTCCCGGCCAAAATGAAAATCAGCACATATCATCCAAGATACCCACATCCAAAGAAATAAGACATGAGAAAAGATCAAAGATATGATGGTACATGACAAGAAAAATAGCAAAAAAATAGGTGAGGGAAATATAATAATAGAGTAAACATCATTAATGTGGCCTAATTCTGAATAGTAGGACAAAATAGATTTAAAGCAAGTTCTAGAGTGAAATAAGCTACAAGTGTATCACTCAAATAGGCTCAAACCTCACTAGGTAAAAACAAGTCATCATTTCATTTCATCAATCAAGAATCCATCACTACTAGTATCAACCACATGCAATCCCAGAGTTCAATCATGCCATAAAGTCTTTAAACTTGATAATCAAATTTAACATTCCTTTTCAAATCCCTAAAAATGATACAAAGAAATATCAAAAGAAGGAAGTACCACTTATTCCTAAAATAAAGACTATCAAACTCAAAGAAATGATAACTATCATGAACATAAAACCTAAAGTCCAAAACTATAACATGCAAGAATAAAAACTACTTAAGAGACTCAAAATTTATTAAAGCAAGAAAATTCCAAATGAAACTGAAACTTTACCTAAACAAATAAGAAAACTACTAACACCTAAAATTTATTCATTTACAAAGAAACAAAAGATAAAGTGAAACATTAAAATTTATTCATTGATGCTAGCTCGGGTAGATAGCATCAATATGGTCCATTTCCTCCACCACCAAGCCCTTAACTCCATCATGAAACTTTTTAAGACTTTGTCCATTAACTTAAAAAACCCGGCCAGTAGACATATCCTGGATCTCAACAACTCCATAAAAGAAAACATTAGTAACACAATACAGTCCTTCCCATCTAGATCTCAACTTACCTTTAATCAATTTGAGACGAGATCGATATAGAAGTACTTTGCCACCAATTTGGAAGTCTTTCACCTCAATTTGTTTGTCATGAAATCTCTTAGTCTTTTCTTTATAAATTCGTGAATTTTCAAAGGCTTCCAATCTGATTTCTTCAAGTTCTTGAAGTTGCAATTTTCTTTCTTCTCCAACCGTGTCACTATCAAGATTGCATGCTTTAACCGCCCAATACACCCTATGCTCAATCTCCACGGGTAAATGACAAGCTTTTCCATACACCATCCTGTATGGAGACATTCCTATAGGGGTCTTGAAAGCAGTCCTATAAGCCCATAGTGCATCTTCAAGTCTTTTGCTCCAATCCTTTCTATTTGGTCTCACAATCTTTTCAAGAATTGATTTCACCTCCCTGTTAGACACTTCTGTTTGCCCATTCGTTTGAGGGTGATATGATGTAGAAACTTTGTGTGTAACCCCGTACTTATGTAGCAAAGCATTCATGTGTCTGTTACAAAAATGAGACCCTTGATCACTTATGATCGCCCTGGGTACTCCAAACCTGCAAAATATGTGAGACCTGACAAAGCTAACAACAACAGAAGAGTCATCAATCCGAGTGGGAATGACCTCCACCCAAATTAAAACATAATCAACTGCCAATAAAATATATGCAAATCCGAAAGAGACAGGAAATGGACTCATAAAGTCAATACCCCAAACATCAAAAATCTCACGAAATAATATGAATTGTTGAGGCATTTCATTTCTAAGTCCTATGTTCCCAGTTCGTTGACACTTATCACATGATCGATAAAAAGCATAAGCATCACAAAAAAGGGTAGGCCAATACAAACCACATTCTAATACTTTCCTAGCAGTTCTTTGTGGTCCAAAATGTCCTCCACACTCAAAAGAATGGCAAAAAGTAAGTACAAACTGAAACTCAGAGTCAGGTATGCATCTCCTAATGATCTGATCACTACAAAACTTCCACAAATAAGGATCATCCCAAACATAGAATTTGGAATCACTTTTTAATTTATCTTTTTGAGATTTTGAACTAATTAAGGATATGTATGAGGATGTAACGACCAGAGTAAAGACTTCAGGCGGAGTAACCGAAACATTTCCAATAAAGATAGGGTTACATCAAGGATCAACCCTAAGTCCCTATCTTTTTACACTAATTATGGATGAACTCACTGCGAACATTCAAGACACAGTACCGTGGTGCATGTTGTTTGCAGATGATATTATTTTGGTAGATGAGACACGTGAAGGAGTAAATGTTAAGCTTGAATCTTGGAGGGAAACACTAGAAAGGAAAGGTTTTAAGCTTAGTAGATTAAAGACAGAATATATGGAATTTAAGTTTAGCAATATTAGAAGTAATGAAACAATTGTTAAGATAGGAGAGGACGAGTTGTCCGGAATTGAGAGATTTAAATATTTAGGATCATTTTTACAAAATGATGGAGAGATTGAGAGAGATGTCTTACATAGAATACAAGCAGGATGTGTGAAATAGAGGGGAGCGTCGGGTGTTTTATGTGACCGTAAAATACCTCTTAAACTTAAAGTTAGACCTGCTATGTTATATGAAGCTGAATGTTGGGCTATGACTCGAGCACATGAGCATAAGATGAGAGTTGTAGAGATGAGGAAATTAAGGTGGATGTGTGAACATACGAAGATGGACAAAATAAGGAATGAGAGCATTAGAGAGAAAGTCAGAGTTGCATCTATTGAGGACAAACTCCGAGAGACACGTTTAAGATGGTACGGACATGTACTTAGACGACCAATAAATACTCCAGTTAGGTGATGTGAAACCATGATAAACATGCATATCAAACGAGGAAGAAGACAACAAAAAAAGGCTTGGTTAGCAACAATAAAATAAGATAAAATTTATTTAAATATAGATGATAATATAATAGGAGATAGAGCTCAATGGTGTAAAAGGATTCATACAGCCGACCCCACCTAGTGGGAAAAGGTTTGGTTGTTGTTGTTGTTGTTGTTGAGCTTTTGAAAATTGTTTGGGATAAACATGTGCAACTAAGAAATTCACTAGATCCGCATACCATGGAGACTCACCTTGCAGCTGTAGAAGCTGCTCTCCTTGAAATCATCGTCAATAGCTGAGTGGTCCAAGTCTCTTTCAATCCTGCTCAAGTGATCTGCAACCAAGTTCTCCTTCCCGCTCCTATCACATATCTACGTCGAATTCTTGAAGCAAAAGCATCCATCTGATTAATCTAAGCTTTGCATCAGGCTTCTTGAGGAGATACTTCAAAGCTGCATGATCAGAAAAAACAATCACATGCATGAGAACAAAGAAGATATGATCTAAATTTATCTAAAGCAAAAACAATAGAAAGAAGCTTTTTTCTGTTGTTGTGTAGTTTGCTTGAGCTGAGTCTAAAGTCTTTGATGCGTAACAAATAACATGTGGTGCTCCATCCACTCTCTGTGCCAGTACAACTCCCATTGCATAATCTGAAGCGTCACACATCAACTCAAAAGGTAAGAACCAGTTTGGGGGGTCTGATAATAGGTGTTGAAGTAAGAGTCTCCTTCAATCTGTCGAACGCCTCTATACACCTCTGATCGAAATCAAACATAACATTCTTCTGAAGTAGCTGAGATAATGGCAGAGCAATCTTACTGAAGTCCCTAATAAATCTCCTGTAGAATCCTGCATGACCAAGAAAAGCTTGAACCTCTCGCACGCATACAGGGTAAGATAAAGAAGATATAGCGTTAACTTTAACGGGATCTACTTCAATGCCTTTCCTTAAGACTATATGACATAAAATAATGTCATGCTCTACCATAAAGTGACACTTTTCAAAATTTAAAACTAAATCTATGTCTATACATCTACTCAAAACTTGAGACAAATTTTCCAAACATGCATCAAAAGAAGAGCCATAAATAGAAAAATTATCCATGAATACTTCCATGCAATGCTCTAATAAATCACCAAAAATACTCACCATGCATCATTGAAAAGTACCTGGAGCGTTGCACAGTCCAAATGACATCCTACGATATGTGAATGTACCAAAAGGGCAAGTGAAGGTAGTCTTCTCCTGGTCCTCTAGGTCGATGCAAATATGAAAATAACCAGTGTACCCATCGAGAAAATAATAATGTGATTTACCTGTCAGCCTCTCCAACATCTGATCAATAAAAGGAAGTGGATAATGATCCTTTCGGCTTGCTTGGTTTAGCTTCCTGTAGTCCACACATACTCTCCAAGAATTCTTTACTCTCGTAGGCACCAGTTCGTTCTCTTCATTAGCTACCACTATCACCCCTGACTTCTTCGGAACCACATGGATGAGACTTACCCATTTACTGTCAAAAATCAGATAAATAATGCCAGCCTGTAAGAGTCTAGTCACCTCATTCTTTACCACATCCAAAATCAAAGGGTTCAGTCGTTTCTATGGCTGTCTCACTGGCCTCACATCCTCCTCTAAGTGAATCCTATGCATACAAATGGAAGGACTGATCCCAAGAATGTCTGCCAGAGTCCATCCAATGGCCTTTCTATGCTGTCTCAGAATCTCTAACAATCTTTCCTCCTGATCCAGTTCCAAATTCTTAGCTATGATGACAGGTAGCTGCTGATTCTCTCCCAAATACACATATTTCAAATGTTGAGACAATGACTTCAATTCCTCCTGTGTCTGGTCAATAGTAGGTGATCCTAAAGGTAGTACTGCTGAGCAATCCCCTACACATATCTCTTCCTCTCTGAGCGATCCTAGGGGTAATGCTTCTCCTAAGCAATCCCCTACGCATTCTCTTGAGTTAACATCTTCCTCCACATCTAAGATATCCTCTAACAAAGAAACAAATTCATTCTCTTGACCAAAATCAGAAACCTCTAAGTTTGAATCAACATCTGACAAGAACTCCATGCCATTCAACTCCTCTGAGATATCCACGCTAAGTATAGAATGATCCTCTCTAGGATGCTTCATAGCCTCAAAAATGCTAAATCTAACCACTGTGTCTCTTATCTCCATAGAAAGAGTTCCTACATGCACATTAATCTTCGTTCTAGCAGTCTTCAAGAATGGGCGTCCAAGAATAAGCGGAACCCGGTTCGCAAGCACATCACTCTCCATATCTAAGATGTAAAAATCTGCAGGAAAAATCAACTCCCTCACTTTTACCAATACATCTTCTATCACTCCAGCTGGGTGTGCTTGACTTCGGTTAGCTAATTGAATTACTACACCTGTAGGCTGTAAAGGTCTAATTCTTAATGATTGAAAAACTGATTTCGGCATCACATTTATTGAAGCTCCAAGATCTAACATCGCATCCTCAAAAATACAATCGCCTATAACACAAGGCACGGTGAAAACTCCTGGATCTTCACACTTCCGAGGAACTAGCTGAAGTAATGCTGAAACATTTTTTCCCATACTTATCAATTCATTCCCCTTCAATTTCTTTTTGTGCACACAAAGATCCTTGAGAAATTTGACATATTTAGGAATTTGCTTAATCATGGTAAGTAAAGGCACATTCACTTCAACCTTGCTGAATAACTTCACCAATTCTTGATATTCCCTTGCCTTTTCTTCCTCCATTTCTTTTCTTGGTTATACACTTCTTTGAGGGAAAGGTAACGAAATGGAAGGCTCAACTCCTTGCTGGTTTAGATTTCTGTCCAGATTCTGTGCTGAATTTGGAGCTGAATTTGAAGCTGCTGTTGGAGTAAATTTCAAGCCGAAATATGCTCCATCTAATTGATCAGATTCTGAAGTTGCAGGTTGATTGAAATGTTGCTGATCAGCTCCAATAATACCATTCTGTGGTGGATCTGTTGGCTCTGAACTTGCTGGAAAATTCTGTGAACTCGAAGCTGCAAATGACCTGGAAATATTCTGCTGTGCTCCTGCTGGACAATTCTGACCTGGGTCTGGAATTTTTTTACCACTTCGCAAAGACAATGCACTTACATTTCCTTTAGGATTTGGAGTCGGTTGTGAAGGCAATTGTCCAGATCCTTGATTTTGCATCTGATTAATGTTACTAGCCAGTTGCCCAATCTGCCTTTCAATGTTTTACAGTGTTGTATCAGTCCTCTGCTAATGTTGCTGCTGTTGCATCATCTTCTGTTGTTGTTGAAACACTTGCTGCATCAAATCCTCAATTTTTGAGCTGCTAAAGTTTTGCTGAGGTTGCATTGATCTTGGGCTTGTAGAAGAAGGCAGTGTAAGCTGAAATTGATGCTGATTTGCATTACTTGGCTGCTGGAAATTCTACACAGGTTGCTGAACATGCTGAAAATGTGTTTGTTGATTCTGTGAGTTCTGAAATTGTGGATGACTTGCAACATTTGAATGCTGGAAATTCTGGAATGGTTGAAATTGCTGATTTTGGCTGAAGTTTCGTTGAGATTGTGACTGCTGATATTATGGCTGATGAATCTGCCGTTGTGGTTGTTGTTGATAAAATGCATTCCCATACCTCAAATTAGGATGATCCCTCCATCCCGGATTATATGTTGAAGAGTTGGGATTATATTTGTGTTGCTGAAATTAAGGTCTTGAAATGGCTGCAACGGAGTCATCTTGATGTAGATTAGGACAATGATCCGAAGAGTGATCTTGGCTTAAACAAATTCCACACAACTTCATCATTGATAAGGGAAAATTTGAAACATGACACGAATTTTGCAACGCCATTTGCTTCACTAGAGAGGTCAATTCTTGCAAATTGTTTCTAATTTCTTATTGCTTAGTCGAAACTAAATGAGTTTCATTAACCACTCTAGTACCAAGAGCTCTACTCCTAAATTGCTGTGAATTTTCCGCCATATTTGAAATTAGCTCTCTTGCTTGATTTGGAGTCTTATTCACCAAGGCTCCTCTAGCTGGTGCATCTATTATGCTCCTATCCATGGGAAGTAGACCTTCATAAAAATACTGAACAAGAAGTTGATCACTAATTTGATGTTGTGGACAATTCGAACACAGCTTCTTGAATCTCTCCCAATAATCATAAAGAGTCTCTCCCACTACTTGTTAATACCACAAATGCTCTTCCTGATAGTTGCAGTCCTAGAAGCTGGGAAAAATTTCTCCAAAAAGGCTCTCTTCATATCAATCCAACTTGTAATGTATCCAGCTGAAAGGCAATATAACCAGTCCTTAGATGCTCTCGTCAAAGAGAATGGAAAAAAGCCCTCAACCTAATGTCTTCTTCTGAAATCCCTTGTAGCTTCATGGTTGAACAAACCGCATGGAATTCATGTAGATGGCGGTTGGGATCCTTTCCTGATAACTCTTGAAATTTGGGTAGCAGATGAATAAGTCCTGATCTATGTTCAAAATCTCCTGCCAAATCTGGATAAGTGATGCATGAGTACTTATAAGTCACATCTGGTGCTGCAAGATCTTTCATAGTTCGATCCCCTTCTGTTATCTGATTATCCATCTCTGAAATTCTACTCTCACAAGTTGTTGTTGACCTAGCTTGTCTCCTTAAAGTCCAAAAGGTTCTCTCAATCTCCGGGTCAAGTTCAAGCAATGTTGCAAAGGAAGACCTAGTCATGCAAGCCAATAAACAATCAAAATTCAGTAGATATTCAATAAAATCAGAAAAATCAGCAAACTAAAGCTGATAAAATTATTCACAATCCAAAACAAAGAAACAATTCTAGCAAAGTTTAGTTTTCCTGGACAACGACGCCAAAATTTGGTAGCTATCAAAATTGATGTCACAAATAAACTCCCAAATTAATATTAAGATCGAAAACCCACAACTACACAAAGAATTGTTCTAGTATAAGGCCCGAGTCGAATTTTTCAAGGATCATGCTAGAACGTGTTTGTTTCGGATTTGGAACACTCTTTTTGGGTTTTCTAGATATGAAATGGGGTTTGGTTTTAAAATAAAATCTTCAACTAAAAATCAAATTGCAAACATTACAAGTAAGAGACACATCACCTTAAACCACCATTGCAAAGAACAGAACCAAATCAAATTATGATTATTAAACCTTTCAAACTCTAAATTAAACTCAAGTAATCAGAACACTAATCTTACGCTAACAAAAAATTATATTAAACTAAATCTACTTGACCAACTATTCTTTCCTGCAGAAAACCTAACCACAAAAATTTAGCTCACGAATTGTAGAATAGCAACCTTACAAAAACTCAATACAACTACTCACTAGTTACACTACCAATTAATTAATCTATTAGACTAACTAAATTATCAGCTAAAAGATCAATGACACAAAATTCGCAACAGAACTGCTGAGCACACAAAGCAGGAAACAGAACACAAGGTAACAGAACTAAAAGAACAGATTCGTGCAGAAATTTAAACTACAACCGAATCTAAGCCAGGAACTAATAAATTCATAAACAAATATGCAAAAACAAGAAGATCTAAGCTAAGAAACAAACTATAGGTAAAGCTTAACATCCCTACACCCAAATCTCGGACCAAACTTGTCTTCTCCTTGCTGTCACACAAGGATCTGCAGAGAACACTCCAACAGAAGTCGATCTGGTGTCCTCAAGCTTCAAGATGACTCAGATTTCCTTGTATTAGCTCACAAAATTCAGTAAGGTCAGTTTCTGAAATGGCTCACTACTGCACGCTGCTGCATTTTCTGAAGCTGGAGTCGCGAGCTGGACGAAGGGAGCAAGGAACGTTGAAGTGTTGTCGGAAAAGGGTTCAGAATCACCGGAGGATTACCACCGATAATCCCGTGAATAAATGGAGACTCAGACCAGAAGAACGCCGCTGGTCTGAGCTGAAAATCGTAACTCACAGCTACAGTGCTCCGCCCGCCAAAACGCTTCGCTGATGAAGTATGATGGACGGAATCTGGTCGCCGGAGGCTGAGGAACTCCACGCCGATGAGGACAAGCTAGCCCGAAGATCTGGAAGAAGGGAGGAGCCGCGACCGTGCCGTCAAGAGAAACGACACGATGAACAGTAGCGCGAGCTCACTGTTCACCGTGCCAAATTTCCCTTTTATACCTAGGGTTTTGGCTGATTTAACCCTAAGTTCGTGTCAAGCTCATTTGTGATCTAGCTTGGGTTTAGGCTCAATGAAATCAATTGGAATCCAGGTTTAATTAAGCCCCAAATGTGGTATAGCACTACTTAATTAGTTAAATGGGCCAATCTTCCACTTGTATCATGAGTCTATTTGCACCCTACAAGACCACATTCACATAATGAGAAATAAATCATGCATTAGAAGGAAAAACATTACAAGACCCATAAAAATCCTTGTTTGAAGATTATGACTAAAATTGACAATTAAAATGTGCAAATGTATAGGGAACACCACAAATTAATTCAAAAGTAATGTATCAATTCATAACTTATCAGCTATAACGGTGAAGACTAACAAATTAAAATGGAATGAATTACCATTGGGAATGGAGAGAGGCGATAAGCTCTCACAGTAGCTGTGAGATTGAAGATGCCGGTGAAACTTTCCTGGCAGGAGGCGTGAGGTTTGATGTACGACAGACGATGGAGACGGCGAGAGCGAGAGAGAGAGAAAGAGCGACGAGGGATATTTTAATTTGGGAAATTTTTCATGCAAAAATATTTTAAAAGAGGCGAAAGGGGAGAGAGAATAAATGACATATATTTTTTTTAGCGAAATCGAACTGGCAACGCCACGTATGCGCATAAAGCGTTGCTCAGCGCATATATATATATATTTTGATGAAGTGAAAAAAATATTTTTACTTCGTCACATTAAAATTATGTCGAAGTCAAAGATAACATTTACTTTACCACAGTTTAATAATTGTGAAGTCGTTTCTTATCAATTACTTCAGTATAATACAAAATAATGAAGTATTAACAATCAACTACTTTGTCAATAAATAAAAATTATGATGAAATTATAGAATATATTTATATTGCCAACCAATATAAACCGTGAAGTTATATATCATCTATTACTTCAGCACGTTACACAATCAATGAAGTAAAGATGTCTTTTTACTTCAGCAATTAATTTTAATTGTAAAGTTATATATCATTGATTACCTCGACATTTTACAAAACAAACGAAGTAAAAAATATTTTTTTTACTTCAATTTCAATCCAACTTTGAGCCAATTTTATCTCCTTAGACCAGTCAAAGATTTCATTTTTTTTTTCTAAATACGACTTCAGTGATAGGATGAAGTAAAATAGAACTTTATTACTTCACGTGCGTTTACATTAGTAATTATCTATCTATGATTTCGATGAATGTACGAAGTAAATTAAGAAAATTCTACTAGCGAACTTTCCTCTGCTGCTCTTGCTCGCCAATTCTTTAAATTCGACAGAATTCTTCGAATGCTTCGGAGGGGGTGATGAAAGGTCAAAAATCATGACAGTTGCTTCAGAGGAGGGGCGCATATGAAAAAGAGGACCTTCAGGAAGTTCTTTTACTGAGGTGTAGACCTTGATTAGCTCCTTGATATGGGCCTTGATGAACTCATCAAGCTCTTCGGCGCTCGCGCTCGAAGAAGGTTCTAGAGAGAACTTTTCAGAGATGAAGGGCTGCAGAAAAAGTTCTCCACACGATCAATTTTGTGTGCTCCGAAGAAATCCAGAATTCCAGTGATTCGAGTGTGAGATCTGTAGAACTCAAAGAAGTCAATCGAAGAGGTGCGAACAGTGCTACGTGGCGTAGTAACGCGAGGAGCACAGACAATGACGGGGGAACCCTCGTCACCAAGAGGAAGATCAACTCCGATGGCGAGAACCAAGAGCAGTGATGGCAGATGAGTAGCTATTCAGGTTGGATTTGGAGGATGTAATTAGATTATCCAGAGGAACTTTCCTTTGCTCGGAGGACCTTGACATATTACTCGGAGGACCTTAGCATCAGTTGTTTGAAAGAAACCTTTCCGCTATTCAAAAACACATTTATATTTAATTCGGAACGAATCCGGTTATCATCATTCTTCATTTATGTGGTTTGTGTGTTGCTGTTTATAAATAATATAATGAGCATCTTCATGCTTTCTCTGATGAGTTAATCATTGCTCATGGTCAATGCAATATTTTAAACTTGAATGAGCATGCTTTGAATGAGGCGACCTCAAATTTTTATATGTAAAAATGAATTCTTTTATCAATCTACTGTTTTTTAATGTGATTTGTTTTGTTTTTATCCAATATTTTTCATTAGAATGTCTTTTAACTGGAACAAAATGAAATAAATGAGCGAAAGACTAACATTCTTAGTGATTTCAAAAGAATAAAGAATATCATTATTCAACTACAATAAAAAAAACAAAAGTAAAACTTTCAGTAAGACATTAATGTATTCTAAGACTTTAAAAATAAGTGTTAAAGTGAAGTCACACAATGGATGAAAAAAAAAAAAAATGAAAACCTACCTCAAAGATAGTATCATACGGGGCACGACTCTATGGGATTAGTCAAAATTCATTTTTTTTTAATGCATCAATATAATTATGTATCTTGTGGTCATCAAGTATTATACGGGTATAATCTTTATCAAAGGCATGAACCGTAAGGCACAATGACAAATATGATGACGTCGGAATGAAGGGTTGGGTACTGAATTAATGAGTATTTGAGATGTTGACGCTGTATCTATTGAATAAAGAGCATTTGAAAAAGATATGAATTTAAATTTGAGATGGTTTCGAATTTAATATACAGTATTTATATAATTTTTAAATTATTTTTTAATTGTGGTAAAAGATGATAACTTTTAGAATGTGTATTCAGCATCAACGAAATATCTATTTAATTTAGATAAGTGATAATTTCTAAGGAATGTGTTATGTTCGACACGTGATTTCAATATGATTAATTCGATCCTAACTCGAATCTCACTCGAAAATTGCCACGTGTGCATTTCCGAGTGGGCCGATGGCGTTATGTGTACACGTGACAATCCCTAATGGGCTTACGGTACTATCCATTCGGGCAGATCAAATTAACCGTTCAAATACGACGTCCAATTGAGACGCCGGTCCGTCGGTCGGTGGCTTCGCCTTAAAAAAACAAAAAAAAAAGGAAAAAAAAAAAAACTTTTACACGCGATATATAAACAAATGACCGCCCTCACTCTTCTCTCCTCTTCTGTTTCTTAGCCTCTGCCCCATTTCTCTCAACTTTTTCGTGCTGTGGGTGGTGGGGCTTCGATTGCGGCTCTCCGTGGCGGAATCGGCACTGGAATCTTGGGTGAAAAAGGAATTGGGAGGCCATCGGATCGACCATGGAATCCGATGCGTGGAGCCGATTCTCCGCAGCCGCGTCGAAGCGCCAACAGGCCGCGCTGCAGTCGCGTTACGTCGACGCATCTCGAGATCCCAATCTTCGCAGCTGGAGAGGTACGGTGGTTCCTGGATTTGTGAGCGTCGTTCTGTTGCTCAAAGTCTCTCCTGATCGGATTTTCTGTCTGTAGATCTGTTTCTCGGGTACGAGGAGTTTGATGGCGTTGAGGATGATCTCCGCGCGGAGTTCCCCTGCCCTTTCTGCTCCGACGATTTTGATATCGTCGGCATCTGCTGTCACATCGATGACAAGCATCCCACGGAGGCTAAAGATGTGGTACTTTCCCCCCTTTACCATTCCAGGAAGAAGAACGGGCGTGTTGAGACCTTGGTTTTATGATTTTTTTTTTATATTTCCGTCATTATTTTTGCTTCAAATGCTATTTTGGTAGGAAAAGTTCGGTGGCATTATTTGCAGGCTTCCTTCTCTTCCTTTTGGTGTTTTTACTAGATTAGTTGCTTTTAGCTTGTAAACTATTATGATTGTTATGTTGAGTTAGTAAATTTAATAGATGATTACTTTGTATTTTTGATGGGAAAGTTCCTGGTGTGGTATTGCTTGATTCTACTACCATCGGCCACAGGCACCATACAACAGGAACAGGCTTCGCTTTCTGATTTTCATATCGTTTAGATGGCCAGTTTATTTATTTTATACTGGCTGTATATTGCCTATTCTATGATCATTTCTATGCAGTCGTCTGCATCATGATGGTGTGATATGATTCTAGTTGCTGCTTGCAAGACTAGACCTAGTAGGACATCTTCTTCCTCATTATTGTCTGAGGTTGCTTTTGTTTATCTGGTGAAATATAAAATGTGACTTCTTTGTGATTAATTACCTCTTTGTGGTATCCAAACTTAGTATTCAGAGATGTCTATTTGCTTGTTTCTTCCGGTGCCGTAAATATAGTTTCAATGCTTTTCAGTACTTTTTCTGTACTCCATTATGCCGTCTTGCTTGAGTTGTCCTGAAATATCAAAACTTTAACCGTCACCACCAATTGGAGATCCTTGAGATTATTTCTGTGATCCTTTTATTGTTCACAAAGAACCTACTTCAGTGCTCACCTATCAAATTATGCTATTCACTTGTTGTTTTTGGTGTCTTTTTGTATATCTGAATGTTTTATATGATTTTCTTGTAGATCCTTGTAACAATTCAGAGCATCTGCTGACGTTTCATTTGGTGTTTTTTTATTTACATTGCCTCCATCAGAAATGTAATTGCTTCGGATGCACTGTAAATGATCTCATTAAAATCCAAGCTTGTTGTGATTAGGACCTTAATACTCACCTATCAAACCTATAATACTGTCTGACTTTTTCCCCAAAATATTGAGCGGTGTGCTATATGGATTCTATCCTTCTATTAAATTATATGCAAGGGAATATCATTATTAAGATTAAATCAATTGAATTATTTTTGCATTACATAAGTTTTTTTCTGGTTCCCTTCACCTCTCATATCTTCCACTGTAATCAATTCAACTATTTTTTAAATCTACCGGTCATCTTCGAATATGTCCATATCTTTCAACTTTTTTCCTCTCATTTTGTTAATCCAATCTATTCTGTTACATTAAATTGCTCTTGGATGTTAATATTTTTTTTTTCATTTTCTTGTTTATAGTGAAGTCATTCATCCACCTTAGCATGAACAGCTTTTCTATATATTATTATTTGTTGTTTCCTAATTGTCCCAACTTCTTATTGGGTCACTTCGGAGCTAGGGGTGGGGGGTTGAATAGCTCGTCTTGCTCCCTCGCTTTGTAGACGTTGTTGCAGCGAATAAACTCGATGCAAAACTCCCTAATGCTAACACAAGGTTCTACTTGGCATCCACCTCAAAATGTGGTGATAATCCAAGGATCCGACCCTCTTTCACACATCCACTATCAAAACACTCCTTCTCGGAAACACTCCGGAGGTGAAGAAACCTCGTACAAGTTTTCAATGCAACAAGAAGAAAACGAGAAGCTAAACAAATGAAATTTTACAAGATTTACAACAATGAAACCCTAGCTTGATCTCATCTTGTTTGGAAACGCCTCTTGATGCTTGGAAATGCAGCAACACTTTTCTCCAAGAACCTTCAAGAACCGGTGATGAGAATAGGGGTGGAAGATGTGAGAATCGTTGCTCCTTCGAAGTCGTCGAAGCGCTTTTACTTGCATCCTGCACCAACAGTCATATCTCAATCGATTGGGGAAGCTGAATCTATTGACCAATCAATTCAGAGCGCTTCTGTGTTCTCGCGAGAAGCCTCGGAATCGATTGCCTCAATTGATTCCCTCTTCTTGCGACAAAACACTGCTTAATCGATTGACCCAATCAATTAGCATGGCCGGAATCGATTGCACAATAGATTCCGGTACCTTCTATTCTCGCGAACAACCTGCCCTAATTGATTGGATTAATCGATTAGGCTTGGCCCAATCGATTGACCAATCGATTCGGGCCCCTTTCTGTGTTCTCGCAACAATATTTTAATTGATTACACAATCGATTAGCTTAGGGTCAATCGATTGCCTTAATCAATTGCCCAACCTTAATTTGCTTCATCCAAGTCTAGGGTTTCCTTGTCTAACATCCGGTCAACTATGACCTGCTAGGACTTGTCCACCAAGTGTTCGGTCAATCCTTTGATCCGCTTGGACTTTTCTCCTTGTGTCAAGTGTTTGGTTAATCCTTTGACCCACCTGGACTTCCCAATCACCAGATGTCTGATCAACTATTGACCCATTTGGACTTCCCTTCTCGCGCCAAGTGTCCGGTCAGCCTTGGCCCACTTGGATTTTCTGTCTCGTGTCAAGTGTCTGATCTTCTATGACCCACTTGGACTTCCACTCACCATATGCCCGGTCAACCTTGACCCACTTAGATTTCAATTGCTTGACTTCACTCAACAGGACTTCCTCATTGCCTAGCTTCACTCACTAGGACTTTCTTGCCTGGTTTCACTCATCAGGACTTTCCAATCTGTCTAGTTTCACTCACCAGGATTTTCCAATCTGTCTAGCTTCACTCACCAAGACTTTCTCACTGTCTAGCTTCACTCACTAGGGTTTTTCACCTGCTTTACTCACCAGGATTTTTCGACTGCTTGATCTACCTGGCTTCACTCTCTCATTGCCTAGCTTTACTCACTAGGGTTTTTCATCACCTAGCTTCACTTACTAGGATTTTCCAATCTGCCTGGTTTCATTAACTAGGACTTTCCACACCAAGTGTTCGGTCAACACTGACCCACCTGGATTTTCTTCTTCAACTAACGTTCTCGTTAGACTTGCCCTTGCTTAAGCTCGAGTTAGGACTTTCTAGTTAAGTATTCGGTCAACACTGACCTATTTGACTCTCCTACACATCAAACTGGTCAACTCTTGATCAGAAGAGAATTGCACCAACAATCTCCCCAAACGGACAATTGCACTAGCAATCTCCGAAACACATATCATCAAATATCTGGTCAACTGTGACCTATTCGACTCCTTCTCATATTGTCAAACATTGAAACCCAAGCTCAGCCAATTCGAGCTTAGTCAACTTGGTCAATATTGACCTAGGGAAATTGCACCAACACTTCTCTGATCCATAAATTATGGATCAGTGTATAATTGTTAATTGCTCTTTAAATGTTGTTAGGTTTATTGTGGAACTTTGGTGCATTTGAGAAGATCTGATAACAATCCATTAACTGATCCTCTATCACAAGCATTGTAATCACAGTAGATGCTACCAATGATGACATTTTTCTATTCTAATGGAAGTGTTCACCAAAAGTAGTCAAAAACAAAATTGGGTGCTGTTCTGGGCTCCGTTAGACATTGGAATTCTCTTGTGTTTTTCAGATTGATGTTTTGAATTACACCAACTGGCATTTGGTAGCTAGATCTGTTTTGATAAGTACATCAGTAGCTAAATCTTGACTAGATAATGTGGACTGTCTGCTTAATGCCCATCAGACTGCACTACATTTCCTGTATATATGGTTTGAATCAAGATCTTACCTATGTTCATCGATTAATTTTCAATTGTTTTAGCATAAAAATAAAATGCATATTTATGATTTATTGTATGTAATCACCATCAAACCAGCCCTGTAAAGTACCAACCATTTATTGCACGAGCATCATTTATTGTAGTTACATTTTTTATATAATTCAGAAACACAACAAGAAGAGATGGAAGATCCTATGATCAAATCAAATCTGATCAAATTTTCATTGTCATCTCCTTCCTTTGGCTGCCAACTATCCAAACTTTGTCTGAACAAATCCAATCAAGTTATAATGCCAATGAGCGTATTTTTCTTAATCCCTTAGTTTACTTTAGTGTAATTAACAAGAAATACATGTAACTGAACAATCCCCTTGTATCTTGTATGGTTATGCTATTATTCTCTGATCAGTCTTGTTTGGATAATGATGTCAACTTTTTGCCCTCCTGCAGATCAAATTATGTTGGTTATAGGTATCTTATTAACAGAATGGATACAATGAGGATGTACATCTGGAAGAGACTGTTATTTTTTATATCGGAATTCCCACAACAAAAAAGGAGATTAGTAGATGTAAATTTGCTTCAATGTGCTTCATATAGAATGTACTTGTTGAAAATTGAAAATGCATTAATAAGGAGACTCAGTTAAGAGAACAAGAAGGTGGCTGGAAAAAGTTTTGACGACTATGGGAATATTTTTTTTAGGGGCAAATATGGCTAAGAGAAACAATCAGAGATCATTTTCTTCTTTTTGTTTCCCTTTTTCTTTATTTTAGTGGTTGTAGGGTTGCGAACATGCTGTGGAACATTTGTATAACTCTCTTTCAAGCTGACAATTTTGTTAGGTTTTATTTCTTTTTCTGTGTGTATGATGATTATTGGCACATCACAGCTGAACCAACCTCCTCTTCTTTTATTGGAGCTTTTCTTGGGTAAACTTCCAGTGAAGTCTTGTTATGCTGATAGCTGAGTTGTATTCCCTTTTGCAGGTATGTCCTATTTGTGCGGCTAGTGTAGGAATTGACCTGATTGGACACTTGACAACACAACATGGAAGTTTCTTCAAGATATCCTTTTTGTTCTCCTCTGATTATTTTTCTAGAAAGATGAGCTAATAAATTATATATGAATTGTGGAATTGTTGAAAGGCCCAGTTATAATTTGAAATTATGATACGTGCATATACAAGGCATACAGTTCTACTTACTGATTTGCTAGTATATGGGGTTAGTTTTTTCCCTCCATTTAATCTTTGCAATGAAAAAAAAGACATTATAGAGGGATCTATTAACTTTAACATTATGCACTGTGGATTTCTTTATTCTACGTTTCATAAACGCTTCTTGATGTTTTTTCGAATTAGTTTTGGTTACAGACAAAAATTTTGAATGTTTTGGGTTTCTTTTTTGCTTTTTATGAATTCCTTAATTTGCTAGTACATGCAGCGTAGGAGAAGATACCGTAGAGGATCATCAGCTTCTCATACCATGCTTTCCCTATTACGAAAGGATTTGAGAGAAGGCAATTTACAAGATCTTCTAGGTGGATCCTCCTATATGGCTCCTCCAGCAGCAACACCTGATCCATTTATATCATCCCTCATGTACACCTTGCCTTTGGGTGAATCGTCGTTGCCGTTGAATGAATCACCAAAAGATGCACATGCAGACTCCTTTAATGAAGGGAGCCTTACTGGCACTAATTCAGATGAAAAATTGGTTGAGAGGTATTTGTGTTTCTATTATTAAATTTCTGTTTCATGATATAGATGTGTGTGCAATTCGTGGGAAGCTATCAGTTATTTTTTGGCGGTTCATGCTTGTATTGTCATCATTTTTTTTTCCTTTTAGCCAGACCCTTTAAGATGGGAGACCGTCTGAAGTAAGATATTTTGGTTATAAGTACATTCAAATTATGCCTAGTGTGAGGAATAGTTTAACTTTGTAAGTTAACAATACATACATACAATGGGAATAATGGTGCCAAATTGTTCTTTCTTATTAATATTCAGAAGATATGATACAAACTCTAACAATTGTATTGGTACAATAAAGTTGTTAACATGGAGAAGTTGTTTCAAATACTATATGATCGGGAAGTTATCATTTCTTATGTACTATAGTCAGTGAGGTCATCTATAGATAAAACTTCGGGGGTTGATATTAATGAGTCAGCCATGTATAGTGAAATGCTGCCAATGAAATTAGGACACGAAATTAAGCTGTGTTCTCTAAATGCTTTTATGTTTCTATTTTCTAAATGTTTTTTTTCTCTTGTTTGATGTGCTTCAAACCTCAGGGTTGAACCATCCCTAACCGACAAGGATCAGAAAGAGAGAGCTCGAAGGAGCAAATTTGTACAAGAGCTTGTTCTGTCTACCATATTCGACGACACATTGTGAGGCATAAATTTCATGGGTGACAGTATTCAGAATGCTTGATGAAAACAGATAAGCATGTTAGGAGACAGAAAATTCTTGCTATTCATGAGCATCATTCTATTCAAGTACTTTAAAATAAAATCTATATATTTAAGCAGTCCTTCTGGGGAGGGAGGAGAGAACAATGTGTAATGTGTGGTTTTACTTAGTTCTTGATATCTTTAAGAGACATTATGGTAAGATTGAACATGAACAGCCACACAATAGGCGCTTATTTATAATGAAAGATGCTTTGAGCATTTATCTTGTTTAAGGGCACATTTTATTGCAGCAATGGTAATGATTTCTTTATCTGCAAAAAAGAATGTATGGATGTCTATTTTCTATTGAACACTTTCATAAACATAGATATAATTTGCTAATTCAATAGTGATAGAATTCAATGAAAGGAGTGAGATTTATATAGTCGATGACAAAGTTTAGAACAATTTCTTGATAATGTTTAGCGATGAGCTATAGTTTGCTATGAATTTAAACAAATTGGACCTGGATCATTATTTTTGTTTTCATCAAATTCCTATTGGATGTAAGAAATTACTGCCTGTTTAAGTTTCATTGTTTAAACTTTTTAACTTTTAAGTTTTCACATCGTTGAACAAGACCTTGCCGGTATTGATTATCGTGGCCTTGAGTGAGTTATTTTAGCAGGTCTGAATATGATTCATTGATAAGGTTTTAATTGTAGGCGAACGTCTTGCTCATAAACAGCCTCCATGGACGTTTGGTACTCGGATGACAAGTTATTTCACTCGAGTAAGGGTCGATTTTCTTGGAATTTATTCTTTTAAAAACGTTAGGAGACTGACATGATAAAAGACATTCGGATGAGCGAAATGTTCATTCTTGCTCATAAATAAATTTTAAAAAGCATTAAATACGAGGTATCAACATTCAACAGTAATGGTAATCATGATGTGATTGAATGAAGAAATCGACAAGCCGGATATGACGAAGACCCAACCAGGTTCGTACTATTTGCATCGGATTCTCTTATTTTTGGTAATTCGGAAATAATTAATGAGTTGGACACGTGGAGAAGTATGATTGGCGAAGGGAGAAAGCTCGCTGGTTGCACGAAATCCAGAAGCAAACAGGCCTGAGGAAAAGTCATGGTGGGTCGCTATAAATTGGCTGAAATAGAAATGTCATGGTACGCGAACATGGCAGGCTGGCTGGTGGACGAGTACGTTGATCATCTAATGGCAGACCCACCCACACTCTCTTGATGTCGATGACTAATCCGTGTAAATTTCATCATAAAGGTCACTCACTTTTAATAGAAGATAAGAAAAAAAAACGGAAAATGAGTTATAATCTTGGATTTGGACGTGTACTTTGAAAGGAGGAACATGGCCAAAGGTTTAAATCTTATAATCATATAAGAACATAAATGAACAGGACTAATACAACGAATGGGTTCGGCTTCAACACATGGATTAGCACGACAATCAATCTTAGCATACACAAAACACAATCAACTAAGGAAATTTCTCTAGTTTCGACTACTCTTACATGTCACATCATATATGCGTTCAAGAATACCATTTTGGTTTTGTTAGAAATAGAAGCAACTAAAATGATTAGAGGAACAAGTAACATCGTTAATGTTATACTGAAAGAAAAAAAAATTAATGAATCAAATGGCCGTCTCAATCTGACAATCTTTATATTTATGTATAAAAATGAGTCAAATCACCATCTCATTCTAGTATTAATGACTTGTTTAGAGAATTGAAAACGATTAATTAAAGGGAGGATAAAAATTTTACATTCCTTCACTATCGGAAAAAAAAATATATATTTAAAAGTAATAGACCAAAGAACCCACTTGAAATTATAGAATTCTCAAAAGATGTGTTTAACTTTCATATTTGTCAAATGATGCACTTGTTTTCTATTTTACATCTGTGGTTAATCATTGTGGTGATATATTCAAAGAAAAGCATCACTATTCACTATGAGATGATATGGTTGAATTTCAAAAAGCAACACATTTCAAAAATCAACATAATCATAATGTTGATTTTCAAAATACAACACCACTGTTGATTTTTAAAATATAATACATAACAATGGTATTGATTTTAGGTTCATGTATTTTTGAAAATCAACATTATAATAGTGTTGTTCTTTGAAATTCAGTACCATAATATTGTTATTCTTTGCACCACAAAATTATATTGGTTGGCAGATAAGGGTGGAGCCTGTGTAGCCTAGTGTGGGGAGCTGGGTCCAAATAAAATTTTTCATTAATATAGTTTTTAAGCTCAAATGAAAAAAAAAAAAACACGATAGAGTTAAAAAGAAAAAAAAATACATCCTTCGTGTCCCACTCTCAATCAAGGCCTCTCCGCACTCGTCGACACTCCACAGGACTCTCCGCACAACACTTCCTAGGACCACAACAATAGCAAGCAAGCCCTCCGTTGACCACTCCACACCTCGTAGCAAGCCAAAAACTTAAAGTCAAAGGTAACCCTAATCCCTAAGTCCATAAACAGAATATCCTCACTCATTCGTCTTTCTTGCTCCATTCCCATGCCGGTTTCAAGTCCAGATCTTCGGCGACAACATGGCTGACTCCTCATCGCTGATCCCTGCCAGCGTCCTCCTCGACCTCGGAGACAAGATCTACGAGAAGCAAAAGAACGTTGTTTGTGAGGTAAACCTATCCCAATCCATTTCCCCACTTAGTAGAAAAAAGGAATTTTAATTGTTTGTGAATAATGAAGTGGTTTAGTTATATTGGAATGATTTGAGATTGCAGATCGTAGGTATCATCAAACATCTTGCATTTTATGGCGAGCACGATAAGATATCGACTGTGATCAACCTACTGACGTTGGAATTTGCTCTCTCACTGCAAGAGAACCTTAGAAAGGTCAGTTCAAGGCAATCATAACATTTATTACAATTGTAAATACTAGAGACGACAATGTATTATTACCATCAACCATAAAAAGCACACCTGGTACTTACTGCTTACGTGTGTTGCATCTATGTCAAACATTTTTTGTAAATATCTTCTGAGTACTCTTGCACAGTACCAAAAGTCCAATAAAACCTTTCAAAATTGGAAGAGCAAAGATAGGTTAAATATTCATGATCAGTATGATAGTGAACATCATAAAGTTTGAATGAATTATGAAGCTTTGATGAATCAAGATGAGCACATTCAATCAATTTTGCACAAACACTCAAAGCAAATGTGGAAAAATTATTGTATACTTCAATTGATTGTATCAAAGTTTTATTGCGATAAGCGAATTTATTTCGGAGTCATGACGAAATTGAAAGTTCTCTTAATCTAGGAAACTTTCTTATTCAAGTAGAGTTTTTAGGTGCTCATAATAAAGAGATTAATGGTGTGATATTGAAAAATACTCTTAAAATTATAAGTTAACATCACCTGATATTCAGAAGGATATAGCAAGTGATTGTGCAACTGAAATAATTAATATTATTATTAGTGATATTAGTGATTCATTGTTCTCTATTTTAATTGATGAATCTTGTGATGTGTTAGCAAAGGGCCAAATGTCAGTTGTTTTGTATTATGTAAATAGTAGTGGATATGTACATGAGTGTTTTTTTTGGAATTGAGCATGCTTCCAGTACTACAACACTCTCACTTAAAATTGGCGTTGATAAGATATTCTCTAAATATAATTTGAATATGTCTAAGTTGAGAAAACAAGGTTTTGATGGAGCAAGTAATATGCAAGCTAAATTTAATGGTCTAAAAGCACCTATTTTCATAGAGAACTTGATGTGGTGGCAATTCGCATGTGCACGAAGTGTCATCAAGTAATAATAAGATCGAATCCACAAGAACTTGGGATCGAGTACTAGTTTACCAATTAAACTTAATAATCTAGACCAAATCAAAAGTGTTGGTTGTCATGATTGTAAATCAGAATCTAAATGTGAAAGAGAAGAGAGAGAGAGAGAGAGAGGGAATCTAGAGAGATTACAAAAGTAAGTCAGAATGTGATCAAAGCAAATAGACATAGAAAAACAGTCAGAGAGAATGATCCTAGAATTTCGGTTTCACTTCGATGCTAACCAACACTTGATACATGTCTTAATTCTTTTCCTCAATTTTGGCTTATGTAGGTAGACAATCCTAAGGTATCTGATATAAATTTTTACTTCTACATCGGTGTACCAACCCTAATCGTCGAACGCATTAGGGATGACCCATTAAGTTCTATGATTACCTAGAGTTCCTCGCAGCAAGTCAGGTTGCACTTTCATATCTGACTCTCCGCATCTCAGTTGTTTATGAGTCGAAGGGTCAGGTTCTCCTTTCGATTCATCACCAAATCCTCGTGGGATACGAATCTCGTGCTTTTGGCATCGAGATCATGTTAAAATAGTAGATCCGGATCATAATCCAACATATCATAGAAACAAGATAGAAAATATGCATAGATCAAAGCAAAGTGTTAACTATTGGAGCAATCTTGCCTCAAGATGGTCCGGAGTGGCCATGGGTTTTGATGGCTCGGGTAAAGGGTTAAGTTAAGTTTATCCTTGTATTTGATATATGTATGTGAGTGTGCAGATTTGCAGGATACACATATGACTCAGCTTGATGACTTCGGGTTCGTTGAAGGATAGAGCATCCGAGAGACCGTTGATAAGACAACAAGAACAAGAGCCGAGGGAAACGACTTCGAGGCATACGCGAATGATGGCATTGGGACAAGCCGCAGACTTGAATTCATCCGAGGGATGAGAGACAAAAGAAGTAAAGTTGAAGGCAAGAAGTCAAGGTTGCGGGGAAGAGTCAAGTGAGTCGTAAGGATGAGGGTTCGAGTGCTGAGAGATTGTACTCAGGGTACCAGTCGACTAGTACTTTCATCAGTCGACTAGGAGAATGTTTCTATTCGCTCGGCTAGTGTAGAGCAGTCGACTGGTATCGAGTTGTTGGGATGTAACGGTCAAAATTCCACAGAGAGCAATCGACTGGTAGGCAGAGTTTTCTAACTCGTGGCCTATATAGCCAAGGCTTGGAAGCTTGGTTAAGGTCAACAAAATTAGTGGTGGTTAACCCTAATTAATAGTCACTAATGTTGATGCAATAACCCTAGGTCAGGTTGATCTGATTGACTAAGTTTGAGTTGACTCAATCTTGAGTCTTGATATCTGGGTTTCGATATTTGACAATACATAGAGATTGCAGATCTAATTGTTCGATTGGGGAGATTGTTGATACAATTCTCCTTTAGTCAAGAACTAACCAGTTTGATATGAAGAAGAGTCAAGTAGATCAAAGTTGACCGGATACTTGACTGAGAAAGTCCTAATTGGATGTTAGGCAAGGAAAAATCCTGGTGAGTGAAGCTAGGTGAAAGACCTAGTGAGTGAAGCTATACAGTTGAAAAATCCTCGTGACTGAAGTCAGGTGAAAGACCTAGTGACTAAAGCTAGACAGGTGAAAGTCCCAGTGAGTGAAGCCGAGCAGTGGAAAAATCCTGGTGAGTGAAACCAAGTGAAAATCCTAGCGAGTGAAGCTAAGTGAAAATCCTGGTGAGTGAAGCAGGTAGATAGAAAGTCTTAGTAAGTGAAGCTAGGCAGAAGGAAAATTCTAGTGAGTAAAGTTAGGCAGATGGAACGATCTGGTGAGTGAAACTAGACACGTGGAAATCTAAGTGGGTCAAAGTTGATCGGACACTTGGTTTTGGGAAGCCCAAGTCAGTCAAACGACTGATCGGATACTTGGCACGAGAAAATTCAAATAGGTCAAGGGTGACCGGACATCTGGTGGAAGTCCAATGGGTCATGAAGGACCGGACACTTAGCATAAGATAGTAAGTCTAAGTGGGTCAAGGTTGACCGGACACTTGGTTCGAGGAGAAAAATCCAAGTGGGTCAAAGGATTGACCGGACACTTGGTGAAGAAGTCCTAGCAGATCAAGATTGACCGGATGCTAGGCACGAGAAGTTCCAGCAGGTCACAGTTGACCGGATGTTGGAATTGGAGACCATAGACTTGAGTTAAGCAAGTCAAAGGGAAGTCAATCGATCAATTGAACTGTGGTTCAATCGATCAGCTGATCTGTTAAAGGTATGCTGCGAAAAAGATTAATCCAATCGATCGACTGATTGATTGCGAAGTGAAATCAGGAGCACAAAATGTGTAAGGGAATAGGTTGCTTAAACATGCAAACGCGCAGCGGAAAAACCTATTTCCTCCAGAAGATCCATGCGAAGGGAAACATAATCTTATACTAATTAAGTTAGATCTAAAGACATGATAGAGTTATACCTTTGAAGCGCGCTCACGATCTCCCGACAACTCGGATCACAGCACGATCAAGCGCTCGCGCCTCTACGGTATCTACACGAACAAGCCTTGCTTTCGTTTGTCTCACAAACTCAACAAGATGGAGAAGAACACACAAGGTTGTGCTAGCAACCTTCAAGGGTGTGTTCGGCCAAGCAAGGAAAGGAGGAAGAAGAAGAAGCAAAGAGACCTTTCATCTTCTCAAGTGATGAAAATCTTATGGAAAATATCATCCAAATGATATTTATAGTCATCCCATGGAATACCAAGAGTCTTCACCCTTTCATCTTCTAATCCAATGGCTCAAAATCAACCATTCAATCCAATGGTTGAATTTTAACCATTCAACTTCCTTGGCGAACTCAAGTTCACCCAATGAGTCTAACTCATTGATTCCCATGCAATTCGACTCAATCCAACAATTGAATCTATTTGAGTTTAACTCAATGAGTCTAATTCCGATTACACTTAATCCAATGAGTGGGCTCATTCGAATCTAACTCAATGATTAAACTAAAAAGCCTTATCATCTCATGAT
Organism: Zingiber officinale; assembly: GCF_018446385.1. NCBI lineage: Eukaryota > Viridiplantae > Streptophyta > Magnoliopsida > Zingiberales > Zingiberaceae > Zingiber > Zingiber officinale. The sequence goes on from NC_055998.1 coordinate 8,281,509, forward strand.
TGGCTCTTAGGGCTAATTACTAACAGAATGCTCCCCAATTGATCGTCAGATCGATTGGGCTTTCCAATCGATTGGGGCAAGTGTTCTCGTGCATACGCGAGACACAGAAGAAGGCTGAATCGATCAATCGATCGATTCAGCCTCCCCAATTGATTAGCCGATCGATTGGGAGACTACCTTTACGCAGAATAAAGCCATTGGTGAATGTCTTCCTCCGCACCTTTACCTCTCCACTTCTTGCGCTATTCTCAGAGGTTCATGCCAGTTCTTGAAGCTTCTTGGAGTAAGGTGTTGCTGCACTTGCAATGTCAAGAGGCGTTCCACACAAGAAGAAGAAGAATCTAGGGTTTCAGGTTCATGTTGTAAATCTTGTAAGATTTTACTTGTATTTGCTTCCCTCTTCTTTCTTCTTGTATTGAGAGTTGTATAAGGCGTCTTCGTCTTCGGTAGTTACCGTAAAGGAGTGTTTTCATAGTGGATGAGTGAGTGAGGGTCGGATCCTTGGACTAATCACCTCTTCTTGAGGTGGATACCAAGTAAATCCTAGCATTAGTGTTGCTTGAGTGTTTTCCGATGCATATCATCATCACGAAGCAAGACAATGAAGCGTGACAAGCTATTCCCCCCCCCCCCCCCCCCCCCCCCCGCGCGTCTAGCACCAACCGACCCTAACAACTAAGTGCTCATGATTTTCTTTGTGTCCAAGAGGTTTTGGTTGGAGTTGTGGTGAGATGTCTCCACCCACAAGGAGACTTGAGATAGCCAGATTTTGCCGAGGGCTAATCCACCGAAGAATTGAGGGATCGTCCACCTTACAGACAACTGTGGAGTAGGAGCCCTAATCTCTGAACCATGTTATAGAAACATGTTAGTGGTTTACATTTCTTTTCTTGTCTTTATCTTTCGTATTTGTATTATTTGTATTCTGCTATATTAACAAATACGTAGGAAAGCAAATTGAGGGCAACGTCTATTTAACCCCCTTCTAGCCGACCATCCAATCTCCAACATTAACATCACATACAAATTACTCCATAACCCTAGAATCCAGCAAGTTACCCCATAACCAAGGGGTTACAATCCGTAAACATGATTAACAATAGCAATCAAATAGTTTTGAAATTAGAGAAAGTAAAGAAGAGGAAGAAAATGCTCAGATTGCTTGAAGAATCCCCCTCTTAGATGCTCCCGATGGCTCCTTGGAACTTGGATGGCTTCAGAACCGTTTCAAAGACTCCTCTGCCACCTTGGGGTCCTTGTTCAACCCCAAATCGAGATCCCTAGCTTTGATGAATGAATCATCTTTTATAGTCGTTGGGGTCGGATGCTCACCACAGACCGTGTTGTTGGGCATGACTGCCCATGGCGAGGAGTGTGCGCTCAGATCCCGCTGCCATGGGTCGTGGTGCTACCCACGGGCACCCATGGCGCAATGTAGAGCCTACCACGGATCGCAACGCTGCACATGGGCACACGTGTCTCAATAGTCGAGCCTGCCACGACCGCTTGTGGCAGGATGGCAGAGCCTGCCATGAGCCGTGGAGCTGGCCACGACCGCTCGTGGCAGGATGGCAAAGCTTGACACCGGTTATGGCACTAGCCACGACCGCCCATGGCAAAACAAGGCACCTTGCCTTGGTCATTTTGCTTCCCATATCGCTCAAATCTTCTCTCCTATCATTTACAATAGACAAGAGCAGTATCTAGGAACAATAAAACATGAAAATGAAACATAAAATCAAGTTACCTCGAATTATGTATTCAAAAGTGGGTCGAATGTAGTGTGCAAACATGATGAAAGCCTTCTATACTTCACACTTATCAGAACTCATGTACATTTTACATATATTATTTTGACTTTTAACTTAATTAACTAGATCTTATAGTCGTGTCCAAGAAAAATCTTCTGATTTATAATTTCTTTTATATTGTTGGTGATGTGGTAAATGTTATTGGATCATCCTACAAATAGTATGATCTTCTTAAGGAGAAACATTCAGATTTTATTATTGAGGTATTGGAGAGATGAAATTTCAAGTGGTTGGGGACTTGATCAAAAAACTTCCCTTCAACGTGCTAGGGATACACATTGGGAGTCATATTATAATTCTTTGATCAACTTGATTTCTATATTCTCTACTATCAATGAGGTGCTCAAAATAATTTCAGAAGACAACTCTAATTCTCCTGATAAAAAAATTGAGACATTTAATTTATTGGAGCCAATACTTTTATTTGATTTTGTGTTCAATCTACACTTGATGAAATATATCTTTGAGATTTCGAGTGAATTGTCGATGACACTACAAAAAAAAGATCAAGATATTGTGAATGCAATGGATTTGGTATAGGTATGCAAACACCGACTCCAAATAATGAAAGATGATGGTGGAGATCCATTTTTAAAAAAAGTTCACTATTTTTGTCAACAACATTATATTAATATTCTCAAAATGGATGATATGTTCACACGTTGAGCACTACATGATCGTCCCTATCGTAATCCACCAAAAATAACAAATTTACATCACTATATGGTATTATTGATATGCAACTTCAAGAGTTAAATGCTCGTTTGTCAGAGGCAAGTGAGGAGTTACTTCTTTGTGTAGTTTGTTTGTGTCCACAAAATTTGTTTTCAGCTTTTGATAAGAAAAAATTGATATAGCTAGCTGAGTTTTATCTACAAGATTTGGTCGATCTCCTCGTACTTGATGATCAATTTGAAATTTATATATATATGTGATATGTGTTCTAACAAAACATTTTAATGATTAAAATGCCTTAACTATCTTTCAAAGAAATTAGTTATGTCATTGAAAAGTTTGGTACACCCATTGATTTATAAGCTTTTAACATTGACATTAATTCGATTGGTTGCAAGTGCAAGGTTGAGAGAGAGTTTTCTATCATGAGAATTGTGAAAGACATCTTACGCAATTGAATGAGTAATGATTGGATGAATGATAGTCTTATTATTTATGTAGAGAAAGATATATTCTTAACAATTGATAATGAATCTATTGCACACAATTTTCAAAATATGAAGACTAAAAAAAAATAATTGTAAGGTAATTATTTTGTTGTGCTTTATAATTATAAAATTATATATATATATACACGGTTGATCAAAGAGATAAAATGGAAAATAAGTGCATCGATAAATGTGAAAATTAAATGCATCTTTTGAAAATTTCATAACTCTAAGCCTACTTTTAGTGAGAGATAATTAACCTTGTAATATAACCAAGATTATATTAAAATATTAATTATTTTATTTGATAATATTTTAAAGCGGTAATGTAATGTAATTTGGATTATAAAAAATAATAAAATTTTGTAAAATAAATTGCAAGGTCGACAACATATAATCCAATTACATTACAAGCTCAATGTTTAACTAAAATTTAAATATCAAATATACCCCTAGTCCATTTTCTGTACTAATTGGTCGTCGACGTCATTGTTGTCGCTGGCCGCCATCGGCCACCGTCGACCACCAGCCGCTACCAGTCATCGTCGACCGCCTTCATTCGTCGTCGATCGTTGTCGATTGCCACCGATGCTGTCGACCATCGTTGCGGTTGCCAATTGCCGTCAACCGCTAGCACCAGTAGAGATCATAAGATATTTTTATATTTACTATAAAAAACAATGAACACTAAATAAAAACATGTAATCATCCATATAATCAAAAAATACATGTATAATATATAACTCTTTCATCAAAAAAATGTAATAATTAATTATATTACATTATAAATTTACAAGGTTAATTACGTTACTCCTAGTCATAGCTAGCCTAAGTGCATCATAAATTACTATAAAATACTAGATAAATTATATAAGATAATAATTCCATTTTAATTTATCCTTTTCGCCCTATCTAAATCAAGGGGAGCCAAATCTTGCTTGGGGCAAGTGAGTAAGGGGCGGTCTAGCTGAGCAAACCGGATGAATCGTACGATTTGATCTAGCCAAATAAGCTAAGTTGGCCGATCACACAACAAATTGATCGGATAATTCGAAACGGTCTGCCCCATCCGTCGACTGCTTGATCGCCACCATTATCAATTGCTTAATCGACGTTCGGTCTTAATCATAACTTAATCTCATTTAAGTTAATTTTTGGCACAAATGATTATTCGTGAAGTATCTTGGGCCGACACGGTTTTTATTATTTGCCTTGACAAAATTCGATCGGTGAATGGTTTTGAAGGTGGGCAGGTCTCTCCTTGAGAAATACTTTCCATAATATTTAAATAGTTATTATATTTAAATAGTCATTGGAAAGCAGTTACCGGTTGCGAGTCGACGACGTGGTTGCTATTTATAACAACCCGCGGCTCTTCTTTGGCCACCCTCTTCTCCACACTCTCTCCCTCGATCGCCATCTCTCTCTGTCTGTTTCTTTCTCTCTCTTTCTATTTATTTCAATTGCCCTCATCTTCTCCTGCTCGAAGAGGAACTGAGATGGAGCTCGGTGGCTTTGACAATGGCGAAACCCTCGATTGCGCTGCCTTCTCCCCTGCGCACCACCTAATTGGCGACGCGGCGGGCAGCCCAGGTCCTGATGCGCCCGGTGGCTACTTCTTCAGCTGCCCCGCTAGCCCCGTCCACTACGTCCTCTCCTCCCCGCCCTATTCGTTCTCCTCAGACGCGGCCCCTGCCCGTGCCACGGTTGACGATGGCTGGTCCGCCGGGCCCTTCGAGTTCGACGGCACCATCGGAGGCGGGGCGATGACCTCCGCCGACGAGCTCTTCCTCGACGGCCAGATCCGCCCCTTGAGGCTCTCCTCCCACCTTCTGCGTCCGCAGCGCCTCGCGCCTCTGCTGGATGGCGACGAGGAGGAAGGCGAAATGACGGAGGAGGAGGAGGAGGAGGATGGAAGGGGGCGAGGGATGAGGATGCGGAGTAGATCCCTACATCGGAGGACTAGATCCATGTCTCCCCTTCGAAGCCCTCGCTTCCAGTGGCAAGAAGAAGAAAAGATGGAGAAGCGAGAAGAGGCGAAGAGGCTAGAAATTATCGACAAAGATTCGAATAAACCGGCGGCGGCGACGGCGCCGGAGTCGGCGTCGTCGTCCCGTTCCTCCTCTACCTCTTCCACCTCCTCCGGAGGAAGGAGCTCCAAGAGATGGATCTTTCTCAAAGACTTCCTGCTCCACCGGAGCAAAAGCGAAGGGAGCGAGCGGGACAGCGGCGGCGAGAAGGATAGGTTCTGGCGCTCGATCTCCTTCTCCCCGTCCGCTAAATCGAAGCCCTCGTTGCCGAGCTCGGCCTCCTCACCGCAGGCATCAGCAACTTCGTCTCCAGCGGCGGAGCAAACCAAGACACGGACCTCGAAGAGGCTGACAAACGGGGTGGCAACGCGGCGGAGGCCGACAAGGGCCGCGGCAGCCGCTTCCGCGCACGAGCGGCATTACACGGCCAGCCGTGCGCAGGCGGAGGAGATGAGGCGGCGGACGTTCCTGCCGTACCGCCAAGGCCTGCTTAGCTGCTTGGGCTTCACCTCGCGAGGTTACACCGCCTTCAACAGCCTCACCAAGGCCCTCAATCCCGTCGCCTCCAAGTAAACAAAAATCAACCACCCACTTCGCTTCGCTTCGCATCGCATCAAGAGAGGTAGTAGATCCATCCATTTCTGTACAAATTTAATTACCATTTATTTTCCTTTTTGGTAGAGGATCAAAAGCCATACCATTTTAATTTCTACTCTATCAAATCGAATCAAGTCGTGAGGCTTAATTATTTTGGTCCGATACCCATCAATCAATGTACTGTGTTAGCTTATGGTCTGGACCTATTGACGGGGACGTTGAGACGAACATATTCATCTTTTATCACAGTATTAACTTATGGGCTATATTACAGGTATGCCATTAAGATCCATTTGCTGTGTAGCAATGTAGCATTGAAATAAAGTTAAAAGAGACTGAGATAGGTATCGTAGCATTTAGGATAAGGAAGCTAGCTGCCTCATCTCATCCCATTCCCATATTGTCTTTTTGTCTTCATGTAATACATCATACGAGGGCATCAAGGCACTTCATTCCCAACTGCCGTTAACTGTTGGCATTAAACGCTAGCTTCAAATGCTCCCATGCCTGCTTCTCTGTCTGTTTTCTTCTTTAAAAAAAAAAGAGTTTAATTAGCTGGTTAAACTGAAAATTTTATATGCTAGTTAAGTCTTAACTAAATTGATATGTCCGTCCTGCTTGAAAATATTTAGACAAATCATATGATCAGAACATGATAAATGTACCATAACATGATGACGGTGACACTCGAACAAAGATGATGGGGGCATTCGACAAGGAAGTTTTGGATTCTCCTCCCCATTCTAATCCATCTACACCTGTCGTTTTCACTCTTATCAAGTAGAAAAGGACTCTGGAACCTCTTGAGTTCATGTGGAATTAAGTTGCTCAGATATCACACACTACTTAATTATTAGGATGTGTAGTAGATCAATTACAATATTACAAGAAGCTTTAATCTCGAAATTTAATCCATACTAATGCATTGTAATTCTGAAGACAATGAAGAACATATATCAATGAGCCATCTGCGTGCGTCTAGCTCCAGAGAAGTAGAACTAAGCCGAGCATCAAGTAGTAAACTACCGGAACCGATAGCTTGTTGCCATGATCGAAATAGTCATCGTAGTCCAGATGTGCACCGGGATGAGCCTTGGGCACCACTTTTGAATCCTCGCTATCATTCTTCACCGTGAAGTCACCTGCGTAATAAAATAAGAAGCTAGATGTTGGTTTTTGTTCTGTTTCACTGAGCGAGCTGCAGCCTGCGGTACCTCGCTTGCTGGTGTGGCCACAGCCAGTGTGGAGACTGTACTTGATGTCAAGGACGGTCGCCCCGTTGTAGAACTGGAAGTCTTGCAGCTTCTTCTCGACGCAGGCGAGCACAAGCTTCGTCTCCACGAGGCACGGGCCGTGGCAGAACTCGTCAGTGGCCTGAGGCGGCACGTCGATCTCCCCTTGCTCCTTCAGTCTGTACGAGTCTTGGCATCTCACATAGATCTTCAATTTTTGTTATATTTATATATAAATTAGTATATACAGATATTTCATATTTAATTAATTATACTCACATTATGATCGAGGAAGCATGACATCGCCTTCTCGGCAAGGTCGCTTGGATTTTCATCTGCATCTTTATGAAAAAAAAAAAAAATAGGGTTTGAAACAGGATATATATACATATATATATATACAAATTAATTTAAGCAAAAATAGTGATTTACTTCCATCTATCGGCGTGCTACGACAAGTAGACAAACAGAGTGAAAGGGTGAGGAGACATGGCACTGCACCGAGGAGAAAAGCACTACTGGAAGCCATTAATTGAGAGGAATTCTGATATCTATGATCGATGAGGATTCAAGACGATTTATACAAATTTGGTGGTTTATTTTGGGCATATAAAAATTAAATATATATAGTTGGTTCGATTGATTAATTATTGACAATTTCCCATCCTTTTTTTTAGCTTGTTCTTGGGTTAATGGATGAATCAATTCTCCACGAAATTGTTTCCACATCTACCAATATTTTATTTATTTAGTTTCTACATGATGGAATTATATTTAACTTAACTCGTAATTAAACGTCTCGTGATTAATATTATAAGAGTAGGTCTGATGGCTTTGGTGGGAAAGTCGTGGATATATTATAACTTGCACCTTACCATGAAAGTGCTTGCACGTTTTCTTTTCTAGAGATAATTCTCCCACATTTTTTTAACAGTGTTAACCAGAATTTAGAGTTAATATCTAGAGTGAATTAAAATCTATTCTCTGTTATATTTAAATAATAGACTTTTCTGGTTTACCAAATGAAAGAAGCTCCTTAGCATATGGGCTAAGGAATGGGCCGAGGAAAGAGGCTACAGTCCATCGTGTAGCCGTTGTCTCATTGCAGTTCTGGAGGAGCAATCATTCATGGTTCGCGATGGGTTTAGCCCAATATGACCCATGCACGATTAGTAGCCTTGATCCTAATTCATAAGAAAGTGATTATTAACGAATACTAAACTAAATTTTCATTGAGTTTTATAAAATAAGCAATGAAAATTTCATTATTTGGTAATCCTGGTATTTAGGTTTCATGATAATACTTAGTTTTTATCATCCCATTAATTTTAGAGGTAATCTACTCGATTCTATAAAAATTTTCTATCAATCATCAAGATAAATACCGAAGCACAAGTGACAATTCACACAATGAGCCATCAATCTAAGTGATTCAAATACACGGTGCAAATTTTTTACACTCCCTGTGTTTTAAACCTAGGTGTATGAGAATTTCCAATGGGTATTTAACATTACACCATAGCAAGTAACAACGCTTCAGTCATTTTTTTTTTTAGCAACACTCAGTATTCAATCCTTCACATTGACTAATCTTAGAAGATCAGCGGATCACAAAAAAGTTTCTCATCCGTCAATAGGATAAATCCAGAAATACTTGTAGTTGGCAGCCCAAGACTCTAACATCTCAGGTTTATCATCATGTTGGAGAAAAATATCTTACGGTACACCATAATTAGGAGTTAAACTGTGAATATTTGAGAGATTACATAGACTTCATGCCGATGCACCATGGCCCAGGTAGCAAGGCTTCAACCATGTGACATAAAAGGACTCACTCATCCCAATTATTTTTCACGTCGGCTCCACGACAAAATGAAGGTCACGATGATCAAACCGTCTCTTTAGATAGAAAACTTTTATTCCTCAGGACTTGATACTACTCTCATATAACAATCTATTATTAAAATGCTAACTCTATGTAAAAAAAAATAATTTCAGTTAATCTTATTGATTATTTTTGAGGTGATCGGTCCGATTCTATATAAGTTTTTCATCGATCACCAGGATAAATCGGAAAACGCACGTGACAGTCAACCCAGAAGCCTAGCATCCTTTAGTTACATCCTCCATTTAGAAGAAAAATTTCTACAAATATACCATAATTGAGATTTAAATCATAAATATCTAGGTGATAATTTGAATGTTCTACTACGACACCCTGACTTGGAGACACCAACTCTATGTAGATGGAGGTTAATATTGTTATAGTAATAAATAATTATATTTATCTCATATGTCTCGTATAATCCGTTGTAGATTATATGAAATAAAATAAATTATAAGATGAATCTATAATCCATCACCAAACAAATAACTAAGAGAAAAAATATATTTTTTTTTCTAAGACCATATGTCAGCTGAAAACTGATTCGAGCACCGAGGCAGGCTAGCATGACTTCAGCTATGCTCTTCTACATGCATGCATCATCCCACAATATCTCCCAATTTGAAATATGGCGGCCAAGCCTCGCTCCAACATAGCATGTGCACTCTGACCTCTCACGTGCCATCCAACCCACAATCGCTAATCATCGCCCTTTAATATAACTAAAACTATATCTTTATCCATAACGCCCCTCCACATGCACTGCACGCCTCCACCACGTGACGAGACGTCTCTCCCTCGCGCTGTTCGTGTCTCCTCTTGCTCCAACACCAAATGAGCGTTTAATCCATAATTTAAGCGAACCCTAATCGTGAAGCATTGCATCTGCCTTAAGCCCTCTCAATCACTTCGATTGATATTCTCTCGACACCTTACCTCTGTAGCTGTCATTCCCTTGATAATTGATTTCTATTATCGACATTAATTCAACAGTTTCAAACTGCAGAAATCTTCTCTTTTCTTCGCTTTGAAGTTAAACCGATCGATCTTAATTTCAAACCAAACGAAAACAGTTTGTCTTTTATTTTTCCACTTGACAGCTCAAAATAAAATACAAGGGAGAGGTTGGAATCAGTGGCGAGTACGTTTCTCTGTGTATGCGTCTGCATTCTGATGCATGAAGTTTATAAAAACAAGAATGTTATGGTGTTAAATAATTGGCGTTGTTCCGATCGAGATGCATGAATTATTGATAGAAAACTTCATGCTCTGCAGGCACCAAACCGCACAAACTTTACCTGTAAACCAATAGTTTGATGCTCTGCTGGTGCATGTTCAGTTAACTGACGGCAATTATTTGAATATTAAGTTGAAGCCGATAAGAATTGCTTAATCCTGATGTGTCTCTCGTCCTTTTTTATGTTGGAAAACTGCTCGAGATTTATCGAAGCTCATCTTATCCTTTCAAAAACTGTATCAATTAGACACCAGTAAAATCCCATTCGAGTGGAAGCGACGAGTGACTTTGGATTCCATGGCGGCAATAAAAAGGGAGGCACACGGGTTTATGAGACGATGCGATTAAATGACGTACGAACATGAATTTGATGCACGCAGATGAGAAAAGAGTGGTGGTGGTGGTGACTTGAAAGCAACAGATGACGTGCTTTTGCATCTACTTCCTCTTCTCTCATTTAAAGCCTACGCCTACCTTTGTTTTGAATGCCATGCCATTGCATGCCACACACTTCACACTCACGGGTAAAGTCATCACTGAACCTTGCAGTAATCTGTACGGCATTCCTGCATCCATTGCTTGCCATCAAATACTCCAGATAGACCTACTTAGATTTTCTATATAAAAGACAAAGAAGACATGAATAAAAGTATGGCTAGTATAAGTTACTACTGTGCATGTATTTTCTACTGTTTGACCGCTTTTTTTTTATTTAGCTTAAGCTTCGAGGTTTGAAACTCATCGCCATGTTTTTCTCCTCGCACTCGAACATGATGATGTAGAATAATACAAACTGCCATGCCTCTCCTCGAACTGCTTGTAATTGGGGGACGCGATTGTTTAAGGCCTGGAGAAGAGTGAGTCGGGGATGGGCATGTGGCCCTCACGTCGCCGGCATGGAGTTGTGTGTCAACAAACCACAGCTAGCTATCGAGCTCAAATTGGTGTTGCCTCCCATGTCATGGATCATGATGGCGGGGAACAGCTCTATCCAAAAAATTATGATCCAAGGTGGCGTCACACTGGATTTGGATGCATCCATGTGACATTATTAGTCATCCAGACCTAAGAAGATTCAAACTAGCGGAAAATATCGTATATTATTTTTCAGCAGCGAGGAGAGATGTGTTGTCGCATATGCGCAACTGACGCTTTGTGAGTGGATGCTCAAAAGCTCTGCTGGTGAAACAAAAACAGTTGGCGCAGGGAGCTGAGCATTGGTGCGGTGGCCGGAAGGATAAGATTGAGACAACTGTGGCAATGGCAGTAGCAGCGGCAGCGCAGGCGCAGATTTCTGGTCCTGGACGCTGAATAAAAGCTGGCTCTGAGGCAAAACGAGTCCCTGTGTGCGGGAGCAGAGGCAGAGCAGAAAGCTTTGTTGTTAATATCCATGAATTATTCGTCTGTACTGGACAAAGTCCTCGGCTTAATTTTTCTATCTTGTTTAATAACTGGAAGAAGGAAAGTGAAGCCATGGTGAAGTATCAATCCAGACATCGGAATAAGGATGTATTACTTGCAGTAGTCAAAGCGAGAGATAATATCTTACATGAGAAAGCTATTGATAAGATCGAAAGGAAAACCACGAAACTTGGATATCTAAGAACAGTGTAGTGATTAAGAACTGCGTAGTGGAACAAAATTTCAAGTTCATGCCTCTCTCGACATCCTGATCCCCAACCCGAACTGTACAATCATAATATAGCAAGACAATTAACCAATTCCGATCGCCGGCCAATTCATCAGCAGCTCAACGCTTCGTATTTCACCGGAATCGCCCTGTGCGACAGCAAATTGCCTACCGCGGCCATGTCGCGGCAGAACACACCCTGGAACACGGAAGCCTTCTCTGCCATCGGCTTGTCTGCCGTCATCACCGTTGGCATTTGGATTGCGGCGGCAGAGGCTGCTGCCTCGGCCGCCTCCTTGGCCCTCTGCTTCTCAGCCGCCTCCTCCGCCGTCACTGCCACCATGAGGCTGGCGTGCCCCTTTTGTAACATTCGATAAAGAATCGAAGCGGTCATCCTCGCTTGGTCGCGGATTGAGTCCAAGTCCCTGTGGTCGTCCGCGAACTCTAGGCGGTCGACGAAAGCCACGGCTTTCTCCGGTTTGTGCTTCAGCGTCAGAAGAAGGTGAGCGCGCCCCAATTCTGTGCGCGCGCACCCGCGTCGAACGCCAAGCAGCGCGTAGTAATCCACATTATTGGCCTCCCCGGCAGCGATGCGCCCGCGGAGGTGCTGGATCCGCGCGGTGAGCGCGCGGAGGTTCGCGGGGATGTCACGGTAGCGGACGTCGTGGTGGGGCCTCCACCGTGGACCGGGAAGCTTGCGGTCGCGGAGGATGGCGTCGTGGAGGAGCTTCAAGTGCTCGAGGTCGTGGAGGCAGTCCGGGAGCGCGCGCACCGCCTCGAAGAGGTCGGCTCGGGCGCGGAGGGCAGGGATGGAGGAAGGATCGAGGGCAAGCGCGCGGTTGCAATCAGCGATGGCGTCCGCTAGGCGGCCGGTGGCTTTGTGAGCGGCGGCGCGGCCGATGAGGCATCCTGCCGCGAAGTTGCCGGGTAGGCCTCGGCGGCTGTCCAGAACCTTGGTGAAGTGGCGGATGGCTTCAGCAGGGAGGCCGGCGTCGAGAGCGGCCAGCGCGGCGGCTCGGCGCCGGAGGATCAGCTTGATGTGAGAGAGGAGCTGGGAGACGGACTCCATCTCCGACGGCGGTGGAGCAGAAACCGCGACGCCACCGTCGCCGCCGAAGCTGTCGTCCGACAAGCAGACCGACTCGCGGCGGAAAGCGGCCGAAGCGAGACGGCGGCCACTTTGGAGGAGAATCATAGCGTCCTCCATCATCCCAAGGTGGCAACAAGCCTGACCGAGCACCAAATACCTGAGAAGAGAAGACAAACAGGGCATAAGCGATATGACGATGAACTCATTGAGGCCGCCGATTCAGAGAAGGAAACCACGAAATCGAAAGCATAGACATCTTCCGACTCGAATGACCGAATTGACCCTCGCGTTTATGGGGCTGGCATGAATTAGAAGCTCATTTTGCGGCTGTTTTTGTTTCTATTCGAGGGTAAATTTGTCAAAGATATTTAAGAATATGAGAAATCTAACGGCGCCACCAACTTGGAGGTTTGGTTGCCAATTTCTCTTCAACGATCGTATTGATGGCTCCCTTCTAGATCAATAATGGTTGAATTATATGTAATAGAAATTAACAGTTTCGACTGATTTATCGTATCCATCGAGTTCAATTTGTTCACTTTAATCAATGTGGGGAACTTTCAGATGGGATGGGAATGTACCTCCACTGGCCTTCCCCGTCGGAGCTTTTGGAAATACCGGCCAAGACCCGACGCTTGAGGTCGGCGACGGAGAAGCATCGGAAAGAGCGGTCGCCGTCGGACATCTCGCAGCCGGGGGAAAGAAGATTGGCGCGCTCCCGAGTGAGCGGCGCGGAGGAAGCTACTGAGGAGTGGTCGCCGGCGGAGCCTAGGGAGGAGGAGGAGGACGAGTCGTCTTCTCCAGCGCCGCAGCTGACCTTGTAGCTCGGGATGTAGTCCTGGAGCATGTCGGCCACCTCGCGGAAGCGGCGGAGGAAGAGGAGAGACCGGGCCTTGAGCTCGAGCGCGGACTCCATGCGCGGGTAGAGGGCGAGGGCCGCGTCGAGGAGGCCCACCGCGAAGGCCACATTGGACTGCTCTTGCGACGCGATGAGAGACCGGGCTTCCCGTAGGTACTTGTCCACCACCTGAGTCGACGCGCAGGAAGAAGACAAAAGATGAGATTTTGACACCAAGGGAAAGACCCCATCAAAAACCGATGAACTCGAAGAACGCCGAGGGAAAACAGCAAAGCCCACACCAATTTCTCCATGGACGGAACAGAACAGAGTAAGCTTGGGAAAGAAACAGAACAGAACGAAACCCACCTTCTTGTTACTCAGCCACCACGGCTTCTTCTCCGAGGCGAGAGAAGGTGAGCTGGCTGCCATTGCAGCATCACCTTCCACCTCTCCCTCCCACCTAAGTTCTCAGCTTTCGCTGGTCTGAGCCAGGAGTAGTTGAGGTGCTACGGTCGAGCTCAGAGGCAACAAATGCAGATTTAAACGCGAGGAAGAACGAGGCAATGAAGGGCGGGCGGAAAAAAATCGCAACTTTGACTGCTCCTCCTTTCCCTTTCAGAGAAAGCTTCGATCCTTCAACTTCCTCGCTGGCAAAGATGCTCTCCCTCTCCTCTACCCTACAGGAAGGAAATCCAATTTTAAAAAAATCGAAAAATGGAGGGGTAATTTAATTAATCTCTTACGGTAACCGCACCTCCTTCACGGGTTCGACTCCCGAAAAGAGGGATGAAGAAGGGCGAAAAGCGGTGACCCGACCGCGACCGCGTGGGACTAGTAACATTTGCCCGCCTTTTCTCGCCCAATTAATACCCGAAACTACCGCAGTAATTGCTAATCCTGGTCGTTGGTCCATCGGTAACTGACGGCGAAGAGATGGGAGTGGGAGCCATTCGCATGGGTCCTCTGGCTGCTGATGTGGGTCCCGATCAGGAGCCGGTCACGAGGCAGGTAACAGTGTTAACCGAGTAAGGGAAGGTTTAGCGTGGAAAATAAATGCCTTTGGAGGAGAGTATTTATGGTACATGGCTTAATCCACAAGATTCCTGCCACTTTTGTTTTCTGCAATTTTTTTCCTTTAGTATTTTTTGTAGCAACTTTGTATTCTGGCCCCTCGTATGCTTTTTATTTACATATTCATCGCAAGGGCAGCCGGCCTATAAAACAGATTTTGAAGGATAAATCTAAAAAAACACAGTAAAAGATTGCAAGTGAACAAAAAAAAACAAAGGCGAATCCATATAAGGAAATCTGGCTAAGATTTGGGGAGCTAATCCACCACTCAATTTAGTTTACTATAAGCAAAAATGCCCCTCTAAATGGTAAGAAAAAAAAACACCAATTTAATTATTGTCATTACCAAAAACAACCTCGGCTTCAATATTTGTGGGTTGTGGCTCCTGCGTATTTGGATGGCAAAATGTGCGAATCTAGTAGAAGTTGGTATTACTTTGCCACGTGGATCTCAGTAGGTGGGCCCATTAACTTGGTTGCAACCAAATTTAAAGGCTGCATGTAAAGCTAGACATTCTAGTAGGGGCTTAGGTACTGTGTGTGTAGGCTAAGCCATGTGATGTGGCAATAAAAGCTGCTTCTCCAATTCATCGAACACTAAAATTTGTTGGCTAGTGCTTATGGGGATAACAATACATTTAATTTGTATATCATATCTTTCGTTCTGATCGTCATTTACTATATGCATTTTATTATCATCCTCATTTTATCATATTTTTAATTTTTATCTACATTTTCATATACAAAACCATCCATACCCATTAAAATATATGATATCCTCTATATTAATTTTTTTATTCCATTAACTATAATCATTAAAAAACCTATATTAAAATTAACATTATATCAAAAATATATATATAATTAAAAAATAATTTAAACATTTATAACATATTCATAATTTAATTATTTTCAATAAAAAAAATTAATCACCCATAAAACTAATGAGTGTATGTTGAATGAATATATATATATATATATATATATATAATTTAATTAAATTTAAAAAAAAATCTCTATATATCCTTCTTCATTGGATTAATCTTTCATCAAATTTGAAGGAAATCATCTATTTCTACTACATTATTTCAATTAACCACAAGCTTGAATTGTTGTTATTTCCTTCAAGATGATTAATGCCATTAAAATTGTCTGTTCATATTTTTTTATGTTAGTTTTACATTTAAGGAGTCTATGAATTTGGAAATAAAAAAATAGAATGATAGTAAAAATAGTGTTTGAATTGTGAGTTAGGAAATGTTAAATTGGAAATAATTTCTAGATTTATGAAATCAACCAAATTTATGTAAGGTAGATTTTATTTCTATTTCTATTTTAATTCCACCTTATTATCAAACCAATATTCATATTCATTTTAATCGTTTAATTAAATGTCACCTTATTCTTATTCTTTTCTAGATAAAAATCAAAGTATCACCCACCAATCTGTTAACAGGATACATCTAGATAGTCAATATTTTTAGATTCTATTTTTTTTGTTTTACCAAACGAAAAATATTGACCGCTAACTAATATTCAAATATTAAATCCTTTAATTATTCTCTAAAAAACCTAACCATAGCACCTTTATTCCGGATACCTTATCATATTCATATAACTACGTGTTTTAGAAAATAACCATGTCAACCCGTGTATTTAAAGATAGCTAGGTATGGCATGGGACGTTTGTTTTTTTTTAAAAAAAATAAAAATAAAAGACAACGCCACCTTGATTAAAAAAAAGTGCTCTTTTCATTTTTGTCGTTCTTTTATATTTTTAAAAAACATATGAAAACAAAAATAGAGTAAATGTTCGGGAACCTAACCAGATTATACAACTACTTTGATTAATAAAATCAATACGAAACTGCCACATCAAACGTCTTTTAGAATCGATTCAGTAAATATAGAATAAAGTAAATATAAAAATTCAAATTAATAAGTATATGAACAGAGGTCCAGTAAAAGATGATGAAAATCATCTCATTAAAATTTAATCTTCTGATTTCTAGGATTATGTACCAATCAGCTGAGCCAATCCTCTTTGTTTTTTTCTATTAATAAAATCAAATTTAATAAGAACCCTTTACCATGTATGCCCCCAACTAAGTTATTTTTAATGTGCTAATATAATTCAAGAATTATCTTATTTTTATAAATATTACTAGTAAAATGCGTGTAGTGATTCCTATTGTCTTATACAATTATTTTTATGGGGTTGAAAATTTAATATATTGTCGCCCGTTAATTATTTGGCCATAAATTATTATAAACGCTGTAATCAATGCTCTTAATCAAGCAAATAAATACTAAAATTAATTACTTATTATTTAGTTTATATATAGTGGTAGACATTGTTACGTCAATAGTTGCTGAGTTAAATAAATGTAGCAATTAATTATGCGAAAATGCAGTTGGAACTTCTCCATTGTTTAAATGGGAATGACGATTAAAATAATGCAATTCACTAAGAGCAAAAGATGCATGCACTAATTAATTTTATAATTTTTGGAGATTGATCAATTTTTCGAGTAATAATTATACATAAATTATACAATTTGTTGGTTTTGATATTTTCAATGGCATTAAATTTTCGAAACATTTAAATATTTGCTGCTCCGTCATGTCATGTTTTTATTTTCAACAATATCATTTATTCTAGTAGGATAATTCATTTAAAAGGTTATTATAATTATCTAAATAAGTCGAGCATAGTTGAGTCGAATTTTGGGGTGTTTAAGTTTATTTGATAAGGTAACCAAGTGAGTTGAGTCAAGCTTAAAATGAACCAAGCTTTTGAAATTAGTGTTCACGCTTGGCTTGATTTTTTTTTTTTATGAGTTTGAGCTTGTTTGAACCTTCGTTTGAGCTTAGTTCGTTTAGATATTATCAAGCTCTCAATTCAAGTTTGGCCCGAGCTTGATTCAAGCTTGGCTTGAGCTTGGTTCAAGCTTGACTTGAACTTGGTTTGAGCTTGGTTCATTTAGATGTTATCAAGCTCTCAATTCAAGTTTGTTTGATTATTTGAGATTTTTGTTTGTTTTATTGGTTATTGAGCTTGATAATTTAAATTTATTTATTTATTTAGCATATTGAAAAGAGTTCTATTAATGAATATGAATTGTAAACATTATTCATGAATGTTGTTCACGAACGTTAACTAACTGAACACATACGTGTTCAAGCTTATTTTTCTAGCTTAACGAACTGTTCAAACTTGTTTATTTAATTAATCTTATATATA
The DNA here is from genome assembly GCF_018446385.1 of Zingiber officinale. Taxonomy (NCBI): domain Eukaryota; kingdom Viridiplantae; phylum Streptophyta; class Magnoliopsida; order Zingiberales; family Zingiberaceae; genus Zingiber; species Zingiber officinale. The sequence continues at coordinate 8,299,340 of NC_055998.1, forward strand.
TTGAACGAACATAAACAAGCTCTTACCAAGCCGAACATCAAACTTGTTCACGAACGTTTGGTTCATTTACAACCCTGCCTATAGAGATTAATTGTTTGCAATTGGGAGGAGGCTCCTTCATCCTTTATTATGCTATAATTCAAGTGTTTTTGTTTGGTAGTTTGGAGACAAAACATTGTTTAACAATATAAATAGTAAGTCGAATCACTTACCATGTTTTAGTTAGCTCATCTTATCTTATTAGCTCGATTAGATTGTTCATTTGTTGAATCTGTCATCTCTTAGCCTATTACTTTTTTGCTTCGCTCATGCAATTATGATTACTATAATAATTGGCTATAATAATTCGTATTCATTAGAGCAAAAGATGATAATAGTCAATAATAATTCATATTCATAATTATTTGTATCGTTGGGTCTTGTGTGGTGGGGGCGTGGAGAATTCAAATTAAGTTGAATCTTTAGTTGGATTCGAACTGTCAAAACTGCAAGATAGTCCACTGGCATTTCCCAATCTTACATGTGACCCTGATCTGTATTCTTTGACTTCCTATCGAGCCCAAATAATGCTAGAGGGAATGGATCTTAATTTCATAACATTCATTCACACGGATATTTATCGGTCTAGCTATCCACAAATCAATGCTTTCTCCGAGTATACATTGAACATCTGGTCTAAGCAAATGATCCAAGTGCGAGCCCCGCAAAGACCAATTTTGCGGCTCGAGCGAGCACATGGGCGTCGGACTTAAGGGTGTTTGACATGAGTGGTTAGGCGCGAGAGGGACCAAATTCACACCGCGCCGGCGAGATTCACATAAAAACACTATGTAGAACAAAAATGGCATGTGAGAATTGTAGGCTTGCGCAGCTAGTAGAGACTAGAGTGGGGCTCTTGTGCTGCTTCAGGCTCCGACCACAGCATGCTACTATCAATATATATATGGTTCATAATTATTAGCAACTACTTCCTTGTGTAGCCCCTAAATCTTCTAAGTGAACTTAAACCTCCGATGTTTCAATGGTGCTACACTCCTAATAGTTTTAAACTTGGTTGATTTCTAAGTTGTAACTTATGGGGAACACTAGTTTAGCATTAAACTTCTTAATTATAATTTGCATATCTATGTCTCTCTCTCTTTTGACTATGGTTAATGAATAAGACTAGTGGGTTAAGTGTAATAGATAGATTGAACATGCAAATCTAGTAAGTCGAGCGGGTTTACTCAAATAAACTAATAACACAAAAATCGACAACAACAGAAGTCAAATTAGATTGGATGAAGAACAGGTTAATTAAATGAGATTAGATGGGTCAAAAAAATTAACCAAAGGATTGAGGAGGTGGAGACTACTGTGTAGTGTAACTAAATGTACTATGCTGTTGGAGTTGGACTACTCCAAAATTGAATTGTCCCAATTATTGCCAGGTGCGAATTATTGAATGGAAATTACTTAACCCAATTACTGCTTTTCCATATTAACGCACTAAGGGGGCCTCTTGTTCCTCTTTTTAAACACACAAGCCACATGACCGGAACCCCATCAAGGATCATGCAGTGCGATGAGAACTCGACACGCGCTCGGTTTAGGGGGCTGCCGAAGGCTCGCACAGCCAAAATCTAAATTAACCACTGATATGGAGGACTCATATGGCCTCCACTTGTCCCTCCCAAATTAAGATTGCTGTCTATGTGGATAGGAAGGTTAAAGATAGACCAACCCGATATATGGATGAGTAGGATGAGGAATACTTGGCCGATCAGGGCTTGGACGAGGATGGTTTAGCCGACTACGGTGAGAGCAACCTCTCCGACTGGGATGAGAGCAACCTGGCCGACCGGGACGATGATAGCTACTAAAGCTATCCCGATTTGAACCAGTTGGAATGGGGGTTGTTTCGTCATCTGATACAAAATAGTTTAGCCAATCGGGACGAGAGCAATCTGGTCAATCGGGATGAAGATAGCTACTAAGGCTATCACGTTACATTCTTGTCGAATAGTCTTATCTTTTATGTAGAGGAGTCCATCAGGTTAGGCATTAATGGTTAGTAGTCATTAATGATAATCGTCATTGTTAATGTACAAAATATTAAAATAGTAAAAGAGGAAAAGATGACAGAAATAATTATAAAGGAAAATATTCCACTAGTATTTAATAGAGTCTCATTGAATGTAAAGAAGTCAAAATAAAGATAGCTTCTGATTGCAGTCATTATTAAGTAAGGGAAGATGGAAGATCACTGAGAAAGATATAAAAGTATATGTCAAAATATAAATAAGGTAAGTTAGGATAATATTTCTAAATTCCCCTCTACTTTAATTCCTCTTCTTGCCAATGCTTTTGACTTGAGCATTGAAGTGGGAACGCGAGAGAATCCCTGGCGCCCTTCTAACCCTTCGGGCTTGTTTATGTTCATCTTCAGGATTTGAGGGTGTGATCATCCCACAATGTACTTAACACTTGTGCACCTGTATTTACCTTTCTCTATATCCGTAGGATTGGTACTATGGGGATGTTAAAGTAGCAGATCTACCTTTTTTTAAACTGACAAAAGATAATGACGTAAACAATCAAATACTGGTTGTTCGTGATGAACTAAAAAAAAATTGATTAATATCACAAGTAAACATCCAAAAAAAAATTCACAACAGAGGGAAGATTTGGAAAAATGAAAGTATGAGAGAGTTTTCCCTATACATTTATTCACAATTATAATACTTATGAATCAATATTGATCCTGCATGAGAACGTCAACGAGAGAAGCACAATGAGTAGGTGTCGAAGCCACCTTAGTTGCCAAACACCTAGTGACAACAGGGATGGGTGAGGAGATCCGTTGGAGCTTAGATAGAAGAAGATGAAAGAAAAAAAAGGTTAGAATGACGATAAGAGGGTTTCCGGTCCAACCATTCCGACACTTAAGTTAGTTGTTGGTGGAGGTGGAGGAATAAAAATGAAAAGAGGATGTTTAGGATTTTTATTGGATGCGTGTGTTCGCGTATCTCAGGACTACCTTTTATAGCACAATAGTCAATTCCTACATTCTCCACATGTTCCAAGATCCGTGTAATTTATTATTTATCTCTTGAAATAGTTTGAAATCCTAAGATCTATGTGATCGTTATGAAATAAACGATGGCATTGTCTTCAGTTGAGAGCATTATGAAGTCGGGGAACCATTGTCGAGTCAAGGGGCGGCCCGAATACGAACAACTCAGAGTCAAGTGTAGGATCTAGTCACATGGGGGTGAATCATGTGAATTTTGGAAAATTTTATCTTTTCAAAACTTAAAAGAATGTGAGTGCACAACGGAAATAGAATACATGAAAAACTAAAACACAATGGTTTACATGGTTCGGAGTCTTTGGTGACTCCGACTCCAAGACTCAAGCCCCTCAGATTTATTGGTGGACAATTCACTAAATTCTCTACCAATAAACTTCCGCTAGAGTAATCGAGTACAATAAGAGAAATAGAAAAGTGTAACAACACTACACTTTCCTTAGCAAATAAAGCAATGATTTTTAAAATAAATGTTACCTAACACATGAGGAAGAAGATATGGATTGAGTTCTTGTGTTAGAGATGGTTGAACTATAATAATCAGGTATAGTAACATCACAACAGAGTGGTAGCACGAAGTTGGAGCAACTAGACGGTCAAGAATAAACGTAGAGAAGTTGCATTTAGACTCCTAGTTGAAGGCTTTTTTATAGGCATCTCTAGATGCTTGGACCACCCACGAGTGTCTGGATCGAGGTCTATCTGATCCTGCATCGTCGCTGAATTATCCATATCCGGGCACCTAGACCACTGACGTGTTTGTGCCTCATAAAAGCTCTATCTATAAAAATTCATCTATCTCTGGGCACCCGAACCAGTCCAGGTGCCTGGACTCTAATGTGTGTCACCTTATCAAACTCTACAACCTCAGCTCAGTTAATCGCTTGTTCAACCCCTTTTCGAGCTCTTGGACCAAGTCTGGGCACTCGGACCTTCGAGCGCCTGGAATGTGTCCGGGCACCTGAAGACCTTTTCCCAACCATTTGATTTCCTATATCACAAGGTTAATACAACTAAGTATAACCTACAAAATAAAGTTATCATAATATTTAAATGACATTATTACTTAGATATCGTCTTACCAAGACCATGATATAGTATTTTAGCTTAGACTTCTAAAATAACTCTAAGCTGGATCAGTGCTTATAGTTCCACTTTGACTCGTATTCACTGGATCATTTTCCTCTAGCGACTTACCTTCACTTACCATTTATAGTCACTTGACTTTCCTCTAAACCCACCAGGTCTTCTTGTCAGTTGTCAAATCCGTATATTAACTGGACTTTAGCCACCTGTCAGGTCCTGTAGATCCAGCTGGACTTCTTATCAGAAATCAAGTCACACCTTGATCTATCTGAATTTCGTATCAGTTATCTAGTTCTCAGACCTAACTGGGCTTCTTCCTGGTGTTAGGTTCTCTAGATCCGTCAATTTCTATACACTCGGTAATAGAATCAGTTCACATAACATCTAATTTTAAACCATTTGTTGTCATTCATCAAAACCTGAGTTTAACCTTGGGTGCTTAACTGCACCAACATCAGAAACGCTATGAAATCAAGATGCCGTCAAGTATAGGGGAAGCTTGGGGACGAACAACTCGGGGTTGGAAGCGCCATGGAATTGAGAGCTATTAGTAGTCGAGGTTGTACGAGCTCGAAGAATTGCTCATCTCTTACTTGACCTTATCTCCCACCTCGGTAAGATTGTTGACTTCTTTATCCACCTGACGCCCTCTGATTACCTCTCAGATCACAAGTCTACCCTTTGAATCTAGTCCAAGGAAGTGGGAGTCCGATTGATTGGATTGTGATGTGACCAAATATGGCAACTCTAGCTGCCTTGACTATCCGAGCCACGTAGTAGATCCCTTGTGTATTTTTAAAGAGATTATACATTAAATGTAAGCACATCTTTGACATTACGCTTTAAATGATGTCACTCCTATTAAATGTTCCGCCTACACCATCTGCCTTAATCACCAAGCTCAAAAATGCACTAGTTATCTGTGAGGTTGCATCACATTAATGTGATGTGACCTACGACAAGGAATATGAAGCATCAGCTGGACTATAATGATTACTCGAATTTGATTTGATCCATGCGCTCGATCCAAGAGTCGAAATTTCATCCCACTCATGTGGTAGCAGACGATGGTCTCAATTGAACCGACTAAGATATATAAGGTTGCAGAGTGATGCCCTTACCCTTAATCATACAATCACTGCTTTTGAGTCCGTCATTCTTCATCTTCCTCATTTTCGAGCTTTCTACGTCTTCTCGATCAACAAGTCATTTGGTTCCTTCCTATAGTTCTTTGTTTTGATCAAGTGTTCTTTGGTTATAGCCTATGTAGTCGGATAGTGTTCATCCTAATAGCTGGGGAAACATCTGCTTGGGAATCATCTTCTATTCCCTATTATATGTCAGTTGAGTCTAATTTCACCAACTCGTCATCTGATAAACCTTGAAGATGGGCTAACAACCTATCGTATTGTCCTCCTTCCGATTTTGTGACCTTCTTCAAGAGTCATATTTTGAGTGGGTCGCACTTAATAATTTCGGCATTCTTCACCGAAGTGTCAAAATATTTTCACATTCCCTTTTCCTAATTAGGTCCAAGCTCATTCTAGATTCTAACCAGAGTAGTCATCCTATTCTAATTCTATCAAATTCTCCTTTCTTCCCATGTTTTCCATTTTTTCTTCCACCCAAAGAAGATGGAAGACGGAATCTCCTTCTTTTCGTCTAGAGTTGGGCTCAGTCTCAAAAAGAGTCTCGCATCTTCTTACAAGGGGTGGAAGCCCCCTAATTTTTCTATATAAAACCTCTCAAATCTTGTCTCTTGGCCAACTCGGTGGCAGATTGAATTACCCACACCTCAAATCTTGAAAAATTACTACTTGGAGTGAAGCTATTTTAGTGCTTCCGAGAAGCTTCAAGACTTGCAATTTGACATCAATCTTCTACCTAAGGAGGGGTTACTTCATAAATTTGGGTTGAGTCCCGTCTAGACTCCTCTACAAGATTCATTTGGTAAGACTTTTGATTTGCACCAGTTTTGAGTTCTAATTGAATGTGTTACTGATTTATGAAGCTGGCGCCATGATGAGAGTGTCAATGAACAAAGTGGTGAAGATGACAGAGACTGAATTAGAGGTGCATGGTGTCGAGATCGTTGAATTGACCATGGCGGCAAGGTTTGATGATGGGATGCCACTTGCTCTGGCCCGACTCATACGGAAGTAGTGCCCCAGGTGGTTACTATAAGACCAACTCCACCTGAGAGACCAGGGATGACCCTGGTTCCCCAACTAGCAGATACAGAGTTTACGCCTTCGGTGGAGTCGGGGACTCTTCAAAGGCTGACGAGGAAGAGGCGTCATTCGATAAGGACTTCTCCAAGCTCATCTTCCCCATGACCCACTCAAATCCTGATTCCACCTTCGAGATCCTGAATCCAACATCTCATGTCAAATCAGGAGGTTCCCATGCCAGGGACATGACCCATGGTGATTGTTTACCTATATAACTTCCAACATCCCCAACCGGGATAGGGACCTACTGAACTGAAGCTAGTTATTCCCATCCGCGAGATCTGACAACATCTCTCGAGGGTAGGACATTGATTTCCTTCACCGGGATAGAGGGCCTACACATCAGGGTCAGTTCATCATGCCATTTTGGGCCTCAACTTTCAGGCTCATCAATGTGATGCCTCGATTGAGCCTTCTCTCCCGGACAAGAGAGGGAGCAAACTGGATCTTACTCTCTATTGTCGAATGACGACCAAGTGGATGGATGGTGAAGAAGCAACCAAGGCTATGTCCTTTAGGTCACTGGTAGAGGAACTTTTACTGATTGGAGTCGATCACATGGTTAACTGGTGGTATTCGATCGACGATTCCCTGAAGTATGGGAAGGTTACCAAGCCCTATGGGCTCGACCGCTTGAGTGGCTAAGTTAAAGGCTCAATTAGCCCAAGCCCCTACCGAGCATGTTGTCATCACACTCTGAACGGAGATGTCCTTTGCGTGGGTGGAGATTACTCGCTTGAAGAAATTAAGAGCTGACCCGGCCATAGCGTAGGCGAATGTCAATTGGCTGGGGGGGTTATTGGCTGAAAAAATAGCGGAGAAGCTCTAGGTAGTGTGTGACCTGGAGGTGATGAAGGAGAAATTGGAACCTTTCAAAGCCGAGATCAAGGAGTTGAAATCGGGGAAGAAGGAATAGCAAAAGGAGGTGGATCACTGGAAAGCAACGATGGGTACCTAGAAGACAGAGTTAGAGGTGACCCAAGCCAAGGCGGCATCTACCCAAACTGAGTTGGAAGTCAGTCGGAACGAATTTAAACTTTTGAAAGTGAAACTAGGAACTACCAAAGCGGAGGCCGAATCGACCATAGCTCTAGTGGAGTCTTGACTGTGCAAATTGGAATCTACCCGAGCTGAGGTGGAGGTAGCCAAAGCTAAAGCTAAGCGTAAGTTGCAGGTAGCATGAATATCCACCCGTGAAGATACTGAATCGGCCCAAGCTCTAGCAGATAATCGACTCCATGAACTAGAGGCAACCCACACCGTAATGGAGGCAGTTAAAGCTAAAGTTGAGGCCCTAGTGACCTCTAAGTCTAAACTGTAGGTGGTGCTAGAGGCTCAAAGAGGCCAGCTAGAGCTATCAGATAAGCCAAACTATGGTGGGATGGGCCAACCCATGGTGGGTCAACCATTTGATGGGGTGGGGCGGGCTAACTCGTTTTCTTGACGGGTTAAAAAATTTCTAACCTAACCCAACTCAAGGCGCATTAAGAGTTAGGTGGGCCAACCCATGCCCACTAAAAAGTTACATATAAAAAAAATTAAAAGTTTTAAAGTTGGTTACGAATTAGATTGGTCAAGCCCACGATTTAGCACACATATATGATGATGTTAAGTATTTTCATATCCAAAGTTCAGTTAGGGTGTACATACTCTATCTTTTAAAGTGTTTGTTTTTCTTTCTTTTGACAATTATTTTTTGTTTTTATTTGAGTATAGAAGTTGATGGAATCCGATCTCATTTAAGTTAAAGTCTCGTCTTCAAAATTCTTGAATTTTTCATTTTTATTTTAAGTTTTGAGGATTTTTTTTGTCCTCAACTTGTGGGCTAACCCGTGCGAGTCACAAGCCCAGGCAGATCAACCCACTTAGACCCACCTTTAAATGAGTTGATTAAATTTTAATTCAATCTGTTTAAATTGTTTAGTGGTGCAAGGTGGACCAACCCGACGGGCCCAACTCCAATTGACGATTTAAGTGGAGCAACAGTAGGACGAGCGCAAATAGTTAATAACGCGTCCTTTCATCGGTATATGGACATCACTTTTATATAGAGCCCTAGTAGACGACGTGCATGCTCCTTGAGGTGTGGACATGTTATCCAATGTGTCCTATAAGAGGATCTGTCAGGAAAGTACCTCTGACACCATACCTTAGCAGAGCATGCATATTCCTGACAAGACAGTAGAAGCTTCCGCCGTACAATTCGTCTGTTGACCATTCCTTGTGCCAGTGACACTATCTCCCAAAAGAATATTGCGAGATACAACGATGATCCCACTACTCGACCAAGCAGGGTAACCGCTTGGCTGGGGACTCCTTCGCTCAGTTGGCCTCGGCTGTTCTTCTTTACGACGATTGGATATAGTAGACTGCCTCCTCCCGATCGGACAAACGCTCTGGTCTCCTGGTGTTTTGCCTCTCCATACTGAGCGTTTTGCGATCTTATCATATTGTTCCGAGCTAAACGGGCGGTCAGCTCAGCCAAGCCTATTTTCGATCGGACATTGTTTGCCCCGACCAACCCTTATAGTTAACCTCCGCTCGGCCACCGTAAGCGAGTCCTTTGACACCCTGACGTTAATTACCTTGACTTTGATCTCCACCTTGGCAGTTAACCCATATTGAACGGGCGCCCCTTTATCATCGCCTCAGTCTGAAATCTCAAAATCCGCATGATCGCTATCTACTTGTTAAAATAGTATGAAATCCCAAGATCTACAGATATATTATCTATTTCTTGAAATAAATGATGACATTATTTTTAGTTGAGAGTGTTACAGTGGTCGCTACGAGTCGAGACTGTTATATTATATAATTTTATTAAAATTATTTGTTTATAGTCTTTAAGATAATTTAATGTTTTGATAATTAATTATATAAGATTTTATATTCTTTATTTCTTAATATTTTTTAGATACATCAAATTAAGTTAGCTATTTTTTCTTTAGTGTCAATTTCTATCAAGAAAAAGGCTCAAAGATTGATGACCCAGAGTGGTATGAAATCGATATGCTGCCAAGTCGAGGATAACTTGGGGATAAATAACTCGGGATCAAGAGCCTCATAGAATTGACAGTTACATATAATCGTACTGTTTCAGTAGAATTATTGACTCTTATACATATTCTTTTATTACCTCACGGATCGAATATAAATAGAACAATGTATTTTGAAATTTTTAATATGAGATTAAAGTCCTCTTCACAGGAGTCCCTTTCCTCTCGCTGGCTGATTGCAAATCATCAGTTCAAAAGGCTGGAAGAGCCAAAAGCGTAGGAAAGGGTACAGTGGCCACCTGTACAACACTTTGCCAAAGCTGCTTTCCAGCTCAGTGCAAGCTCGCGCCCCACTTCTCTCTCTTCGGCTGACGCTGGAGCATCAGGACAAACTAGCGGGGAAAGCTCGAGACAAAGGAACATGAAGATGAATAGATTTGACGAGAGGGGACTCTAATTAATTTCGTTGCTAACTCAAGGACGCTGCTGCTATCATTGAAGGCTATCTTTCAGTTAGTGTACCTGCAGAAGGAGAACGATCGAGGGCCCTCTCTGGCTTCGGCCACATGATACGTTATGGAATGATTGAGGCTTTCTTTAGGGTATGTCTGGTGCCAGATAACTAGCTATGAGTGTTTTTCTTTCTCCTTGAGGCGACTCATCGCGCATTCATTTGCTTGAGTTTGTGTCCTCGCTGATCGAGGAGGGGGGACTGTGTAGGTTTAGATTGATGGTGTAAAAGGTGGTGCCAGGGCTCTTTTTCTTAAATGGAAAACACAAGAAATTAGGAGGTGGTAAGGACAGGAATGTCTTAATTCCACTAGCTTTTCTGAGAATATGAAGTTTATTTACTGATTTCGATGGATAAAGTATAACCAAGATTGCTGCAGAAAGTTACTTCATTGAAAAAAATTCAATAATGGGATTTTTTTTTAAAAAAAAAAAATTAAAAACTGATTCTCCCTGTGGGTAATTAGCTAATATGGGTTTCAACTGGGCTAACCTAAAGAAATCCAGCCCAACACATTCTTGTTTTTTTTTTAGTTTCTCATTAATTTTAGGTCTAACCAAGATTGCAAGGATGATCTTTATTCCGTTATTGGTTGTACAAGGAATCGATAATGGTGGATACCGTCGGTGCCTTCATTATGATCTCAATGACCATTTGAAGGTGTTTAGGAGGATGGCTGTGAGCGAAAACTCTAGTTTCATCATTGGCAGTTTCACCAGTTTGTTTCTTTCTGATTTCTCAATTGTGTCTTTGGTGAGAAGTCGTTTTCGATCAATCGATTGTTCTACCTCCGTTACTAATTAGTCGAGCTTTGGACTCCAATTATCGACGTTTACCAGATATTTCTTAGGATACAATGAATTAGCTTCACGAATTTTTGCGTGACAATAAAATGATAGGAAAGCACAAAAATAATGATCCATCAATTATCATCAACAAGATGCGTGTGCCTTCATCTAGACTTGGACTCATGGATGGTATCCAAGGACGGTCTCCACTGCCGGCATCCGCCAACTCGCTTGCTCGTGTTTTCCTCGCTTCCGCCGCTTATCTCCGGGAACACCCTCCTCCCACGACAGTCCTCCTTGCACCGCCGCCTCCGACGACCGACGGCCTCGAGCAGAACCTCCACCTGGCAGTCGGAGAGCCGGGACCCGACCCGGTTCAGGGGCAGCAGCAAGTAGACCGCCCCGGGCAGCAGCTCCTCATCCGCCCGCAATAACCCGGCGGCGCGCCGGGTCCTCAGCGCCTCGTCGGCGCGCGCCACCGCGTGGCCGGGGAACTCCATCATGATCTCTGCGGCGCCGGCGGGGGCCTCGATTGGGTGGAGGACGCCGTCTGGGCCGACGACCTTGGCCGTGGCAGCCGCCTGGATGCACCGGGGAACGCACGACGCTCCGTTGCCCATATTCCTGGTTTAATTTTGAGCTGATCTCCGACTCCTCCGCTAGCAGAACGCTATTTCTTGAACTTCGAGGAAGATTTAAGAGAAGGGAAGAGTGGGGAGGCGTATTTATATCAGAGATCGAAGAAGATAAAACAGAGTGAGAGTGGACTAGATCAGTCAAAGAACAAATGAATTATAACTACCGCGTGGAACCTGGGCCTTGTGGAGTGTCCATCGCGCGTTCTTCGTTCGTGCTTGTCGACGTCGTCACTAGACACCCACCAACGCGTTGAACGAGGTGGGCGGCCGGTCATTGACAGGAGGATGATCGAACTGTAGGGCCCAAGTTTGATTGTGATCGAGAACTTGGGCTTGAGGCCCAACTTAACCAACTGGCTGAAAGGGTAATACAGTAATTGTGCCCATTAACTCTCCTATAAAAGCTCAGCGTAGGTGGAACCCTAGCGGCTGGCGGACGGCGGCAGAAGAAGTTTTAGGGCACGCTCCGATTCTCCAGGTACGATCTCCTCTTCCTAATCTTTCACCTTGCTGGTTTTTGTTTTTAAGATTTGTCGAAACGCCCTTCGCTCGATTCAGAAATGGCGAAGTCGAAGAACCACACGGCGCACAACCAGTCGTACAAAGCTCATAGGAACGGGATCAAGAAGCCCAAGAGGCATCGCCATACTTCCACCAAGGGGGTATCGATCTCTTTCCTTTTTACCGTTTCCATAAATTTAGTTTTATTTTTTGTTTTGTCTTTTTTTCACCATTTTGTATGTTCTCCAGTTTATACGTTTTATAGAACCAAGGATTTTTTTTTTTTTGTATGTTCCTATCAATCATCTATTTTGTTCCGTGTGGCAGATGGATCCAAAGTATCTTAGGAACCTGAGGTACTCGAGGAAGCATAACGAACTCAACAAGAAGGCTGCTGCCGCCTCGGGTTCTGAGATGGAGCAATAGAGGATTGAGTGCGGAGACAGTCGGTTTCACCTTTTAGATTCGTTTATGGTTTTGTTTCTCTTGCATTGAATGTTCCAGTATCGTATCCAGTAGACTTTCAATTGGCAAACAATGGTGTAGCAATCTTACTGCTAAATTCCTTTCATGAGGTGTTCTTTTTAATCTGTGATCCTGCTATTTAGGGTACTTGTTCCAGTATACTTTTTCACAAATAATTTGCTCTTATCTTCAAATGTAGGATTCAATATTAGTAAGGATGATATGTGTATCTCTGCATCAACTTCTAGAATTGGGAGAAAAATGTTATGTTCATTACACATTCACTAACGTCTCTGCATGTCAGTTCCCTAGATAATGTAGTTAGAATCCACAACTAAGGATTAATTGGCTACTTAATTTCTACAATAGTAGAAACTGATATTTCTTAGATAACTTGTAGAATCCACAAGTTATAGGCAGTTTTTTGTCCAACGACCTTTGTATGGTTTTTCTTTATCTTTAAATGGAATCGGTGTTTATTACCTTTCAATGTTTTTCTATATGTTAGTTTGAACGAGTGTTCATTATAAATAACATTTGGTTTTGTACGTGGGCGAGTAGTATATGTTTGTATGGTGATGTGCGATCTTATTTTATTTACCGTCTTCCCTCGCGTCGTTTAAGATACTAAATAAAATTCGTTGGTGGTTGCAAATCACAAGAAATCCATCGATTAGTTGGCGAATATTTAAAAGATTCTTTAAAAAATCTTTTCTGTATTTTTTATAAAAAAATCTGTATTTGGTTTTGCTAGGTTGAATAATAGGTTAATAATAGCTTTTTTTAATACGTTGAATGCATGGCTTGGTACGATGAATTGACTAATAGATTTTAATTAATTTGCTCTTAAAAAACAGAAGTGGTAAAACACTAAAACTTAAATTTGCTAAATTTATTAGTTTTAGGAGGTGTTTGGTTAATTTATTAGTTTTAGGAGGTGTTTTGATGGATTTGAAAATAAGGGATTGAAATGATATTAAGAATTAGTATTTAGATTGTAGGTTTGAAAATGATAATTTAAAAATGATTTTTAGATTTATAAGAATTTATCAATTTTTATTCTCATTTTATTTAATTATTAAATTTATATCTATAATCATTCAAAACGTCGCCTCAGCAAAAGAAGGCCCGTGATGTTAAATAATGAAAAGCTTGGGCCCGTAGCGTAAAATGTTGAAAAGGAATCCTTTTAAAATGGTCTTCTTATTGGGTAATTCAAATATTTAATTTGGAGGCGACAACATGATCCTTATAAAAAATTTGTCATCAATAATTAGGTTAAATAGAATCCTATTGCATCGTGTTTGGGGGCAATTGTTTGTTTGTTTTCCCTTGCACATAGTTGAGTTAGTATTGTAGATTTGTATTAGCAAGATTCGAATTCCATATAATTCAATTTTCCCTCGCTTAGGAAGTTTTATCTTTCTTTCCTTAGGTCTTGAGTGGGTGGTGGTTTAATACCCTGGTTTATCTTTTTTTTCACAAATTCTTCCTCGCGGTCGAGAGAATCTTTAAGTAAGGTCACACGCTCGCATTGTAGGTGCCACTCATATCGTGATTTAAGGTTTTCGGATGGTTGTTCGATACCATGATTTATCTTCCTTTTACAAAATATATTTTACGGTGGATACTGCAGTTACTTCCCTTACACAAGGTGCCACTCAGTACTACGATTTATCTCCTTCTAAGTAGGCTTTAGAATGAATAGTGGAGGGGTTGGGTATTATCATCTTTTTTGCATCACACTAGTAAGAGAAAATAGATCTGCAACCATGGAATCCACTTTTGTTTCCGTTTGCCTGTGTTGCATCTGCCATGAGGAGAATTCCACGAGCATGGAACCCCCCTTTGGTTGCTCTGGATTCGTAAAGGTGATTTATGTTTTTTTTTGTTGCAAATTTTCTATCTTGTTCTTAGTATCCTTGCTGAATCTTTGAATAAAGAATGTGTGGCTCGTTTGGTTTAGAGAATGATTTGAATTTTGAAACTCTCAAGCAAGTTTTGTGAAATTTGCGGTCAGGAGACAAACCTAGGGCTAGGGCCAAAGGATTTTGATTCTTTTCATATCAAATTTTCCTTTTTGATTCGCAATGGAGACAAAGAAGATCTAATTTGCGACGGAGATGCAATTTTCCAATCTGCACTTCCATATTCAACAAAAGCCCAACAAAACGTACAACGTTTATGCTATAAAATTTCGGATCCTTCTACTGTGATGTTTGAACTAATCCCTGGGAAGGCTAAAGTGACTAAGTGTGAATGACAACAGTCATCATCGTGTGACGTGTGAGTATTGTCCTGCATTCTATATGCGGCAATTTATCAAAAGTGTATATAAAAATTTAAATTTATCAAAAGGTGTATATAAAGATTTAAATTTATCAAAAAATGTACGTTACTTTTATATTTATCAAAGTACATATTTTTTTAAGTTTATTTCTTATATTACCTTTCTCGTAATTTGATTTTTTCTATTATTTTTTTTTTCTCCATTATTTTTCTCTCTCTTCTCTTTTTTCTCTTTTTTGTATCGACAGAATATATGAATAACATTAGTCAATTTTTTAATAATATTTTAATACATTTAAAGAAGAAAAAAAAAATGAATAGTATATTTGAACTCCTTACAATTTCAAAAATCCACTGAAACTAAAATAAGTGTAATCGGAGTTCTCTAGGTCGATCAGTGGGTGTTGGTTAAAACCCACTGATGGACCTAGAAAGCTCCGATTGCACCCAATTCAATTTCTATGGATTTCTAAAATTACAAAGAGTTCAAATATGATGTCCATTATTTATTTTGGCTTGCAAGGAGTTTCCATGTTAGGTCTGATATGATTCCATATCAGGCCCAACGTGGGTGTTTTTGACTATTCTTTCATTTTACATGTTATGAAAAGCCAAAATAAATAATGGACATCATATTTAAACTTCTTGCAATTTTAGAAATCCATAGAAACTGAAATGAGTGCAATCAGAACTCTCTAGGTCCATCAGTGGGTTTTGACCGAAACCTACTAATCTACCTAGAGAGCTCCGATTACATTCATTTTAGTTCCAGTGGATTTTTGAAATTGCAAGAACTTCAAATATGCTATTCATTATTTATTTTTTCTTATTCAAATATATTAAAATGTTATAAAAAAATTTACTAATGTTATTCATATGTTCTGCATAACGATAAAAAAAAAAAAGAGAGAGGAGAAAAAAATAATGGAGAAAAGAAAAACTGTAGAAAAAATCAAATTATCAGGAGGATAAAATAGGAAATGCACTTAAAAAGTGCGTTCTTTGATAAATATCAAAGTAGCATATGTCTTTTGGTAAATTTAGATTTCTACATACGTCCTTTGGTAAATTACCGTTCTATGTGATGCAAATGGTGACAACGCTCAATTCGGATGCTTAAGACCTTATGGAAGGGAGGTAAATCACATTAGTGAGTAGCCTTCTAAATGGAATAAATTTATTTTCTAAGTAAATGAATCCTTGGGAATTCAAACCATGCTACTTCTTAGATACAAATCTACTATTCAAGTATCAATTTAATTACGCCAGGAAATGCAGGGTCTCTATGGCAAATGATGTGGTAGGCTCAGATTATGATCTCATCCCATGGGTATAACGAAAAAAAAAAATCTTCGAATGATCTCTTTTTTATATATGCTTTATCAATTTGCAAACTTTCCTTTTTTTTTTCGCACTTGTTATTACATCCACATGTATGGTTTTACATTAATTGGTCAGTTGTTTCACTTTTCGTAAAAAGTTTTTTTATGTCGACAAAAAAAAATTAAAATGGAATAAAAGTGGTTATGCATGTGAAGTTATTGCTCGTCATGGTTATTAAGAGTTAATTGTACTTTCCTGTTTCTCGAGATGAAGATCGTCGAAGTTGTTGAAGAAGATTATGAGTAAGGATGTGCGAGTTGAGATGCACCACGGGTGTAGTTGAGTAATTAGTACTCGGATAATAGATTTATATTATAAAGAAAAAAAATAATCAATCAGGCTAGGTAACGTTGAGTTTGTGGTGATCGGTCTGACCCTACGAAAATTTTCCATTGGTCACCAGGACAGATCGGGAAACGCTCGCATTGGGCAGTCCAGGAGTACAACATCCTTTAGTTGCGTGCCCCTGAGGTGACCGGTCCGGCCCTACGGAAGTTTCCCACCGACCACTAGGGTAAATCGGGAAGCGCTCGTAGCGGGCAGCCCATCATCCTTTAGTTGCGTGTCCCATTTGGAGAAAAAATTCTTACAAATTCGTCATAGCTGAGATTCGAACTGCGGATGTCTGGGTGATAACTTGAATACTCTACCGCTACACTATAGCCCCGGGGCCTGATTTATATCATAAAATGGCAAAAAGGTGATCCGCTCACCCCAGCGCCTCCGCCAGTCCGTCCCAGGACCAATACGAAGAAGGTAAATCATGATAACTGGAGAAGTTAGTGTGTAGTGAGAAAAGTACATAGAGACCAAAAAAATTATGTCCTGATTATCCCGAGATTCAAACTCATATTCTTAAATGGTAAATTTCTACGCACTAACCATTCTAGTTAAACCCGTAGGGCTTGATTTATATCATAAAGGTAAGCATGGCTAGTGGATCGAGATGTGTAGTCAAATATATAGAGTTCAATGATAGATCTATTATAAGTTTTTGGTGGTTTTCATTCATATCATAACGTATAAATTCTTTAAATCTATCCAACACATGTATTTTTGATCTAACATTTATTACGTGTCTGCTAAATTGATGACGTGAAATAGATTAATTTTATTATTTTTTTAAAACAGTATGTTTACAGACATGTATGTTATTTTATTACAATTTATTTATTTTATTTATTTTGCCCCCGTAATTTCTTCTCTCACTATTCAGAGTGGAAATAAAGATACTGTTAGGAGGTATTTTATTTTTGGTTTGTAAATAATAAAAGATAAATTATAATCTTTTCACAATCTGAGATAAAATAAAAAACCATAAAGGCGTGGATTAAACGTGATTATAATCAATGGCAATCCAAAGTGAAGTGGCTAAGACAACTTTTCAAACCAATGGAAATATAATTAAATAAATGTATTTAATTTTTTTTAATCAAAATAAAAGTATACGTTACAACTAAATAAAACGGATGCTATCGAATTTTTGACGATGCATGAGTACTAACTATATCAGGAGTTATCGCGCTATCTGAATTTACTTATGAATGAAATGCCAGATTAGATTAGACCATCTATATTGTAAAATCTAAATACCTAATATAAAAATGTATGAAATAGATTATTGGACAAACTACTGCAGGCAAATGATTCACAGAGAACACAATCATTTGAAGGCATGAATGAACCAATCTCAAACTCGGACGGACTATGAACGAAAAGCAATACATGAATGACTTGGAAAATACATCTTTACTTTAAACTTATCTTGCTCAAATTAGTAATAATGAAATATATGGAACAATTACTCGAATGACTAGAAAAGAGGAAGATAAAAAAAGAAAAAAGGAAAAAGGGTGTCACAGCATTTGCTAGTTCTCTCTCTTTCATTTTATTGATGGTGAAGGTTCTACCCATAAATGAATTCTGGCCGACCATTCTCTCTCTCTTCCCCTTTCTCTCTTCCTCACTCTCTTCTCTGTATGGTGTTCCTCAACCACCCAAAGAAATAAATGGATGCGTGAGTAGACTGCCAAAATGTGAAACAATATGTTAGAATAGAGATATCTACAACGAGGCAGCAGTCTTGGCCTATATAACGGAGACTCCTCTGGCTGTTTTTCTTCCTACAACGAAAAAAATGTATGCTCGACCCATTCCTTTAGCCTCTTAATCTTTGACTTCATCTCTGGGAGGGGGCGCTTGCTGACGTACGTATCAGCATTCAAAATCATCACTTCGGCATCATGCTTCAGTGCATCCACAGTGCGATAGTAGTTGTTTTCAAGTCTCCTCTTGATCGCTTCAAGAGAAAGTGGAACGGGGAATCTGCAAACAACACGATGGGGATGATTAAACTGTGTTTAAATATCCAAAACTTGATTATCAATCATGCCAGAAAATTTGAATGCATCATCACTCGGGTAAGAATGGTAACTTGAAAATTAATAGAAGATCAGTAACCATTACCCAGATAAGGATTTTGAATTAGATGGTCCCCACTTCAATTTGAAGTCATGTGAACCCTTTATCATCTTTCTCTCCAATTTATCATGTCTTACAAAATATGGATCACCAAGCTGAAGGGAGCAAGGTCCCAAACCTTATATTCCAAACATCTAAAACTTACAGACTTTTTAGTCCCAACTCTTTGAGATTAGATACATGAGCTACATCACTAGTAATTTTTAAATTATTTAAAATACCAATTAATTATCAACATCATCATTTCCCATTCTATTGTTTTAACATTTGTTGGAGCAATACATAATTATCTCTAGCTTTTCTAAAAATCTTATATATCCATTATAGCATTTTAATCTCCATGACAGCAGCTTTTTATGTACTTCCCTATTTATCAAACACCCAATCCATACATTATATCGGTCCTAATTGGATAAAACATTATTCTTTTAGCGAAAGTGACATCATGATGATTAGGAAATAAGCTAGAATCTTCTCTACAACATGACATGCTCATTTCTTCTTTTATTTTATTTTTTTGTTTTTTGTTTTTTGTTTGTAATGTAGGTTTTCAGCTATTCGAATCAACTAATCTTGAAGATGACCGACCAGTCCCACTTAAGTTTCCCACCAGCCATTGGGATAAATCGGGAAGTGCTTGCGGAGGTCCATCCAAGCAGTCGTTCTTAGAATCGTTATCCCAATGGAGGAAAATTCCTGTACATTACAGCTGAGATTCGACCTTAGATGCTTAGCTAGGAAGAGGGATTTAAAGATTTGTAAAAATTAGAAGGTTATCCTTGAAAAAAGCTTAACAATTTGTAATATTAGATATACGCCTCAATCATAATATCAATAGAAAGAAAGTATACATGACTCCTAGAATTAAGTGGTGGAAGTTAAAAGATGAAAAACAAAACATATTTAAGGAGAAGGTAGGAGTACATTAAGTGAAATAGACAGTAACTCTAATACAACATAGGATAAAATAATTTCAAAGTTAAAAATAATAGTCAAGAGTGTATTCGGTGAATCAAAGGGGCATATACCACCAAGGAATCTTAATAGTGAAATGAAAAAGTACATGTGAAGGAAAAATGAACCGTCTAGAAGTAATTATATATTTGTAAGAACGAAGAAAACTTAAAAAAGAATATCAAGAAATAGGCTAAAAAAGCAGTGAATTAAGCAAAGCATCAAACTTTTGAACGGTTATATCAAAAATTGAATACAAACTAAGGGAAAAGAGATATTTATAGAATAGTTAAAGTGATTGAGAGGAAGACAAAAGATCTTATCCAAATAAGATATATTAAAGATATATGCAATAGGAAACAAGTAAATAATGGAGAAATAAAAAAGCGGTTAAAGATGTATTTTCATCAACTTTTCAATAAAGGTTTAGGTAAACTTAACTTAGGTAATTTAAGTAAGTCAAATAAATATAGAAATTTAAATTTTTATCATAGAATTTAAACTTCAAAAGTAGAACAAGTTTTAAATGAGATGTAAAATAAAAAAGTCGTTGGAGTTATTGAAGTACCTAAAGAAACAAGGTATTGAATGACTTATAAAATAATATAACATAACATTGAAAACGAAAAAAAAATACATGATAAATGGGTAAGTACTCTAGTTCTCTTATATAAGAATAAAGGAAATGTACAAAAGTATGCAAAATAGGGATATTAAATTAACGAGTCATACTATGAAATTTTGTTAAAGAATAATTGAAAAAAGATTAAGGAGACTACGGTGACTGAAAATCAATGTGAATTTGAAAGGCTGACAATAGAATCTATACATCTTCTAACACAGCTAATTGAAAACTATTGGGAGTAAAAACAAGATCTATATATGATATTCATTGACTTAAAAAACCTTATGATAAAGTCCGAAATTATATGAAGAATTCTAAAAAAGAGAGGCGTTAACATAACATATATTGAACTAATTAAGGATATGTATATCTAACGACCAGAGTGAAAATTTTTGGCAGATTAACTAAAACATTTCCAATAAAAATAGGATTACATCAAGGATCATCTCTAAGTCTCTATCTTTTTACACTAATCATGGACGAACTCATTTGGCACATTAAAAACAAAGTACCATGGTACATGTTTGATTATAATATTTTGATAGACAAGATACGTGAAGGAGTAAATGCTAAACTAGAATCTTAGCGAAAAATACTAAAAGTGAAAGATTTTAGACTTAGTAGAGTAAAGATAAAATATATATAATTTAAGTTTAGCAATATTCAATGTTGTAAATGGCAGTAGACAGTGGCGGTGCGGTCAGTGACCGCTTACTGCCTCGATCGCCTAGGCGGTGGTTGAAATTTTTTATGCATAACTAAGTTTCATTCAATACAATACAATTTATATAAGGTACAAATAAATATATAAATGCAACTAATAAAATAAGTAATGAAAATTTATCAACATATTAATACTAAAAAGTAATATCGTTACTTATACCAAAACTCTTAAGTTTAAAATTAAAGTTTCAACCCAACATGACAACAAGCCAAAAAGTATTAGATTTAACATAACTAATCTTCTAAATCATCTACACATGCACCATCAACTACATCCATAATCCTCTCATCATTGGACTCAAAATCAACATCATCTTCATTTTTCTCCTCCGAGGTATCTAAATCTTCATCAAGTTCTCTAATGGAGATGTTCCTTGTGCCCCTCCTTGATTGTAGCACTTCATCCGCTCCCGAGGCCTCTGCCGCCATTCTCCAACTAAGTCCCGAACCCGACTCGACCTCATCTTCATCACCACTATCAACAAGCCAATATTGAGCTTCACTAGCTTGAGAGGATAGAAGCAAAGCTCCGCCCATTTCTCTTTTACTTTTCTTCTCTATAAGATTGGTATTGAATTTAATATATACAAGATCATTCAATCTTGATGTCTCGAGCATATCTTCTTCTTAGTATGTATCTAAATAATTAGAAAATTATTAAAAACTAATAAAAAGAAAGAATAGATAACATAATTTATGAATTACTACTTACCCCTTCAAATTGGCTCTAATTTCTTTCACATCCCGATGAACTACTTGTCAAAAAGAGAAATCTCATTGCCATTTTTTGTAAGTTTAGAATGCCACCACCATAATTGGACCACCATCCAACTTAAACAAATAAAGAGACAAAAAAAAAATCCAAAAATAGGTAAAAGAGACATGCATGTTAGTGAAATAGAAATAAAAGAAAGACTAAAGAGATGTACCCAGATCAAAGTCATGGTACACATCTACCTTCTCATATGCTGCGACCGTCATTTTTCTTCTAAAGTTTCCGAATTTACTCTTATACTTCAAATAGTGAATTGTATGTCCTCGTCGATAGGAAAAATTCTCTCAACACAATTCAAGAACTTATTCACATAGCATTGATGTCATTTTGTAGCTTGGATCTTTGAAGTAAAAAATCAGATCCAACAAGTAAGCAGCATAATGCAAAGGACTATCTACCCTTAGACTTCTCATCAATAATCTTCAAAATAGAAGTGACATTTTCTTCTTTTTTGAAAGTCTTTCTACTCTCTTCCTTGGCTTGTTTAAGAGCACCAAATAAAAAGACCATTGCAGGCTTTTTGTCACTGTCAACAAGGTATAAAGCTTTCACTAAAGGGGTGAAAACATTCAAAACCAAAGAAACATCATTCCAAAAAGAGATACTTGTTACGATCGCGTCCGCTGCTTTTCTCTTCACACTACTCCTTAATTTTGTGTTGCTCCACTCCTTAATTTTATCATGTACACAGATAAATATTGTTAGGGCCTTTGCTTTCTAACTATTCCTCTAAACTTAAGTAGCTTTCCAATTGATTCAAGAATAAGGTTGATTGTATAAGTCGCACAAGAGGTCTAAAAAATTTGAGGTTGTGTAACCTTAAACAACTTCGTCGTTGCCATATTGTTTGTCGCATTGTCCGTCACTACTTGAACAATATGTTGAGGGTCAACTTTATTTTTCCACATACTCAAAGATATAAGTCTCGGTATGTGCCTCCATGGATTCTTCAATAGAACCAAGAAATGAAGTGCCCAGTTTGCAATTAACACATAAATTCATAGTGTTTCTCCTCTTGCAATCCATCCATGCATCAGTCATAATTGAACATTCATTTTTCATCCACTCTTCTTTATGTTTTTTCAAAGATAATTTGGTTCTCTCAACTTCTTGTTTCAAAATTGGCTCCCTTATAAGATATTGACTTGGAGGTTTGTAGCCCGGACCGAATTTGACCAACCATCTCTACAAATTGTCTAAAACTTAGATTGTCAATTGCATGAAAAGGAATCCCTGCCTCGTAAATCCATCTTGCAACGTACTCATGCACATCATTTGTAAACTTTAACTTCAATGCATCATTAATGTTTTGTTGCCTTGCCTTTGTTAGATCGATTGCGGATGTCCACTTATCAACAGGCCCGAGGTGCTTTGACTTCCTTTTAGAAGAATCTCCCTCCACTTGATAATTTTCATCCTCTAAATCAACACCTATATTTACTCCCACCCTTTCTTCTTTTAGTTCTTCCAACCTTTCTCGCTTCTTATTCTTACTATTTTCAATATAAGCTCTTACTCTTTTTTTGTCTTCATCGGATGCTTTAATGCATGCTTCAACTTGTCCTACAATACCCGCAATATGAAGCTTCATCCGATAAACTCCTCCCTTAATAAGCCTCTTACACATTTTGCATGTGATCCAATCTCTTTTTTCTTTGCAATACAATACTCCATAATCCCAAACAATATCACTAGCCTTTCGTTTCAATTCCACAGCCGGTTGTTTTTCATTTTCCGCCATTAACCTTCAATACAATAAATCAATAATTAAATAAAAGATCAAAAATTTTAAAAAAAATACTTACTGAAAATCTGATTTAAAATTAAAACCTGATTTAAAATTGTATTTTTAACATATAAAATATATTAACAAAATAAATAAATAAAGATATATTAAAAATCTGATAAAAAGCTGATTTACCTTTTAAAAAATTGATTCCTCCTCAAAAGCTGATCCCATTTAAAATATATTAATTTAATTTAACATTTAAAAATATATATATTAAATTAATGGGATAAATATATTAGGCTTATACCTAGGAGTTGATTAATTTTATTAATAAAAAGTCCTAAATTTTTTTAAAAAGTATCGCCGCGCATCAGAGGCATCGCGCACGCGTCGGAGGCGTCGGCGTCGCACAATGCGTCGGAGGCTTCGCACAACACGTCGAAGGGCTCGGACGTCAAAGGCATCGGTGTCGCACAACGCGTCGGAGGCTTCGCGCAACGTGTCCAGGCCAATTGCAACTCGCAAGGCTCGGGAAATGCTTCTGGGCCCGTCGTCAGGCCCGGGCGACATGTCCGAGCCTGCGCAACGGATCCGAGCCCCTTGCCCGAGCCTCACGACTGGTCTAGACTAGTCGCCGAGCCCAGATGACGCCTTCAGAGGAGTCGCAACAAGCTGACGCCTCGCATATGCTATGTCGTTCATGGCTAGCGATACTCTAATCCAAAATATGTAAAAGTCTAATCCAAATGATGGCGGCAGGCGGCAATAGCACGCGGCGACGACGACAGCAGCCAGTGACAGTGACGACAACAATGAGCGTCGCGACAGCAACAGCGGCGGTTCGAGGCGGAAGGTGACGAGTGTTTTAAAATCAAAGTGAATGTTTTTTTTAACCTTAAAACGCCATTAATTTAGCCATTTAACCTACCTTTGACAAAAGCGGGGAGGAATTGGTCCGCCTCACGCCTAGGCGGCCGTCACATCTGCCTTTTAGAACACTAGCAATATTAAACGTAATGAGATAATTGTTAGGATAGGAGATGACGAGTTGTCAAGAACTGAGAGCTTTAAGTATTTATGATCATTTTTGTAAAATGATGGAGAGATTGAGAAATACGTTTTACATAGAATACAAGTAGAATGGTTAAAATGGAGGGGTTAGGTGTTTTATGTGATACCTTTAACACTTAGGCTGCGTTTGGTAGCCTATAATCTACCTTGTAATGTAATTCAGATTACATTACAAAGTCGATTATTTTGTTTGGTTTGATTTAAAAGTTGTAATGTAATGTAATCTGGATTACAAAAGGTAGTGAAGATTTGTAATCTGGATTACAAAGTAAATGCTATGTAATCCGATTACATTACGAGGTCATTGTTTGACCAAAGTTTAAATGCCGAATATACCCCTAGTCTGTTGTCGACCGCCGCCCGCCAGATAGAGGTCACCGGATATTTTTGTCATTTTATAATAATATGAATTACATTCCTTATAAAAAATAATGGACACCAAACAAAAGAATGTAATCACCTTTGTAATCAAAGATTACATACATTACATTACCAAACGTAGTAATGTAATCAAGATTACATTACATTACATTATAAATTTGATTACATTACAAGCTAGATTACATTACACCCAACCAAACGTAGCCTTAAAGGGAAGTTATACAAAACGACGATTAGACTTGTTATGTTATATGACGTTGAATGTTGGGCTATGACTCGAGCATATGAACAGAAGATGAAAGTTAGAAATGAGGATGCTATGGTGGATGTGTGAACATACAAGATGGACAAAGAGCATTAGAGAGAAAGTCGGAGTTGTATCTATTGAGAGAAAACTCCGAGAGATGTTTAAATTGATATGAACATGTACTTAGATGACTAATAAATGCTCTGGTTAGACGATGTAAAATTATAACAAATACACACATCAAACGAGGAAGACCAAAAAAGACTTTAAGCATAGATGATGATAAGGATAGAGCCCAATGACGTAGAACAATCCATATAGTCGACCCCATCTACTGGGATAAGACTTGGTTGTTGTTGTTGTTGTTGTTGTTGTTGAACATAAGCCAAGGGATTTTCTTTGGAGTAAAAAATTTCACTTAAAACAAGTGTTTATGCAAACACCTACAAGTTACAGGTCATAAAATATTATAACTTATGATCCTAAGTCATTTTAATTCAAGTTAAATCACTTCCAAAGAATGAAATATTTTTTTAATTTCTCATGTAGCACATGCACTAACCACCTAAAGGAGCGAAATGCGCCCAATAGGATATACAATCCCTTTTCAAATCCACCTATGAATAAATCTATGGAATCATGATTGGTTGCCTAATTACAACAATAAGCAATATAATAATAAGCTTTGTAAAGCTACCAACAGAATCTTCATCTGATCTGCTAATGGGTTGACGTTAACTGTGTGCCTGACAATCCCAAATTGCATTGTGATGGACCGGAATAAAAAAGAATATACACAAGTACCTTATTGCTCAAATTCATCAACTGAAATTGACCTGGTTGAGTAAAAGCTTAACGGCAGAGAATTTTTGGATTTGCACTATCAATTTCATCATGTGAACATAAGCAAGTAAAACAAGGGAATTGTAGATGGAAATGCCATACCTGTTCAAGAACTCAAATTTCTGAGCCTCCTGACTTAGCTTCTGAACACCATGATAATCCTGATTTAGGAACAAGGATTAATATAAAATGCTCAGAAGACAACATGATTAAATTACTAACCTACAGTTACATCTAGAAGCATGGTTCACCTGATTTCCTATTGACGCATGTTCTATCTTAGCAATAGAATTTAAAAGTTTGTCTCTGGTTGCATTTATAATACAAGGATGTTCCCAATGAGTATCAGCATCGTGAAGTTCCCAAGGACTATGTAAATGCTGTCCAGAAGAATCATCCTTGTACTGTACTACATATCTTTCCCATGGGCTATCTGGAAACTCAGAATCTTTAGGTTTTACAGTTAAGATCCGACCACTCCACCAAGTTCCACCAGATCCATCAGCATCCCTCCACCATACCTGGCACTTGTCTCTGTGGGTCCAGTTCCTTTCAATGGAAGCATCAAAGCGTACTCTTTCCACGAGAAAGTCAGGACCATTGATTTCAGGCAATGTGACTCGGAAAGTTTTCTTGAACCCACAAGATGAAGGATCATTGAATTCAAGGGTGAGTTTGCAACAGCTATCACCAGATCCAGGAAATGAAGCATATTCAAGTTTTTGTACTTTGCAAAACTCGACAGCTTTTAAGCCTTTGATTGATTTCCATGGACCTACTTCAGTTGTAGCATAGCTTTCAATGTACTCACGGTGGCCCTGATAACAGTTGAGCATAAATAAATACCTTATTTGTAACAATGAAAAATCATCAGATAAAAAAATTTACCTGTATCAGATAGGCAACTTTATCACCCTTTTGGGGAATATATCTATAGCACTCCTCATGCTCTAACAATAAAAGCCATGAAAGTTTTCGCAATGATTGATGGCTTTTCTTATCCAAACATCTGAAATCACTTGTAGTGTAGTTCTCCCTTCTGTTTCTTACAGATCTTAAACCAACAGGCATTTTTGATGTTGATTTCCATTCATCAACTAAAAATTGATTACGGGAACCAGATGTAGACTTTCCTCTGCTCGTGGACGCTCCAAGAGAACCATAATTTTTATCATCAAAATTATTCATGCTATAGCTTAGATCATGTTTAGGTGCCCTTCCACCTGTGGATCTTGTTCTGCGAGAACTTCCAATTTTACCACTAAATGGCAATGTTGCCTCATCATGGTCAACAGAATCTGAAGTAGTTTCTTGCTTGGCTTGGACATCAACAATAAAATTCTCCTTCCCCTTGGACAACTTCATCCTCTTATATACAGCATCATACATTTTCCGGCAGGAATTCAAGTCTTTGTCATCATTGGAAACAAACAAACTAGCATTTGTGGTTGTCCATCCTTCTGAATTTTCTGATATATTATTTGATTTGCCAGGGTCTGAACTCTTTCTGCTGGTTCCTTCATCCTCATCAGCAACCAAATCAAAATCTTGGTCAGTTGGGATTGGACTGTCTGAGACAAGCTCATCCTCTGAGCTCCTTGAATTGTTAAGTGCTGTAGATTTTAACTTGGAGAATGAACTATTAAACTCTGGTACTATTCCTCTAGTCTTGAACCGTATCTTTGGGTAAGTCATCTTCATAGTTTTGTCTACCTGAGGATCCACATCAAAACTACACTTGCTACCAAAATAATTTACAGCTTTAGCTGAAACCACTTCATATATTTTGGATGATTCATTAACAACCTTGCATTCATGGTTCACAGGATTGCCATTCTCTGTTTGGTCCGACTCGTGAACACAAATTTCTGCTATATTTCTCTCATGACTATTATCATTAATTTGCATCCTAGAAATTGATGTTTGACACTCATCCTCAGATACAGTATTTCCAATGGTGTCAACTCCAATTGTGTTAGCATCATCTGGGTTTGTATTTGCAGCAGCCCAAGTTATGATGTCGCCTACTCTTTGGCGTTTTGAAGAGCGCTGCTTAACTTCTCCCCATTTAATCGTACTGGCCTGGTGATCCACTGAAAGATGAGGGTGGGAGGCAATTTCATTCTGTGAACTGACTGTTTCAGTTATCTCATTTTCAGGTCTATTATGGCTATTGACAACAGAATTAGTTATAGGCAACGATACAGACAAATTATCCTGTTCAGGGCATTCAGATGTTAAAGTTCCAGAGACAACATGACGTGGCAGCTTAAGGACCAACTTCCTTTTGATTACTGGATTATCCTGTTTATTGATGACTTCAGAAGGTATTGCAGTGTCTTCAAGCGCATCTTTGATGTTTTCCTTCGCCTTTGCACGAGTAGGTGGATTGAATTTCATTGATCTTTCAGACTCAACACTGTGGGTCTTTGAATCTGGCAATGTCGATTCACTATCAGAGAAATTACTGTCTGGCTCATTATCTTCTTCATCTGTAGAAGCACTTGTTAATTTAGAGAAGAAAGTGAGAGCATTCTTCTTAGCAATTCTCTGTGGCCTTGAAGGCTCGGATTTAGAGGCCTTAAATCTTTTCAAATGCCCATTCCGGGACCTCTTAGGTCTGTGAGATTTTGACACAGAAGCGCCATTGCATTCATCAAAGTTTCTTCTTTTTACCCGCCTACCAGATGAAGTTGTGAACTCAGCCTGACAAATGAATAAACAAATAAAATATTCAAAATAAGAAACAGCAAGGAAAAATGAAGTTGGAAAGTGAATCTAACTTCAGATTTGTGTTTTTTCCTTCTAGATCTCCTAAGGATTTCCTTTCCATCGTTATCGTCTCTACTATCGTCGGCACTGATTTCTGCTTCTTCACATGAGGTACTGCTCAAACTTTCTTGACCTGCATGGCTGGAATATTCATCAGTTACATTATATTCAGAATCGGCATCATCACTCTGCATGTCATTTTCAACTTCCCAAGCTATAGCTTCCACAATCTCTGGTAAAGGCTCAACCCACTGCTCTAGATCCACAATTGGTAGTGCTTGAAAATCACCAGTATTAGCATTGTAAGTTGGACCAACTGCAAGTTTCAATGAACTAGGACGCCACTCAATACCCATGATACCTAAGCGGCGTCTTTGATACATGCTCTGATAAGGTTCAGCATATGGAATCATACCTGACAGAAAAATACACTAATTGTGAATTGACCATATGAAGGAATCAAATATAGCAAATAATGGTGACAGGTTGACAGCTCATATCACATCCATCTGTGCAAATGCATACCCGAATCACAGAGAAGATCCTGAATATTCCTCCTGTGGGGTGTAAGTTGGGTCTCCTGAAGTAACAGAAAAGTATTTTTAAAATAGATAGTAAGATGTACAGATGCAAGCAAGAAAACTTAGTAATGAAACAAAAGTTAATAGAATAATTGAAAGAAGAATAGCAAGTGATAATCTCTTAGTGCATGAGGAAATAAAGTGGAACACCTAAGAAATATAATAGCTGATAAAAGTTGTATACTGAGTTGGGGAAAATGGTATTTTAGTGGCCCATTCTAAACTTCCATGCCAAACAAGGAAAGTATGAACAATTGTAAAAAGTAACAAAAACCTCTATAACTGAGAGAATCTTAATGTCAACCTGCAACAAAGTTCATTCCAGTGTACAAAAAGTAAATCAAACAAGTCAATAAATTGGGTTCTTTTATATATCTTCAAAGCCTTGGCATAAATAGAAATGATAACAAGATAAAAATCATTATTTCTATCATTCCCTTTCAAGTTGAAGCATAGATACACATGACGATCAACTTGTTAAGTAAAAGCGGAACAAAGTCTCATCAAATGATTCAGTTAAATGCCAGCAATCTATTATCCTGAAGTATGTGGCTTGTTGATCTCTTTGGACATGACATCACTACGAACTATGTTGTTGACAAATTCAACTAGCTATGTTTGGATAGGGGTAATGTAATCAAGCTTGTAATGTAATTGGGCTCGGAATGTAATTGGATTACATGTTATTGGCCTTGTAATTCATATTACAAAACTTTATTACATGTTATTGCCCTTTTGTAATTCAAAGTACATTACATTACAGCTTTAAATTGTACCAAACAAAGTAATCAATCTTGTAATGTAATCTTAATTACATTACCAAGTTGATTACCCCTCACCAAACATAGCCGTAGTGTGCTCATGAATGTTGGTGAGTCGGTGGCTTAACTCTACAAGATCCAACTTGATGACTTACCTCCTTAGAATAACATTCAACAGATATATTGGATTAATTTAAGCCAAAAGTAATCAAATCCTTTGAACTTAGGAACCAAGAAGAACAAACAACACTTATTAAACAGGATAAAGGATTTGAAATGAGAGAATAACTCTTGCCAATCAACCATTCAAAGTTACTAATGAAGCATAACTTCGCCAGCTAATTGATTTGTTTTCTGTCTGTGTTTCCCCATCAAACCAACAATTATATTGAACTTATACAAGAAACACTCGCTGACATTAAGAGAATTTTAATTTTAGTAATCAATACTATAAAGTACACATTGATGCAACTCAAAGAGTTAAGAGTACAACATAAGACATATATCACTACATTCTCCAAGAACTTTCATGTCGGTTACACCAACTAATGTCATATTGTGAATAAATTAATTATTTTGTTGTGTTTCTAGCTTTATGAACCTTTGAATTAATATATGTTTCTACTTGGGCTTATTTTAAGGTTCTAATAAATTTTACTCAATATCTCTTGCAGAGGCGGATTTTGTTGTGTCAAGTAGCACAATTAAAGAAATTTTCTTGTAGATTATAAAAATTAATTAGCATAGATAATTTTACCTATGGAAACTGACAATCATACCATAAGTAGCATGCCATGTTAGCAATCAACATGCTTAGGCACGCTGTCATGATTTAGAATCTCGTGTGTGTGTGTGTGTATTTTAGCTTATTTCTCCCAAATTCTAATTCTTATAAAAACAAATTTAGAAGATTATAGAAGTAAAATTTATATGAATTCATTCTAACATTCAAGTAAAAAATGAGCTTTCATACTTGTTCTCTATGGTGCATCCATACAGTATAGTATGACAAAATTTTAAACCTGCTGCATGTTGAGTGTTAGCACAGCATACTACTAAAACCACATACCATTCATCAAAACTCTAATAGCGAATGATATACAATTCCACTTCAATTAGTTGGGAGTTGAATTAATTAATTTTCATTCTTAGTTTATCTTCCTCGAAAAAAAGAGAAAAATCTACTAGGTTTAAAATAGGATTTATTCATTTATTTCTATTTTAAAATTCCATCATACCAAATCTATTTTGCTCGAGTCTTATTCAACCAAAAGCCTAAAATGAGAACCCTAAAAAACTCATGGTTCGATCCATTCCATCAACGCCACAATTTTTGTTCTCATATATTTTACTCTCATGAGATCATCAAATAGGCACAATATCTAGCCTTATTTAAAATAGCTACGGAGGCTGAATTCGGATATATCCTTTACTAGATACAAAAAGGTTTGAGCAATGGATATTAAGTTTTTAGTCTACAAAAATGTGGCTATATCCAAAGAGAATATTTTAGACAAATAATTGACATATTTAAACTAGCGTTTCAGGTTCATAGTCCCAAGGTCCAATAGTTCCTCACAGAGCTGCTTATTACACCTAAGCTGGGCCTGGAAGTGCGGTACAAAGGATAGAAAAGCATTAATACACAGATCAATGAAAGATGTGAGCTGGGTATTGCCTGGCCACAGCCTCAAAAAAAAAAACTACCCATGAAAACCTAAATGGTAAACATAAACATTTGAACACTTCAGCCAACTCAATGAATAAGAATGTGCTTTGGCAAAGAAAATGAAATGGAAAAAAGACATGCCTGATCCAGTGCATTTCCACTTGTATCTTGCATAAGGGGTCGATAATCTCCAAGAAAGAACTGTCAAGGTGAGAAATATAGGATTTCAAGTTCTGGCTTTGACTGAACCATATTAGAAAATGAATGATTCACACCTGATCATATTTGGCATCTTTTTGTGACTCTCCCTGACCAGTTGCCACAATAAATATCTGACCAACTTCATCTGAGAGAATAACTGAAGTTCCATCCCTGGTTTAGGACAACAAAAGATTAGAAAAAGTTAAACATTAAACATCTAAAAATCATTTTCATAAAACAATAAAAGAGAATTTGTGCACAAGAACAAAAACAAATGCAACTCAACTACAAAGATATAGAAGTTTACAAGAAATGAAGACGAATTCTGAAGCCAGTTTGAATTGACGAATGAACAGGTCCAAACATTAATCAAAGTAGCAAATGATAAATTTTGACAAATACAGAAGAAACGAATAGAAACAGACCTAATATCAAACAGACAATATGCACCAGCATACCAACTAAAGCATGCTTAGGTTTGTCCATGAAGAAGATGAAGCCTACAATAGCACCTTCCATAGTGGAACCCCAGAATTGGACTCATGGCTTGTTGTTGTTGCTTTCTTAATAAGTTCCAGATGGATGTATTACATCCCTTATAATCATGTTTTCCACTTTCCCTAGTGATAACTTGGTATCCCATATTGTATCAGTCATCTAGCATGCTTTCACAAAATAATTTTGGCCATAATTTATAGCCAATTTGTTATAACATGCTGAAATGAACAAAAATAAACGCAATGACTTTTGATAGTTGGAAGTTGGAATAAACGTCCAAATGACCTTTACAGACCTGTATTGGATGATATACCATCCTATAGTGTTTGGAAGATACTCTAACGAAGAATCTAAGTTAAATAGTCCTACCAATCAACGACCCATATTAGATTAAAAAAACAAAGCCTTGTCACCCAGGCACCCGTGGTTCGATCCCCGACTACGGCGCATTTGCAGGAATATTACCTCCAAATGGGGTGCGCAACCACGGGATGCTGGGCCCACCCACCGCAAGCGCTTCCCGATTTACCCTAGCGGTAGGGAAACTTTCGTGGGGCTAGGCCGGTCGCCCCAGGTTTGATACTACTTGGTTCATCATTTTGAAAAAAAAAACAATCATTTTGAGAATTCAACCAAGAGAAAAAAAACACCATTGACATAACCATAATAAATCAAGTTTATAATGATGTGCAAGGCAATAGAGAAAAAAAAACATCATTAGTACATTTTTAAATACTACAACAATTTTGATATTTGGAAGTAAAACCCTTTATCTGATTTTATAAACCGAGTTTAAAATATTGATTTTGATCCCATAATGACACATGATACAAGCCGTCAAAGGTTGATTGTGCAATTGTGCTAGCAATGCTGAAAGAGGAAGAAGAGAAAGAGAAGAAGTAGAAAGACGATGACACAACCTATTATTGGTGATTATTCTCTCGATCATTATTGATTGAAAGAACAGGTATAGCTGATGGGTAAATAAATATGGGTGGTTGGGTTAATGAGTTACTAGTGTGTAGGGGTTGAGGTTATATCAAGAGGATGGTGTTATAGATTAAAAAATGGACACTTTACTGTTGAACCATATACTGATGGAATGAGGATACAGGTCAGTGGCTATGGCGACTGCATGGAATAGCACTGTAGATCACTTGATGAAGATTGACGACACCAAACCTAGATCTCAAGCAATTGGAGCAGTGTTGTTGAGGTAGCTCTGATTATCCATCCATCCATTTCTCTTTTTCTCATCCAATACAAGTCAAACCATACCCCAAATATTGTGAATATATGTAACACAAGTTCAATTTCAGGGGGCACATTTCAGGTGATAGATAAATGCATTTGAATATATATGCTGATCCCATTTTGGTTTCAGTCTACTAGTGGAGTGGCAAGTTTCATCCTCTCGATGGAAACCCAACAACGTTTTAAACATTGCAACTAACTTACAGTATACTACTTAAAGATACACCAATGTCGTGTGAAATTACTAACAGACGAAAATAAGGTATTAATAGGGAACTGCATCAGTAAAGTCAAAACAGTATAGATCTAAAATTAACTAGCACTGATCAACTCGAATCCATTTAACTTACGGTGAGAATTTCCCATCAACCAACTTGAAACGACCAACTTCATATATCCGCACAGGTGTACCCTCCCATATCTAGTAGCATCAATCCATAAGAGTATAAATGGATAGGATAATAGAAGGAATTACACTGAGTGAGTGAGTGTGTGTGTGTGTGAACAACAACATCAAACACTTACATCCCAGATGATCATTTTACCATCATAGCCAGCACTCATAGCTATCCGTGGATTGAAAGGATGCACATCCAAAACAAACGTCTGTAATCACAAAGTCAACAGAATTAAGAGCTAAATAGTGAAACCTTGGAGAAAGAATTATCATAAAAACAGAAGGAATTTACCATATAAAATTACAGGTAATGGTAAAATAAGTTAGACATGAAATGATTCTCAAACATAATAGGCATAAAAAAGTACACACATTCACATTAAGCAAACAAATTATCAAAAGAAAAACAATAAAAATTGCAAACATGTTCAAAGAGTAATAATATAAGCTAATTTACTAAACAAATCATAAAAGAATCATAATAGGAAACAAGTCAAAGGAAAAAATATATATCATGGGGTTGTTGTCAGGTAGTCAATAAAAATTTGTATGGATCATATTGACAGAAAGTATATCATGGACTAGTTCACTATGCCTCCAGACAACTTAAGGGCATGAGGCAACTAAGGTTTAAAATTTCGACCCGTGCTGAGGTTTCGGTCCAAGACCGGAACGATACGGTTTCGGTATCGTATCGTGCCGTGCCGATACGGTTTCGGTAATTTTATTTAAACATTAAATCAGTAAAAAATATAAAATAATTAAAAAATATATAAAAGAATATAAATTTGATTTAATAGAATTTTTATAAAAATTTTAATTTTTTTTTAGAATTTTAAAGAATTTTTAAAATTTTTAAAATAGTAAAAATAATTTCAGAATATTATTTAAGAAAATTGATTATTTTTTAAAAAATTTTAAATATATTTTTTATATTTTATTGGGATCATTTAATTAGGGTTTATGAAGCCTCTTTAAAATATCACAATTAAATGGGAATTGTTTAATTTATTTAAATTGTAATTTTGCACAGTGTCCCCTGCCCGCGACCTGCGCCCGCGATGCCTCCGACGGTGCCGGAGGCGCCCGACGACACCTCCGGCGACACCGAAGGAGTCTGGCGACGATTCCGGCGGCGCCAGAAGCGTCAGTGACGTTTTTGGGACGCGCTTCAGGCACTGCGAACCTTCCGCTTCTGGCGACGCTGTTCCTCCTAGTGCAACGATTTCTGGTGCGCGCGCGACTCCTCCTAGCACATGACGCACGATGCGATGAAATCGTCGCTTGTCTGGTGCCGATTTCGGTGCGCAGGCGGAACAGTAAGTTTCGCCCGTTCCGCCCGGCACGGAACGAAATTTTTTTCTATGGAGGCAACCAACCTCCTCATGACCTTCAGCTATATCTGCTATCGTATTTGCCCTCAAAATCTAGCAATATTATTAGTATGATATGATCTATGAGAACATAACTGGCCTCAAAGTCTAAAGTACTGGTTCATGCAAAAAGAGCTTAACATGCATCAGAGAAGGTGGATCGAACTCCCAAAATGCTATGACCATAGCATCATTTACCATCTACGAAAGACTAGCGTGGCATCAGATGCTTTAAATAGAAATCTAGTTTTCAAATGTTGGCAATCTTATAGAGGTTGCACAGATGGGCTAGTCATTGCATCTTCATGTTATAAAAGGACAACCCAGTACATGACTCTCACCAATGCAGGATCCTGGGAAGGGTCAAACCACATTGAATTTATTGTACAAATCCTTACACTGCATTGCAAGAGGTCATTTCTACGACTTGAACTAGTGACCACAAGGTCACATGATAATAACTTTACTGTTGCGGCAAGACATCATTTACCATCTACGAAAGACTAATGTGGCATCAGATGCTTTAAATAGAAATCTACTTTTCAAATGTTGGATCTTATAGAGGTTGAACAAAGTCATTGCATCTTCATGTTATAAAAGGTTAGCCCAGTACATGACTCCCACCATTACGGGATCCCAGGAAAGGTCGAACCATATTGGATTTATTGTACGGAGTCTTATCCTGCATTACAAGAGGTTGTTTCTACAACTCGAACTAGTGACCACAAGATCAGGATCACACGGTAATAATTTTACTGTTACGGCAAAGCTCCCCTTCACATGACATCTTCATGTTATAGTAAAAAAAAAATAGAGGAAGTGATGCCTGACTTCTCTTGTGATATAAATGGAGTCCTCTGATGTCATGTTGTGTTCCCAAGTCACATCCAATTAAAGATGAATTGCTAAAAAAACGCTAAGCACTCACATTTTACAATCGACCATGGCAATATGAGTATGTTCAAGAGAGCTTAAGAGGCTGTATTGGTGGCACAAAGAAGAGAGATGTCACCAACTTTTGTACCTAAGAACCACTACTTTTATAGCTAGGTGGTCACTTAGAAGCGATCCATCACGTTAAGTTGACCCAAATAGTTGGAACAAAT
Source organism: Zingiber officinale (assembly GCF_018446385.1). NCBI lineage: Eukaryota > Viridiplantae > Streptophyta > Magnoliopsida > Zingiberales > Zingiberaceae > Zingiber > Zingiber officinale. The sequence goes on from NC_055998.1 coordinate 8,335,739, forward strand.
ATGCCTCTTATGACGATACAACCAATGTGTATCAAAATCATACAAATAATGAAAAGAGATGATGATGACATGATATGCTCCTTCGTAGTCATAGATCATGTTAAACTATGATAAAATATATGGAGAGTCAGTAAATAACTAGAAGACATACTTACAGATTAAACAATTAAATTCATAATCAATAATATTTAAAACGAATAAAAGATTAATAAAATAGAGAAAATACTATACTTCATACATACAGATTCCTCATGGCCAATTAATGAATGGAGTAAGCTACCATCAGAAGCATTCCAGACACATATTCTACAATCTGAAAATAGAAACAGTTTATTTTCAGAAAGAAAGACAGAAGAAAAAGAATATATGCGATTAGTGATTGTTCAAAGTTAAGATGGCATGGGAGACTAAAATATGTTTTCCACATGTAACAAGGACTCAAAGGATACTGACAAAATCAGCAATGAAATTTCAATATAACAAAAGTCCTATTTCATAATGGATAAGGACATCCACACTCCTTTTGGTTACTCGAGTTTCCTCAACATATTTAACTATAAAATCCATGTAAATGCCGTTAACATCAATTTAAACATAATGCAATTAACTACCAAAAAAACAGATAAGTATTTCAACTTCTTAAATTTTTTCCATAAAACTATATTAGACTTTGCGATAGCATATGACCTTATATTATCTAATATATTTTTTAAGAAAAGAGAAGAACACTTGGTTACGTTCAAAAGTGGGAATAATAAATTGCAAATTGACTCTCTTATGGTTAGGAAGAAGGATAGAAAGATTTATAAAAATTGTAAAGTCATCCTGGAGAAAATTTAACTACCCAACATAAGTTAGTAGTGTTGGATCTCAAGCATAATATCAATAAAAAAAACATATATAGGACTCATATAATTAAGTGGTGGAAGTTAAAGGATGGGGAGCAAAATATACTTAAGGAGAAGGTAGAAGTATAAGCATTAGGTGAAATATACGGTGACTCTAATACGACATGGGATAAGATGATATCAAAGTTGAAAATAGTAGCTAAAAGTATAGTCAAAGGGACATGCGCCACTAAATAAAGAATCTTGGTAGTGGAATGATAAAGTACAAGAGAAAGTAAAAAAAAAATGAATAGATTATAATAAATTATATATTTGTAAGAATGACAAAAATTTAAAAATATATATATACAATAGCTAAGAAAGAGGCTAAGAAAGTAGTGAATAATGCAAAGAATGAAACTTTTGAATGATTATATCAAAAATTAGATACGAAAGAAAGGGAAAGAGACATTTATAGAATAGTTAAAGTGAAAGAATAGCTAGTGGGATAAGTTTTGGTTGTTGTTGTTATAACACTAAGTTTTAAGGCATCATCTACATCAGTATTCAAAGAATGGTAGAACTGAGGATGCAGTTTCTAATCTGTACACTGACATTCTATATTAAATAGCATCCAATCCCCAGAAACCCCTAATTGTTATGACACTCTTTTTACTGAATTGGATGTTTATAGGATGCACCTACGATGTCGAGTTTTGTAGACCTGCAGTTCAAGACTAATGAAAGATGGAGAAATTTTCTCATCGAGTCAAAGTTAAGAAATGCCCCACAGTAGTTATTTAGTAAGCCAGAAACATTGTTTGTGTTGTGATTTTTTGTACTAGCTGGGAAGGAAAAAGATTATATTGTTATTACTCCATTATGAGAACTAGTACACAATATATAGGACATTGACATGGAATTCAATAACGAATTATGCAGGTGGGACTTCACAGCAAACTCTAATTTTTATATTTCCCACTTAAATATTAACCTTTTCGATAAAAAAAAAATCAATATAAAGTATTAATGTCATAGCAAGAACTTATGGCAAGAACATACCATAGTGAGACCTTATAAAAGGTCACTGCAAGTGTGTATCGCAATAAAAATGTATTTTTAAATTCAAAAACCTTTTATCATTCATAGAGAAAAATATTCTTTTTAAGTTGAAAGATATAGCAACATAGTCACTATTCAATTTCAAATTAAACACCATTTTTCCAGATGAAAATGAACTCTTACACTATATATAAATAAAACTATAACATAATACCTAATAACAAACATCTGATGTGATACTAGTAAATTCATAACTATTAAAATGTCTAATAAATAATACCAGAATCCAAGTTTCAAGCCTCACTGGCTTATTCCTGCAGACTATAGTCAAATCATATCTATTTAAACCATGAGTTATAATACCAAAGATACTTTCATCTACTTGCATGTCATGCAAACCTAACAATCTAGGTGTCTAATAGAACTATTTTCAAAATATGACAGGTAACCAATGAGGTGACAATGTCCAACTTGAAGAATTGGAAATCCAATACAGATATGAAAGAGAGAGAGATGACAATGATGCAAATTGCAAAATATAGTATATCCAATGCATGCAAGGATAAGAAATGCCATGATAAAGACATCATAATGGAACACCATGCTAACCAATGACTTATCATGGCACATGAGGTCAAGAATTGTCTGACCAATGAAACCCATGCAAAACCCACTAGCATTCATCAGAAGTATTTATATCCAGAAAGCTATCACAAAAATAAATAAATAAATAAATAAACCCTTAAGAAATAAGAAGAAAAATGCACACCCATGATAGCAGCAAGCACATAACGATTATCCAAGCTCCAAACTATCATATTAACACCACGAGGAGTTGGTTGATATCTCTGACGAGGACCACCACGAGGTTGGGCAGGCATAGGTGGCATAGGGACTCTAAGATGATAAGCACGAGTCCAGCGCCCAACTTTGCCCTACCAAAGGAGGGAGCAAGGACTTCAGAAAAATGAAATGAAACAAAAACAAGAAATTCAATAAAAGATATGTAAGAAAGGAACAAACTTGTTCCAGAGTTCAATCATTTCTTTTTAATCATGAAAAAAAACTTTTACTAAAATAAAATAGAAAAGTAAACCACGCTGCAAAGTCAAAATTTGGTACTACCATCTGTCAGGTTAACAGTACAAGTAGTGTATTCGAAGCAGAAACATTAATGTAGTCTCGAATATGTATATACACAACAATACAATATCCAATGTTGCTGCAAGTGGTATGAGTTTTTTACCAGAGCAATACATAACACTTGTGCCAATATACATTAAAACAATGACACAAACATAAGTGTGAAAACCAATAAGCAAATCATCTTCTCCCCCTGCCCTTACAGTAATCAGGTATTGATCGTTGACATTGTAGTTACAAGAAATAATTTATGCAAGATTTTGTTTAAACCTAAAATTAAAATCCATTTAAAATTAGAACAATGCTAAAATTCATAGCACCAGTAAAATCTAAATTTATTAACTTTGGTCAACTGAGACCAACTTGCTAGGAATTAAGCCCAAACTGGTAAATTGCAATTTTCTCTTGAGCCCTATTTTAGCCCTCAATGAAATTTGCAAAAATTTGTTCATTATATTAATGAAAGGTAGATTTGATTTAAATGCTTGAACCATGCTTAATAACACAGTCAAAACGTATGGTTCCATTAAATTAATGAAATTCAATACTTATCCGCACAGATAATCTTTCCCGTGTCAATCATCCCATTATCTTGCATGTTCAGCATATTACAATATATGTCAAGATGAATTTATTTGTTATTTTACTTAACTAAAAGTCTAATTTAATTAATTGTCTAATTAATATAACTGAACAGGTTAAATTAAAGAAGATTAAAGGAGTAAATCTCCTTAACGCCTTAACCCATTAATCCCATCTAAATTCATCTTCAGTATGGTACAGAAAAATTCATTCAATTGAATATCTATTTGTTATATTCTTATTTTCAATGTATGTAAATAGTGAATAAGTATTAGAGGAATAAAACTCATGTAAATACATTTCAGCATGCATAAGCATGCTGAGTATCAACATAGCACGATGTTGAATCTGTATAACTCTAGCCAAGAAGAGAAGCACTCATATGAAATGACACTTTAACCCTTGCTCTTAGGTGCATAGTTGTCTTCCCAACTATTTTAAATCATTCATCCATACATGCAACACAATACCAACTTTGTAACATTTTGGTCAAAGACTGAAATTCTGGCGCAGCTCGAAATTTTAAAGTTTGGTTAAATCTATACAAAAAATTATTGTATTCATAAATCAAGGAAACAACTATTTCAACACAATCCTGGGTTCCACAGTGTCTACCAAACTAGATAGAAAACTTAGTAGTTGATTCGTGAACGGTACATACGATGGTAAATACTTGATTCGCAACTTCTTTAACAGATAAGGATAAGAAATTCAAAAAAATACGTTTGAATGAAATAGACAGGAATATATTGATGAAAGTAATTTTGCATGGACCAAAAAATCATTGAGAAATATTTTCCACGAATGATCCAGACAAGTCCACACACCATACAAAGAAGGTTAAGAATTAAAAATGACTAAAAAATTTCCTCACATGAGATCGTCGGGACCTTGGGACCCAAATAATTGCACTGCCATCACGTGAGCAGGTAACAAGGTGGTCATGAGTGAACCTAAAATTTATTTTAAATCTCAGTTAATATGTATACCATGAATCAATTAAATAAAAACAAAGCTTTGTTCAATGTCAAGGCTCAGAACCTCTATGTGATATTACAAAAGGAAAAAAAACGAGAATACCAAAAAACAACAAAAACTAACCAGGAATTCTTAAACTTAGGAAGATTATCTTCTTTCAGAGCATCACCGACAGAAGATCTAGACCCCACAGCACAACCACTGAATAAAAGAAAAGTCAGAATCAGAACAGAAAAAAAAAAAAAAATTGAACTTTGACCAGTTAACTCACCTAAATTGCACATAATTGACATCATTCTCATGGCCACATAAAAGATCCATCTCCTGGTTCGATTGCTCAGGGTCATCCATATTGCTCTTATAAGCATTCCATACCTTCAAAACAACTTGCATGTAAGAACTTGCAACATAAAATTTACAAGCAAAATAAATAAACGTATGAAGAGATAAGACATACCCGAGCATATGTGTCAGAGCTACCAGTAACAAATACAGTTCCATTAGCATTGAATGCACAACAAAGAATCTGATGTGTTTGTTGACCAACACTAGGGGAAGGATCAGTGGTCTTTCCTGCCATTTTAATTCATCATTTTTAAAACTAGGAGTAATATGGAATAAATTTTTGAGAAAAGGAAATTAAAAACAAACCAGCTGAAGTATCTAAAGGCTTTGGGATGTAAATACGTGGCTTTGCACTTGATTGTCTGGCATCCCATATACGACATGTTCCATCATCAGAGGATCTGCAAGATAAGAATCCTCATAAAAAAAAGAAAGCAGAAAGAAAAATAATTAGCATTATTTTGGCATAATAGATGTACTTAAATCTGATTTTTCAGCTATCTAAAAATTGCAATGATGTGCAAATCAACCATCAAATATCAGTGTATGTTTCTCATTTTGGCATAAAATTCAGATTTTTAGCATTATTTTGGCATAATATGTGTATTTATTTCATTTTTTATCTGAGTAACTCAATTCCATCTTTCTCAACAAATATGATCAAATTATAAATTTCAGAAATGCCAAGAAGATGCATAGGAGTTGACCAAAAAAAATATCTCTGTTTAAAAGAACCAAAAAAACAAAACAGTGAAACAAATCATAATCCGAAAGCACGTACGAGAGTAGCTGATAAACAGCAGCTGGTCTGGGATTAAAGGCAATGGCAGTCACAGCTGCAGTGTGCCCTTTCAACACTGATATTGGATGGCCATCAGGTAGATGCCACTGCATTCATAAGCCAGAACTATCAAAACTCAGAAGCATAATACAGACAAATCAGGTAAATACTTATCAAGAAAACAAATTAAAAAGGACTAACAACTCTAATGATAAAGTCATTTGCAGAAGAAGCCACCACAGCATTATTTGAACTCACGGCCAGGTCAGTAATGTCACCCTACATGTATACAGACTAAATTTATAACTTAAAACAAAATGAAATGAATACAAAGAAAAATAAAATCCCACATCTGAATATGAAGAACATAAATGTCGCATCAAAGACTCACTTCATGTCCCCGGCAACTAGCTAGGCAAAATGCAGTTTCCATTGACCAGATCTTTACAAGGCGATCATCTGAACCAGTTATTACATACCGCCCGGAACGATCAAATGTAGCTACAATAACAATTTCACAAATCATTATGTTGCATCAACCTGTTAGAATCAAGAACTACAAAAATAAAAGTGGTTTACAGGCTCATAAAAGCAACTAAAAATAACAGCTTCAAAAATGGATGTAATAATGCAAGAAGTAAAATAAATGGGATGGGACAAAGATATGAGCCTCGACAATAAGACATCTAATCTCACCAGGCTCAATCATTGTCATGCAAGCAATATTGATAATATATAACCATACAAAAAGTTCTAGGTTCCAACGATGAGAAAATTGTCAGTGATAAATAAAATTGTGTAAATATAATAGAAATCATATCATGTTCCATGAGTGTTCAAAATTATTCAAAGGAATAAAAACAAGCAATCCCAGTGTATAATATTTCTATTAATACAGAATCTAAGGCTAGTGCATATGCAATATCCTTGCTTAGCAAAGAATTAGATTTTTCACAAGTAGGTCTTAGCCCAGGTTGCAATGGAAACATTACCATTGCAGAAAGGCTCATAGAAAATGAATAGGAATAATCTATAAATACTAGACAAATACACATATAGGAAGAAATAAAAAAAACTAGGAAAATTAAGCTTGTTTGGATTGGGATGATTCTCAATTTAATCCTCTAGGTTTTTAAAGATACAAGGGTGACCAAGTATCCATAAAGCTGGAGCCCAGTATCTAAGAGAACTGCCAAAAAATTACATGCTATCCTGGAATTAGGGCAAAAATATTTGGGCAGAAAAAAAGGGTCAAAGTGTGTCCGTGATTTAACAAATAAACCCAATTAGAATAATCTTAAATGGATACCAATTACCCAGAACCAATTCTTAAATTAAGGATGGACAATGCAGCCAACTGTATGCAAAAGGCCTATAATTCCCAGGCATCTTGTTCAATGGATATATTAAACTAGGAAATAACATAAAAGAAAAAGGATGCTGCAATGTCTAGGAGCACTCATGATCAGAACTCCTTCCAAAAGAAATACAAAAACCTAGAAACATAAAAGTCGGATTAAATCACCCATCTCAATAATTAGAGGAACAATATTGGCATACAAATGTGCTACCTGTATGATGATAAGTTACTTGCAAAATGAAACTGAACAAAGAGGGCCTGATAAGTATATGCAAAAACCAGTAGAAAAGATACTAGAAGCTAATATGTAAAACATAAATAGAATCCTTATCACTCTAAAATAGCCATGAAATAAATTGAAAATTCCAGTCAATTTTCTAACAATCAGAAGGTAAATCAAACATACCACAATAGACGGCATTCTGATGTCCCCTTAACTTTTTTATGATCTCCATTTTCTGTACCAATGTTGATGGTTTAGCAATTGCATAACATGCTGCACGAATGGATGGAGCGCGATGGTGTTTTGTGAAGCCACCACCTATCTCTCTTAAACTCAGTCCATGAACTTGGCCAGCATGCATATGGGGCCAACGTAGATAACGTGGTAACTTTTTGGAGCATTTGATTTCTTTATCCCTATCAGCTGCATGTAAAAGGAGCTTAAGGGTGAGAGAACTGCAAAATAAAAGATATATCAAAATTAAGTGGAGAAGAGCAGAAAAAAGGTTAACATAAAGCAATGGACTTGTATCTTATGCATTAATTTTCACCCAAAAGGATTTTGATGCATTAAGAAGAACTCAGTAACAAATCAAATAAAATTCTATATACTGAATTTGGAACGTAATGGTGGGCATATCGTTTACATACAGGCAAGAAGAGAGAAAGAACCAGATCCCATTAGCATAGGAAAAACAGCAGCACTTGGAACTCCTCCAATCACGCCAGGCAAAGGAGATGAATTAACTAATAATTGTTTCAAAAGCTTTACTAAGTGGTCCTTTTCAATATGAGGGTACCTAAAAAGAACAAACACTCAAGCTTTGAAAAAAAATAAAAAAGATATTTAGCTTGTCAAGCTAGAAAACATGAACAATACAAAACTATGTTACTCTATAAGTCTATATACCTCTGAGTCAACTTGATATAGCAAAGAGGCAGTGACAAGCCATCGTCATCTTCATCACCACTTGGTGCACCAGAGCGTGAATACCAAGCATGGTATCTTCTAGGTAAAAGTTTGTGCTCTAAAAGCTCATTCCAGAGCTGCCCGTATGTCCTCTTACATGGCCCAGCCGACAAAAAATGCATGATCAAAAAATAAACTTCCCGAATGTCAATCTCCTGTGTCATTCTTTGGTCAATAGAATTGAACTTCTCAAGCATTCTTCTAGAGAACTTCAAAGGTGTCACATTGATAGAAGTTTCATCTCCAGAAGGTTTGCATTTGCTGGGAGCCATCTATGAAAACACACCTTTGAGTAACAAGCAATAAGATATTGATCAGTGAGCCAACTACAGTGAGACCCCCTTCAAAAAATAAAATACAAATAATTGTGACCAGAGTTTTTTGTGCTAAAATAACTACGGATGGAAATTAATCTATATTCACTAAAGAATGTTCAGATGGTTCTATCACAAGTTCCTTCTTCTACAAGTACATAGTAGAAATATATTGAACAAGCAAGTGTTACTCTATCTTTCAAGTTCAAGCACCTATCAACAACAACAACAACAAAATCAGCCAGCAGCCAACTTAACTGTTCTCAGAAGTTACATCTTCAAGGATATGCAACAGACATAAGCAGCAAAGAAGAATGAAACAGAAGGAAAATCATGTAATAGTACCATAAAATTGAGATGGAAATGTTGACCACCAGAGAAAAAAATGAAACATAAATTATAAGAAGTTCTCAGAAGTTACATCTTAAAGGATATGCAACAGACAGAAGCAGCAAAGAAGAATGAAACAGAAGGAAAATCATGCAATAGTACCATAAAATCGAGATGGAAATGTGGCCACCAGAGAACAAAATGAAACATAATTTATAAAAAGCCTAAATGCGAAAAAAAAAAGGATTATGGAACTATTAATGGACAAGAGGTTTGCCAATGAGTATAGCTTTCACTTCCCTGAATGAGATATTTGTTAGTTGTTGCACCCGCGAAAAAAAAGAACTAGGAAATCATCCTCTCATCCTGAGTAGTAAAACAGTCTCATGGCTACTACTCATACTATGATCCATGCTATCATATTTCTTTGGAACTAAATTAAGGCAATTACTGAAGAGGCTATCTTTTTTGGCCTCTTAATTACAGAAATAGAGATGGATCTGAGTTTCTAAAATTCCAAACGTTTTGCTTAAAAGTTCTAACACACATAAATCAGTCAGCAAGTATCTTGATTACTGAAAACAGAAGACATCTCCAACAATCTTATCAGTCTTCGCTATACCCATCCACGTCATAATTAAATAACAGCAAAACGAATAGCATATAATTGTTCTACATGAAATTGAGGCTAAAGTATGGAGTAAAATAGATCTGTAACTCTATCAATGAAAACGAATAGCACAGAGACCTCATCAGCATCAGCGAGTATTCAAAATATGATTAAAATAAACTATTATATGATGATCAGACACTCGACCTGGAGGTACTCTTCCAAGGATGCCCTACAAAATCTACAAAACAACTAACCAAGCCGCATAACTCCACAATGTGAAGCTAAAACCTAGCCTTGCAGAACAAAATACACCGAGAACAACACAAATTTGGAATTCTAGGTGAAGTTCTTACAGATCTGATTACGAAGAAGATGAGGCGAAAGGGGATGAAACGAACTGCAGCAGGTCGGCAAGCGATCTCGACAAGAGATGGGCAGAGGAGATAGGGCTGCTTGGAATAGGATTCAGGGGCCAGCGTCGACGGCGAAGGGGAGGACGGAAGCGAGTAGGGTTTCGCCGGCAAGGAGAAGCGGAAGGTATCGGCGCCTGGCTAGGACACCTTCTCCCCCTCTCAGTTGACGGAAACGGACCCTCCGTTTTGTATTTTGCGTAGAGGATTAGAAGGTTAACAGACGATAATGTATAACAAACGGAGCTACGAATAATTATTCTCAAGAAATGCTTTTAAATAAAAAATCGAAATTAATAAGCTCTGTAAGGACAATTACCAATTTAACATACAAAAGTTGTAACTTATATAAATACCTTCTTTAATAAAACTTTCGAAAAAGCTAATACAAGAGTTGCGTAAATAATTAAATATATTTAATTATATTTAATTAATTTAATATATACACTGAGAGAATAAAAAAAGTAATTTGTTTTTACTTAAGTTTGATTTAAATTGTTATCTATGACTTGAAATTGTTTTATTAATATTTATCATTTATATAACATTTATTTTGTCTAAATTAATAATTTACAAATTGAATATAAAAAAATAACGGAGATTGATAGTTATAATTCCTTTTTAACTAAATGGCATGAAAAGTAATTTTTAAAATTTTAATAATTGAATTTTAATTAAATATTTTGTTTTAAGTTAAAGAAGAGATCAAACTTAGTTATTGATTAAAAAAAATTCTATGGTTGAATTGTGTTTTATCTGTAAATATAAAATTATATTTGTTAAAAATGCTTTAGAAAATCCAATATTTTGCCATATATTAATTGTCTATTGAGTATTTTTGAGGTTAATTGATTATTAATATTAATAGGATAAAAAGAATACGAATAAAAAGGAAACCACATCGTTTAATTCTATACTCCAAATCTGAAAATTTTAGAATGAGAAAGAAATACAACTTGGAAAAAAGTTAATGAAACACAAAATCTAACTAAACACGCGATGGCTAATTTGGTGTATTAACTCTATGGTTAACTTTATGGCAAGGGAATAGCCAATTTAACTTTGGAAGGCATTAAATGGTGAATTTTAAAACTAAATAATTATGTTAATTTGGAAACAAAATAACATTGATGTAACTCTTAATTTCTATGAATTATACAAATTAGAACTAAAACTAGTGTGCATTTTCTATGAATTTATCATTTTTAGATGGATGATGAATGATATGGTAAGTTATGAGCAGATCTATGTTAGGACCAAAATGTAGCTAGAGGGGAGGGGGGTGAATAGCTCGGTGCGATCTTCGTGCTTGACGTTGCTTGTTTCTTCAAAAATGTGCAGCGGAAATATAAGAAACACTACAATAATGCGCAACAATCTATAGGTGATGTGATAGTGAAAGTCAAAGTGAGGTAGCGGTCAAAGTTAAGATGAGGTGACGGTCAGAGCGTCACGTGCAATGGGGCTTAGCTCCTCTCACTCCTTAGCGTAAGACCTTCAATACGAGGACGGTTAGTCTGAGAGCCGGTCAGATTTGAGGGATCTAGTGCTTCATTTGTGTCCATTCAATTTATAGCTAATCGGCCCAAGTGCCGATCGGACTTATGGGACCTACCGCCTATTCTGAACACATCTCTCAGCAGACGGTCGGGCGACCCCAGAGTTAGTCGGATTTCCAAGACTATAGTCGGTCGGTCACGACGCTAGTTGAGTTTATGAGGCTCAACACCCTCTCCTCTTATATATAAGGCAAATGTATGAGATAATTCTCAATACAAATCTAGTCGAACATAGGGTCGGACGGACTCCCAGGTTAACAGTTCAGGGGTAAGTCTCATAATATATGGCCGATCGATCCAAAGTACTGATCAGATCTTCCAAGGCTTTACTCCCCCCTCTTCAAAAATATAAATCACAATATACAAGCAGTCAGCTAAAGATTTGGCCGAGATATCGTTAGGGGACAACATTGTCAGGGAATGACAACAACCCACCAAAAAATAACAACTACTTATCAGAGAATATTCTACTGTTATATTATATACGTGCGATGGAGCCTTCCTCGAAGGATGGCTATACATCTTCCATCACCCAACATTCTGACGACATATTCTCTCAACCTCATCATTGATGGCAGAAGTTATAAGAAGCGATTCATATACCGGTAACAGAAAATTCCTTATTACCTCATTATTGCAAAGGTTATAAGAGGTGATATAAAAGGGGATTCTCTCCGTTGGTGAGATATGCTCACATTTTTGCTCACGCAATATATTTTTACAAACTTGACATCACGCATCTATTGTTCTTCTTCTGCACCTTTGCCCATATACCACACTAACTTGAGCGTCAAAATGGCTATGCCAGGGACCCCTCCCTAGCTCTTGCTCAAATATTCCCTTTTGCTCTCTCTCTAGTGTGTGTAGAGAGGAAAAAGGAGCCCTTTTCTCTCCAGTTAAAAGTCTACTTCTAGTCAACAGCAGAGCCACGTACCCAGCGTGCCATCTCCATCACTTTCAAACAAGATCAAAGTTAACGTCGTCTATTGGAACTTTCATCTGAAACTAAAATAAGGAGATGGAATAAGTTGGACGACTCATAATCGTCACTTTATAACAGGAAGATTTGGAATTACTCATGTTAGATCGAGACGCACGCGAGAGAGGGGTGAATCACATGGTTTTTAAAAAACTTTGTTTTTCGATTTTGAAATCAAAGTATACACAGCAGAAGATTTAAACACACAAATAGAAAATATGAAAACATGACTCGATCAATTTTACTTGGTTTGGAGTCTTTAGCTACTCCTACTTCAAGACTCAGGTCTCATGGACCTATCGATGAATAATCCACTAAATACCTCTTCTGAAACTGCTGGAAGAGGGGTTTGAGTGCAAAAAGAATCAAAGCAAGTGTAATACGTTATACTTTTCCTTTTGCAGAAAGTAAGTACAATATTTAACTTTGTTACCCAACACTTTTGAAGATGATTGACTTAATTTCAATGTTAGATGTCTCCTCAATAGTATTCAGGCACAGAAACATCGTAACAAAGAAATAGCAGGAAGCTGGAGCAGTTGGAACTTCAAACGAACATATAGAAGCTTGTAGAAGAGTTAATGTTGAATGCTTGGTCGAGCAACACTTTTATAAGGTGTGGAAGACACCTTCCATAGGATTGAAGGCGCCTTCCATAGGTAAAGGTTTATCCCAGAAAGTGTTGATCCTTGTCACCAATGAAGTTAAATTTTATCTGATAGAAAGCGCCTTCCATAGTGCCGAAGGCGTCTTCTGTCCCATGGAAGGCGCATTGGGTATTGTTCATCCAAGATAATTTTTGCTTCTTTTATCCTATAAAAGTGTTAGTCAATAAAAAATATTTAACCTGCAAAACAAGATTAACACAATAATAGTTATGATTAATTTATGACTTAGACTCTGTCCACGAGACTAAGATCCAGTTAGGGTCTCAATTTAAGTTTTCAAAATGGACCTAAATTGGGCCGACACCTACTATCCCCTCAACCAGGATGCTTCTTCACTTAGTCACTCTCCTCCGACGACTTGCCTTCACTTACCGAGTGTCGACTTACCTTCTCGACATCCAATCTAACACATTAGGTCTTCCTATAGGAATCGTACATCCGGACTTTGCCAACTGGGAATCAAACATCTCGATCTCCTGCCAAAATCATGCATCCGAACTTCTTCCTGCTAGAATCTCACATCTGGACTTCACAAATCGAGAATCACTCATCCCAACTAGACTTCATGCCTGGTGTCGGGTCCCATTAAGTTAGTCAACCTGACACACTCGATAACAAGATTAGATCAACAACAAATCTAAATTTAATCCATTTGTCATTCATCAAAACTCATGTTTGGTCATTGGTGACAAATGCACCAACAATCTTTTCCTTTTTGATGTAATAATAACCTAGGTTAAAGTTAGAAAAATATACAATAAAAGCAAATAGAAATAACATGATAGCAAAAGGCGAATACACTCGCCCCAGTGCCCCCGTCAACTCGTCCCAGAACCAACACGGAGGAGGTAAATCACGGGCGGATACTAGCCTTTGGAATAGTAACTAGCACATAAGGGAGACATTTACCTCGGCTTTGTCGAGATTTGAACCCCAGATCTCATGGTGGCAACACCTCATGCGCTAGCCACTAGACTGTCCCGAGGGGACAACAAATAGAACTGACATTATTCAAGAGAAAAAAATTAAGTAATTTTAATTTTTTGTTTTATTCCCTTGATCATTTTAGGATTAAGAATTTCAAGATTTAATGTCTTTTTCTTACTTAATCTTTACCCTCCCCTTTTGACATTCATAAAAAATAATACAGATAAACATAGCAGATTATAATAAAACTTTAGTAAGTATAGAGCTTAAAAAAATCTACAGGTTTTATAGGAGAGAGGATGTAATATAATTTTAAAAGAAATTCTCAAACATTTCAAAAGAGTTTCAAAACGTGAAAAATATTAATTTACTAAAGCAAATCATTTTACAAAGCTTAAACTATAAAAGAAGTTTATAAATCATTTTGCAAGATATAAAACACTTTAAAAAAATGTTGTATGAATATTATAAAATAATTTAAAGTATTTTCAAAGAAATTTTACTAAGTAAAATAATTGTGAAAGAATAAATTTGTGCAAGAGTTTTCTAAACTTTTCAAAGTGTTTGAAAAACATCTTTTAAAGTATTTTGACAAAAATTTTCAACATTTTCAAAAAATATATTTCAAAATATTTGTTAAAAAGATAGTTTGTTTGAAAAATACTTCTTAAAATTTCAATTGTTCAAAGCTCCCTTTAAAAAATTTTACAAGGAATTTGTCTAAGTAAAATAGTTTATTTTTCAAAGTGGAAAAACACTTATTTGAAAAAAAAATATGAATTTTTGCAAAGCAAGTATTTGAAAGTATTTTTGCAAAATATTTTGAAAGTGATTTTTACAATAAGTAGTAGGAAAAGAAATAAATTATTTTAAAATATCCTCCTCCTAAACTTGATACATTTAAAAAAATATTCATCTAAAAATTTAGCCTTAAGTGTCTAACTATTAGTTACTAATTAACTATCAGAAGATAGCAGTGTTCACTGTTGAATCCTGTGATAGTTTTGATGTGATCAACCAAGTTGGTTAGGTCCTGTTTTGTGTTTGATCCATGTGTCTGAGTGTGCAGGAGCTTAGGAGCGCAGGAAGTCGAGCGGAAGACGCAGTTAGTGTGAAGGACGGCACAGGAAAGGAGCCGACGGGCTCGGTGCGTCCGAAGGGCGAGAGAGCTGCGGAAGAATACACCAGTGGGCGAGAAGAACGTGCGCAGCGTTCAAGGGACGTTAAGCCGGGGAGGAAGGCTGCTCAAGGAAGGCCGGAAATTGGGTTCGGGTGAGCCCTATTTCGATTGGCCGAAATCACTCAATCGCATGGAGCTATAAAAGTCAAAGCAAGGCGAAAGGATGTTGGAAATAGAGCTTAAGGCGCCTCAAGCCAGTACTGGAGGTGCCTCCACCTTGGAGGCGCCTCCATCTGCCTTGGAGGCGCCTTCAGTCTTGATGGAAGCGCCTTCAACTGGTCAAAAGTGACCGTTTACGCTGCGGATAAAGTTTTATCTGCCCACTTGCTGGAGCCGCCTCGGACCCTCGAGATCAGATTTTCAGAGGCTATTTAAATGCCCCTAGAACTAGGAATTCAACATCAATTGAGTATTCAACTCTGTAACAACTTCCTAGCAATAGTTCTGAGCCGTTAGTGTGTAAAAGGCTTCTCCGCCTTCAGCAAAGGAGATCTTCTACTGCGCTTTTCTTACTGCCCTGGATTAACAACCCTCTTGGTTGTAACCAGGTTAAATTCCTGTCTTCTTATTTCTTTATTACTTCATTATTTTGTTTACTATTGCACTATTTGAGTTGAAAGTACGAGGAGGGTATAGTTTTAATTTTTCAGAAGCAATTCACCCCCCCTTTTGTTGGCCTCCGCTGCACCTACAATTGGTATCAGAGCCAGACCGCCTCAGAAGGACTGACTGCCGACTGAAGCACAACGATCAAGACGATGGCCAGAGCAAATATTCATCCCCCGAAGTTCGACGGAGACTTCACGACGTGGAAACGCCAGATGGAGGTATTCTTTAAAACCGACTTCGATATTTTACTAACTATGAAATATGGTTTTGAAGTTCCAAAAGACAAAGAAGAGCATTAATGGAGCAAGAAAGAGCAAGCCGAATTTGTCGCCAACAGAAAGGTAGAGTTCCACCTGCTTAGTGTGCTGCCACCACAAGAGGTAAGTCGGATCGAAAGCTACAACTCCGCGAAAGACCTCTGGGAAAAATTCCTCGAGCTTCACGAAGGTACCTCGGAAGCTAAGCTAGCGAGACGCAACATCCTCCGGACCCAGTTAATGAACCTTCGGATGAACCAAGGCGAGAAGATAGCGCAACTCCAAGTAAGGATCAAAGAGCTGATCACGCAACTAACCAATCTTGGAGAAGAAGTAACGAACCAGGACTCAATCCGGTACGCGCTCAACCCCTTCCCCAGAACTCCAGAATGGGCGTCCTTAGTAGATGCATATTACATCTGAGGGTGAAGCGCTACTGGACTACTAACTTAACATAATTAGAGTTGTTCACATGTAAATATCAATACATAAAACTCTCTAAACATGCAATTAGTGACAGCGAAAAACTTAAACAACTCATCCTATCATATTCACAAGCATATGTTCACAACTAACACTACGTATCAATCTAAACATGCATGCAATAATACTACAACTCAAACAATAGAACTATTGTACATGGCAATTAAAAGAAAGAATTCTAAATACATAAAGTCACTCTGATAATAAAATCATCAACATGAATAACCAACTTCAATAGTCTAAATACAAAGCAATCTTAATAAATTTCTAAACTGAGTCCCAAGGCTTCTATAGTCCAAACATCACACATCCATCTGCACCTCCTTGTCGCCTTCCTTCGTTATAGTTTTTCCTTTCCTTTTTCTGCAGTAAGAGGAAATGCAACTATAAGCAAAATTGCTTAGTAAGCGCTATCTAACTCACAAAACTCGAATATGCATGTAACTGAAAGAAATCTAAAACTGAATGCTCAGGAAGAAATACTACTCATGCTCATCTAACAGCAAAAGAAACATAGCATACTGAAATACTAAACATGTAAGCAAATCCAAACAACATGTCAGCATATAAGAAAACTAAACTTGTTGAATTTTAAACTTATGTGAAGTTTATTTCACTTGTTTAAAATTTATACTTTTATACTTTAAAATAATAATCAATTATTTCTTGGGCCCAGGCGTAGTACCATTGCGCGCTCCCTAGTAAAACTGAGGTAGCGAGCCACCAGTTCTACAAGGGTAAAGACCTTGGTCTTACCAGGGCCAAGACCTCGGAATTGGTCACCTGGATTTGTTTAACGACAACCTCGGAAGTCGGGTACTAGCCTCTTAAAAATAAAATACTTATTATTTGTTTAGAACTCTTAGAACAAATGCCTCGGCATTTCTTCGAGCACTTGGCGTGTTGCTGATCCAAATTCTGAAATTTAGGGATCCTATTAAGACCTTGGGCTTGCTTTACATACAACTACTCATAAGCCTAAAAGAAAACTAATAGGCACAATACCACTCCACTGTCTACTCATTTACACGCTTGATTTTATTTATTGCAGCAAGGAAAAAAAACCAACTGAGATGCTACAAAATGAAATTAAACTACATGCTCCAAATCTAAATCATTTCTTGCTCATTACCTAGCAACCAAAACTAAATCTGCAGGGATAAACATAAGCCGATCATGGCCATTAAGGTAACAAGGAAAACCTAAATTTGTGCTACTAATCATAAAGCTGTAGAATGAAATGCTATTTATAAGAATTGTAGAATGAAATGCTAACTATAAGGACTGTTCTTTTCGATGCATAGCACAAACCAAAACAAGTAGTAAAGCTGTTCGTGTCCAGTTAATTGCAAAAGAAACCAAAATCTGCAATGCTTGGATATCCTCAAGATGGGTGGTAGCCCAGGAAGGAAGATCTCTGGCATCAGCCCATCATAATCTGCCAGGCACTGTTGTACTCGCCAGTAACTCAACCTTCTGTGGCTAACTTCACTTTGATGTAGTAAAGTATATAGATAACGCCCATGCTTCATCTTATCTAAAATCTGATATAGAAAGTTGATTAGTATTCTTGGCTATCGAATTGAAGTGGTTCCTTCCGCTGTGATGTCAACACAATATTTTTTTCCTTGACTTGAAGGGTATATGTATTCTTCTGCCCATCATGGAATAACACTAGGATCATACTGCCATGGTTGTCTAATACATGAGATACGTACTATGGTCACCACATCACATTGTCAAAATATTTACAAATTGAAAAGACAGAGGCATCACGATCTACTGTCTTATTCAGTTAGGATAACTTGTATGGTTTAGGATAACGGTCCGCTTTTAGCTGTAATTTTTGACAGTCTCAAGACTGTTTTCACAATCAAGTACTGGCCGATGATCTTCAGAGACTTTATCATGCATGGTGTAGGAAGTATGAAAATATTGGTTCTCAACCAATTTTCCTCCGAATCGCCCTTGGGAGTTAGCAGACTCTTACGAATGACCAATGTCTCTTGGTCAACATAAATTACCCTACGTATCGATTACAATCTCGGCCTATAAATTGCCGGGTCTCTTTTTCCATATCTTCAATCAATAGACTTTTTCCTATTTGATTAGTAGGGCGTTAGCCTTGTGTCTTTGTTTGCCACAAATCATAACACGTGACAGAGCATTAGGATCAACTAATGACTCGAGCGTAAAGACTTCACGGGAGGAACGTGAGCCTCGAGGGCTAACGGATCGATTGTTTTGGTCGCCTTACCACTGGCTTTGATTTTGTTGTTTGCTTAAATATATTTCATCCTCTCTTTGATCAGCACAGCCCGCTTGGGCGCTTGGCCATCGCACTTCGCTTAAGTCTTGGACCGGGTCGGAGGTCGCGGGTTCGAACCTCGGCCGAAACTCTTTTATACTTAATATTTTTCTGTTTTCTATTACTGCTTAAGTTTATTTCGCTATATATTTAATCAGCACGGCCCTGCTGGGTTCCTGGTCATCCGAGACAACTTAAGGCTTTGCTTAACCGGAGGTCTCTGGTTCGAACCTCGGCTCAACCTCTTTATTTTTGCAACTTATTTCTTTTGGTAAAAATACCAAATGAACTCCAAAAATTGTATAAAAATACTCTAAAAATTTCTAAAAATCTCTAGAATATTTATAAAGCATCTCTAAATATTTTTAATTATTATTAGGACTCGTAATGAGGAAATTTGGGTTGTTACACTTCTTGTATGTTCTTTTTGTCCCTGTCGGCCTTTTCCCATTGATCCCACTGGTTAAACCACCGTGCCTTTCGTTTTCCGGCTATGGTCAGTTCCTCTGACCCTTCTCCCGGCCTCTGGTACCACAACATGGAGAGTCAGTTCGACTCGGGTGATACTGCCGACCTGATAAGTGCTTTCAATCTTTTCCCCGACCATGAGCTAGTTTTAGCCGAGCCGTCTGCCCGACCCCACGACCCGTCGGCCGACACTGTCACCTTTTTCCGAGACCAATTTGTAGCGGGCTTTCGATTTCCCATCCACCCGTTCATGATAGAGGTCTGCAACTACTTTCGCATTCTGCTCGCCCAACTTGTCCCTAACTCCTTTCGGCTACTGTGTAGTGTAGTTGTGTTTTTCCGAGTGCACAACATTCCTCTAAAGCCTCAAGTTTTCCATTACTTTTATTATCTGAAGCAGTCCGAACTAGGTACCTTTTTGTTTCAGTCTTGGATCGGCCTCATCTTCTTTGATAACATGTCATCCTCCAATAAGCATTGGAAGGATTACTTCTTCTTCTTGCGATTCCCCGAACCACCTCCCTTCCGGACCCGATGGCAGACTGCTCTGCCTACCCAACCTGACCTGAAGCGGTATAGGACCGAGCCCTTCTTCTTCTTGCGATTCCCCGAACCACCTCCCTTCCGGACCCGATGGCAGACTGCTCTGCCTACCCAGCCTGACCTGAAGCGGTATAGGACCGAGCCCGCCTACCTCTACGCAGCCAACCTGCTGGCCGGGCTGAAGCTGGATATCCATAAGCTGCTCCACGAAGGAATGATGTATATGTTCGGCTTAAGTCCGACCCGAACGAGGCTTCCGGGCGGCCCTGGTAAGAAATAACTTTTTCCTTTTTTCTTTGGGTCTAACTGATTTCTTCTTTCTTTCTCGCAACTGCCACTATGATGAAGTCGGTGGCGCTCGACATGCTAAAACTCAAGGCTGCCGAGATAGAGGCAGCTACAGCGAAGGAGGCGGAGAAACTTGGTCTCGCTCCGGCCGGCTCTCATGAAGGCGAGAGCGAAGAGGCGCAGACGGCAGGTGATGCGTCTGCCGCTCGGACTGCCACTAACGAGGCGGCGGGAGAGACCGCCCCGTCAGGTACTCAACCGGCCATTCAGACCGAGGAGGGCGGGTCTTATGGTGATGAAATTCCATTGTCTGGGTGCAAACACCGCCGAACGGGCACACCAACCAGCTCGGCTACCTCAACTGTGCATGTGTCCGAGCAAACAGACGTTCCCCCTCTATTGGCTCATGCGACGGTGGAAGCGCTATCTTCCGACCGACCCCCCTCTCAGGACGATTAGCCTTCTGATCCCATCACTGTCCAGCCCCTTAGCTCACTCCCTTCTGCTCAACGGAAAATCAGACGATCTCTTATCCATTCTGATCTGGTCGGCCAGTCCTATGCCCCTTCAGCGTCTACTCAATCTACCCCGGGCGGGCGCAGGATTATCAAGGCTATACTCCACCTATCGACGGAGGAATATCTGCAGGCGGCCGCACGGCCGGCGAGTCCCGAACACCAAATAACCATCCGGGGAACCCTGGCGAAGGTCTGGGAGGACGCTCGGGCGCGCATTGCTTTGATGCTCCCGGGGCTGCTCGGCAACAGCCACATACAACAGGCCACCGGGGTAACTCTCATCATAACCTCCACTTTTTCATTTCCGTTCGGCGCTGACTTTTTTCCCTCTGATCTTGTTGCAGTATTGAGTGGAAAGCATTGCGGTAAGTAACCGCCTTGCGTTTTTAGAGGAGGAGTTCAAGAAGCTCAAGGTTCTGGTGGGGCTCCCCCTCCAGGCCCCTCTTATGCAGAGTTGAAGGCGGACCTTGACAAGACCAAGAGACTGCTGGAGGCCGAGCAACACAAATCTTCTGACCTGCAGACTGTGGCGGATCAACTCAAGACTGAGGTTAAGACATATGACAAAAAGATCGAGCAGGTCAATACCAGAAAAAACATGGCTATCTCCGATCTGGAGATAAAAAACACTAAGGCCCGG
The DNA here is from genome assembly GCF_018446385.1 of Zingiber officinale. Taxonomy (NCBI): domain Eukaryota; kingdom Viridiplantae; phylum Streptophyta; class Magnoliopsida; order Zingiberales; family Zingiberaceae; genus Zingiber; species Zingiber officinale. The sequence goes on from NC_055998.1 coordinate 8,357,103, forward strand.
GCCCTTGCGCAGAGGGTCAAGGAGTTGACTGACCTGCTCACCGCCGAGAAGGCTGGTTGCTCAGCGGAGGTGATCGCTCTCCAGGGTGACCTGAAGACCTTTTAGGATGCTCTTGAAGCCTCTCGAGCCGCCCTTAAAGAATATCAGGAGGCCAAGCCTAGCCGGTTCACCGTCATGCGGCAGAACTATATCCGTTCGGAGAAATTCATAGAGAAAGCTTGGCTCGGCTTGTCCATGCATTTGAGTTGGTTGTCCTTGCCACGGTTAATTATCTGAAGACAGTGGGCCGCCTCCCTGAAGACTTCACCATTCTTATCCGTGACCATGCCGGGCTTCTTACCACGATCCCTAATGATGTCTTTGATTATCTAGAGTGAAGTCGTTGATATGTTCTTGTCGTTCGAACTATTTTAATATATGTACTCGCCGTTCAGCCTATTTTGATTAATGAACTCTTTCTAGGCCTTCCATTGCTTGTTCTCTTGCTGTGTATATCCGAGCGGGTTACTTGTTCCCTCGATCGCTATTAAATTTGTGAGAGCTTCGTCTTTTGATCTTTGAGCTGCTGCTCGGCAATCGAGTCTATGATCGTCTCCTTTCCAGAGGACCCATGTTAGATTGAAACGATGTGAAGGTGGAGCTTTATAGTCGTCGCTCGACCCTGGGGTTTAACGTCGCTGCTCGACGATGTTCAGGCCGAGTATTTATAGCTGCTGGTTCAGCTCTGGCGTTTAACGTCGTCGCTCGATGATCTTCAAGCCGGGTATTTATAGCCGCCGGTTCGGCTCTTACGTTTAACGTCGCCGCTCGACGGTCTTCAGGCCGGGTATTTATAGCCGTCGGTTCGGCTATTACGTTTAACGTCGTCGCTCGACGGTCTTCAGGCCGGGTATTTATAGCCGCCGGTTCAGCTCTAGCGTTTAACGTCACCGCTTGACGGTCTTCAGGCCGGGTATTTATAGCCGCCGGTTCGGCTCTGGCATTTAACGTCGCCGCTCGACAGTATTCAGGCCGGGTATTTATAGCCGCCGGTTCGGCTCTGGCGTTTAACGTTGTCGCTCGACGATCTTCAGGCCGGGTATTTATAGAAGCCGGTTCGGCTCTAGCGTTTAACATCGCCGCTCGATGGTCTTCAGGCCGAGTATTTATAGCTGCCGGTTCGGCTCTTGCATTTAACGTCACTGCTCGATGGTCGGGTATTTTTAGCCACAGGTTTGGCTCTGGCGTTTAACGTCGCCGCTCGACGATCTTCAGGCCAGGTATTTATAGCCGCCGGTTCGGCTCTGGCGTTTAACATCGCCGCTCGATGGTCTTCAGGCCGGGTATTTATAACCGCCGGTTCGGCTCTTGCGCTTAACGTCGCCGCTCGATGGTCTTCAGACCGAGTATTTATAGCCGTCAGTTCGGCTCTGGCGTTTAACTTCGCCGCTCGACGGTCATCAGGCCGGGTATTTATAGCCGTCGGTTTGGCTCTGGCATTTAACATCGTTGCTCGATGGTCTTCAGGCCGGGTATTTATAGCGACCGGTTCGGCTCTGGCGTTTAACGTCGTCGCTCGACGGTCTTCAAGTCGGGTATTTATAGCCGTCAGTTCGGCTCTAGCGTTTAACGTCGCCGCTCGATGGTCTTCAAGTCGGGTATTTATAGCCGCCGGTTCGGCTCTAGCGTTTAACGTAGCCGCTCGATGGTCTTACGAGTTGCCCAGTTGTTCAGCAATGATCTTGCAATCCTTTGCTTTTCGATTTTAACCCTGCAGTCAAAAGGCGTAGGGAAAAGAATAGATACACGACACTAAATACATCAACGAACCTTTCACCCAGCTCGGTACGACTGGAGATAGTTCACAGTCCATGGACGTTCCAATCGCCGCCTGTCTTCATCTTCTAAATAGTAAACTCCAGAGCGGAGCTTCTCCACGATCTTGAATGGTCTAACCCATGGAGCCTCTAGCTTGCCAACGTCACCGACCGGTTTCACCTTTCTCCATACTAGGTCACCGACCTGAAAGGATCGTGGGATTACCCGCCGGTTGTAGCTTTGCCTCATTCTTTGCCGATAGGCCGTCAGCCAAGCGGCCGCCTTGACGCGCGTCTCATGCACCAAGTCAAGCTCCAGTTGTCTCCACTCGGCGTTGTCTCCGTTCGGCGTTGTCTGCGTCGTACTGCTGCACCTGGTCAGATTTTATTCCGACTTGGACGGGAACGATTGCCTCGCCCATATACACCAAGTGGAAAGGCGTGACACCCGTCCCCTCTTTCGGCGTATTTCGGATTGCCCACAATACATCTGGAAGCACGTCTACCTAGCTGCCCCTGACGTGGTCGAGTCGAACTCGGAGAATCCATAGGATCTCTCGATTGGCTACTTCGACTTGCCCATTGCTTTGGGGATAAGCCACTGAGGTGAAGACCTGCTGGATGCTGTATCCTTCGCACCACTCTTTGAGTTGCTGACCGACAAACTGTCTTCCGTTGTCTGAGATGAGCCGACGCGGGATGCCGAACCGACAAATAAGGTGTTGCCAGATGAACTTCTTGACTATCTATTCGGTGATCCTGGCCAGCGACTCGACCTCTACCCACTTGGAGAAGTAATCAATGACTACGAGTAAAAACTTCCGTTGACTGGTTGCCATAGGGAAGGACCCCACTATGTCCAGGCCCCACTGGTTAAACGGGCAAGATACCGCGGATGTCTTCATTTCTGCCGTCGGGTGGTGTGAGAGATTGTGGTACTTTTGGCAGGACAGGCAAATGGATACGGTTCGAGCGGCGTCCTCCTGAAGGGTCGGCCAAAAGTATCTAGCCAGTAAAATCTTCCTTGCTAGCGAACGACCGCTCGGCTGTCCACCACAGGAGCCTTGGTGTACCTCCTGCAGTATGTAGTCGATGTCTTCCAGCCCGACACATTTGAGAAGCGGTCGGGAGAAAGCTTTCTTGTACGGCTGATCTCCAATTAATGTGAATCTGCCTGCTCGCCTTCTCAGCAGGTGAGCCTCTTCCCGATCAGAAGGAGTAGCTCCTGCTCGTAGAAACTCTATCAGCACCGTTCTCCAGTCACTGGGAAAGATGGATCCCTCCATCCGGTCGATATGGGGCACGAGGGACATTTGCTCGATCGGTTGCTGCATGACGATCGACGATATGGAGCTGGCTAGTTTCGCTAGTTCGTTTGCCGCTTGATTCTCCGCTCGGGGTACCTTCCTTATAACCACCTCCTAGAAATCAACTTTTAACTTTTCGAAGGCCTCGGCGTAAAGCCTGAGCCGAGCGTCGTTGATCTCGAACGTTCCGGAGAGCTGTTGGGCCGCTAACTGCGAGTCCAAATGAATCAGAACTCTGATGGCGTCTACGTGCCAAGCGGCTTGCAGCCCGGCTATAAGAGCCTCGTACTTGACCTCATTGTTGGTTACTCGGTAGTCCAGCCGAACAGATAGCTGCATCCACTCCTCTTTGGGGGAGATCAGTAGTATTCCCACTCCACTCCCTTGCCGGTTAAAGGACCCATCCACGTACACCTTCCAGGCGACTTCGGGCTCAGGGATCAGCCGTCCTGATGCTTCTGGATTGAGGAGGACCCTGCTCAACGGGCTGTTGGTCATTACTATGATGGTATGCGCGAGAAAGTACGGACGGAGCCTCCGAGCGATGAGGACCAGTGCAAAGGTGAGTTTCTCGAGATCAGTGTAGCGGGATTCAGCGTCTTTTAATATATGGCTCAAGAAGTATACAGGCTGTTCCTCGCCGTCCGACCTTACAAGGGCCGAGCCGACCGCGTGATTGGTTGAGGATAGGTAAATCTTGAGGGGTTCACCAGCTATCGGATTGGCTAGCACTGGTAGGGGGTTGAGATAGGCTTTGAGCTCCTCGAACGCCCGATCGCACTCCTTGTCCCATTGGAACTTTGTAGCTTGGCGCAGGATCTTGAAAAATGGTAGGCTCTGGTCAGGCGGTCAATAGACTTTGAAATGAACCTTGATAGAGCTGTTATCCGGTCGGTAAGACGTTGTACCTCCCTTAGGTTTCTCGGTGGTAGCATATCCTGTAGTGCTTTAACCTTGTTGGGATTAGTCTCAATACCCCGCTCGGTCACAATATATCCCAGGAAAGGTCCGCTCTTGGCGTCGAACAGACATTTTTGGGGGTTGAGCTTGATCCCGTACGTCCGTAGCGTATGGCAGGTATCCTTTATATCTGCACAGAGATCAGCAGCCTGGAGCGATTTAATCAATATATCGTCTACATATACCTCCATATTGCACCCGATCTGTCGCTTGAATACTTTGTTCATAAGACGCTGGTAAGTGGCCCCAGCGTTCTTTAAGTCGAATGGCATCACGTTGTAGCAGTAGGTGTCGTCCGCTGTGATGAACCTAGCCTTCTCCTAGTCCTCACGAGCGAGCGGCACCTGGTGGTATCCCTGGTATGCATCCAGCATACATATTAGCTCGCACCCGGCGGTTGAATCTACCATCTGATCGATTCTAGGCAGAGGATAAAAGTCCTTCAGGCATGCTTTGTTCAGGTCCCGAAAGTCGATGCAGACTTTCCATTTGTTGTTTGGCTTGGAGACGAGCACTACGTTCGCGAGCCAGCTCGGGAATTGCACCTCGCGTATGTGGCCGACCTTTAGGAGCTTCTCAACCTCTGCTCGGATTATTTGATTCTGTTCGGCACTGAAGTCTCTTTTCCGTTGCCTTACTGGCCAGGCGTTCGGTCGGACTTGGAGCTCGTGATGAACTACACTTGGGGAAATGCCGGGCAGTTCGTGCATCGACCATGCGAAGACATCGTGGTTTTGTTGAAGGCATTGGATGAGCTCTTTCCTTTGTTCCTCCTCCAGGTCAGATGCTATGAAGGTGGTGGCCTCTGGTCGGCAAGGATGAATCTGCACTTCCTCCTTTTCCTCATAAACTAAAGTAGGAGGTTTCTCGGTTATAACGTTTACCTCGATTCGGGGTGTCTTCCGTGCGAATCTGGCTTCAGAGCGGACCATTTCCACGTAGCAGCGTCGAGCTGCTAGCTGGTCTCCTCGGACCTCTCCTACCTGGTCCTCGACGGGGAATTTTATTTTCTAACAAAAAGTAGAGACGACCACCCGAAACTTGTTGAGGGCGGGGCACCCCAGGATCACATTGTAGGTGGAGGGGGCGTCTACCACGATAAAGTTAGTGGCCCGCATCCTCCGGAGCGGCTCTTCTCCCAGTGATATGGCTAGTTTGGTCTGTCCGATCGGCAACACCTCGTTTCCTGTGAACCCGTACAGTGGGGTTGTCATGGGCAACAACTTGGCTCTGTCAATCTAGACTTGGTCGAATGCCTACTTGAAGATGATGTTGACCGAGTTGCATGTGTCAATAAATATGCGGTGAATAGTGTAATTGGCTATTACCGCTTTGATGATGAGAGCGTCGTCGTGCGGTTCTTCGACTCCCTCAAGGTCTCTCGGACCAAAGCTAATCTCGGGTCCGTTCACCTTCTCTTCGCTGCAGCCCACAACGTGGATCCTTAACTGCCGAGAATGCAACTTCCGGGCCCGGTTAGAATCCTCGCTGGTGGGCCCTCCTACTATGATATTGATCTCCCCCCGAGCAACGTTGCTTCTATTTTCTTCCTCTCGTGCGGATGGTCTAGCTTGCTCATGAGAGGTCCGGGGCTGATCACCTTGATGTGGCCGCTCGGATGATCGCCTAACTTCTTGTCGCCTGTCATCCCGGTGTCGATGCCGCTGGTTGGGCAAGGGCGATCGACGGCGATAGTTTCTTAATGTCAGCGAGACAATTGGGGCGAACCCTCTACAATCGCGGGTGTTGTAGCTGGCCAACTGGTGTAGGGAACAAAACATGGGAGTCTATACCTTTCCCTTCGGCCTCGGTCGTTTGGCAGCCACGTGTTGGACGGCGTGTGACTTGGCCTCATAATGCTGTCGCGCCCCCTCAGCTTGGGGCCCTCTAGGGGGTTGGTGGCCGATAGGTGGCCTCCTTTCAGCTGGCACAAATGGTTCTGACGACACCTCCTTCCTTCTGGTCGCTTGTGCTTCCTCCACGTTAATGTATTCACTCGCCTTCTTCAGCATATGGTCGTAATCACAGGGCGGCTTTCGGATGAGCGAACGGAAGAAATCCCCATCGACCAACCCTTAGGTGAAGGTGTTCATCATGGTGTCGGATGAAACTGTCGGGGTGTCCATGGCTGGCTGGTTGAATCGCTGGATGTAGGTTCAGAGAGTTTCTCTGGGCCCCTGCTTCATGGAGAACAGGCTGACGCTAGTCTTCTGGTAGTGCATGCTGCTTGCGAAGTAGTGGAGGAACACCGTTCGGAAGTCCTTAAAACTCCGAATCGATCCGTCTGGCAACCTCCAGAACCATCGTTGCGCCGAGCCGGACAGGGTAGTGAGGAAGACCCGACACTTAACCCCGTCAGTGTATTGATGTAGAGTAGCGGCGTTATCTAACTTATCGAGATGGTCGTCCAGGTCAGTCGCACCACTGTATTCTCCAATCGCCAGGGGGCATAGTGCCTCGAGAGCGGATCCTACAAAATCGCCTCTGAGAACTGGCGATTGATCCGCTCGGGAGAAGAATCGGTCCGAGGCGCCTTGCCTTTCTTGACGTCCCGAGCGGGAGCTTCATCGGATGATCCTTGGTTGGCCTGGGCGAGCTCAGAGGGAGTCTGGAACAGAGTCCGATGGAATGGAATCGGGGCAGGTGGCACCTCTCCTGGCGTGTTGGCCTTCCCCTTATTCTGCGCCCAGGTAGAAAACTGCTCCGGGCGATCTTCCAACACCGCTCGACCACCGGATGCCGAGGTGGCCTGCTGCGCAAGCCGCTCGGCTTGCGCCTTCTGCTGTTGTTCCACTATTTTTGCCGCTCACGCCTGGATGAGTGCGTCGAGTTCGTTTGGAGAGAGCGTCACAGTGTGTGAACGTCCAGCTTCCTCCATCTTCTTGGCTTGGATTTAAGTGCGTTCCCACAAACGGCGCCAATTTGATCCTGTCCGAGTGCTGAGTCGACGGTTGTTGGGGACGTGGTGCTCTCGTTGACTCCGTGCAGGCCTGTGAGTGATGTAGACCTCCAGCAAGAACCTGCAAGCACAAAACTGAGTCGGGAAGGGGTTCCCGGCGACGACCCTCCGACGCTCAAGTCAGCCTCCGGCAACAAGAAATTGAAGTAGAATGACGAGAACTGTAACTATAGTGATGAATCGCGTATACCTCCGTTGGAGTCTGAAGGCCCTTATATAGAGCTTCTCAGGGGCGTGTGCACGCTCCCCGAGACATGCACGACCCTCAAAGCATACCTGGAATGGGCGTGTCAGAAAAGCGTGTCTATCCCCATACCTCAACAACACGAGCATATCTCTGAAGTGACAGTGGGAGTTTCCACCGTACGATTCTTTACCTGACCGTGCCGCCAACCATGCCGCTTGTCGATGATGCCTGCCCCGAGGAAGATATTCCCTCCTGCTCATCTTGTCGTCTACAAGACTGAGTGGGGGTCCGCTCGGCTGTGCCCCATACTGCTGAGGGAGTGACCGAGCCGAGTGGGAGGCCCGCTCGTCCCCTAGTTCTTCATCCTGCTCGCGCTGCGCCGCCCGTAGTCGAGCAATGTCTTGTCCGGCCGAGCGGGGACTCTGCTCGACTCCTGAGCGTCGAAAACCCAACGTTGAGCTGGGTTGTCGCGCTGCCACCCGGGCAGTACGCCGGCCGCTCGGCCGAGCCCGGGATGTTGACCGTGCTGCCTCTGACCCCCACGTGTCATTAGCCCCTCTACCATCTGGGTCCCACTTTACCCCTGGATCATTGTAAAAATGCTATATTTGAAAAAATATGTTTGCAAAACTATTTTCGAAAGATTAAGTTAAAATTACAAATTTTAAATTTAACTATTTTTAAGTTAAAACACTTTTTGAAAAAGATAAAAGATAAAAGATAAAAGCTTAAAACAAAAAATATCTTTCTACGTGTCTAGTTTAAAACTTCCCCAAGTCAATCTGACTTACATTTGTAAACTTCCTTGCATTTTAAGTTATAATTTGCTCTGCATTTATTCTTGATGAATGTCAAAGGGGAAGGGTTAGGTTTAAGTTTATTAAACAATAACATTTAAAACAAAGCTAATTTAACAACCTTATGCTTGCTTTTACTTGCATATGTTTTTCACTAACTTAAGCAAGTTATCATTGCATCAAAAAGGGGGAGATTGTTGATGTGGTTAGCACTAACGGTCTAACTCAAGTTTTGATGAATGACAAAATAGGTTAAGTTAATTTTGTTGTTATCTAACACTCTGATAGAGTGTGCAGGAGAAACCTAGACAGGTCGACGGGCTGACCTGATGTCTGGCATGAAGTCCAGCTAGGTCGATGGACCGACCGGATAGCTGGCACGAGGTCTAAATGGGTCGATGGGTTGACCGGACGTTTGGCACGAAGTCTAGCTAGGTCGACGGGCTGACCGGATAGTTGGCACGAAGCTCAAACGGATCGAAGGGCTGACCAGACGTCTGGTAGGTAAGTGAAGGTAAGTCACTGGAGGGGAGTGACTATGAGGACGCATTCCCGAGAAGGGAACATTAGGCGTTGATCCGACTTAGATCTATTTTAGATATCTAAATTGAGATCGTGACTAGATTCCGGTCTCGAGGAGACGGAATCTAATTACTATTCTGCTTATTTATAAATTATGCTAACATTATGTTTTGCAGGATATGATTTATACTTGCCTCGGGCTAACGTTTTCTTGCAGGAAGAAGATTGTAGAAAACAAGGGTCCGGGCACCCGGAGGTAACTTTTATCCATATCGTCACTTCGCCACGTGGAGATCACTAACTAGCTCAGCTACGTCACATTCAGGGCGCCTTGGAGGGATCCGGGTGCCCTGAACCTCCTATATAAGGAGGGTGAAGGCTGAAGCAAAGGAACAACTAATGATCTACTCTCCTGTGCTCCTGCGACAATACGAAGACTCTCCGACAAGTGCTATTTATTTTTCTGTCTTTCTTTTATTGTCGGGTTTATCTTTTTCTATATAATTCGTATACTTAATTTGTAATAACTATTCGAATTATTAGTGATTGCCCAACAAAAGCACTCAGCGAGTGCGGGCCTTGGAGTAGGAGTCGTCAAAGGCTCTGAACCAAGTAAATCGACCCTTGTTAGCGTTGTTATTGTTTTTACTTTTCCGCTGTTTACTTGTTTAAAAGTTTTAAATCGCTATTCACCTCCCCTCCTAGCGAAACTCATCGATCCAACAGAACTAAGTTCTCCAGTCTGACCGGCTATTAGGTTTACTAGATTATATCCTAAGCTGTATTATAATAGTGAGAAATGATATGTCCTCTAAGTATGAATGACATTACGTCCAACCAGCTGTATACTGAGAGTGCTTTTATTGGAAAGTGGGGAGCTAAGCCCTAGGTTCGTCCGACACTTTAGATTGAGCAGCCATATGTAACAAGACTTGCCCTTGAGCTGTTATACTGAGATCTAAAAGTCCGACCGGATATCATCTTGATCGGTTGTATGTTAGGAGATATTACCTTTGTTGTGTGTTGAGAGAATACTTCTGGAGGATGGTGAGCTAAGACCCGTTTGCCCGACCAACATTAGGGTCATTCGAGTTTATCTTATATATCTTAGCACCAAGTGGATTGATAAATCCTCTCAGTCTGACCGACTATAGGGTCGACCGACCATATATAGAGAGACTTATACCCAAATAATGGGGAACTTAGTCCCTTTAGTCTGACCGGTTACTGGGCCGGTTGGCTTCATTCTGAGAGCCTTAACGTTGAGTGAGGAGCTGAGTCTTGGTGAGAATAATCCATTCATATACATCTATTCTGACTTTGACTACCACCTCACCTTGACTTTGAGCACCACCTCGCCTTGAGTTTGACTGACATGTCATCTCTGGGTCCACTTACAATACACCGTATCATTAGTGATAACACGAAGGCTAAGTTATCGAGTCTTACCAAAAGAACAAGGAAGCGTCGTTCGGACGGGGATTAGGCCGAACAGGTAGAGAAGACCCTCGTGTAGCAAAGAGGAACATTGAATTACAGGTCGACCAACCTTTTTGAAGCAAAAAAAAAGGGCGAGTCACGCTTGAAGTCTACCAGATCGATAATGGGAGGAAGGTCCAATTGTCATTCTGTCAGCCAAGAAGTAGTCACAGGTAGTTGAATGAATAAGAAATAGAATTTTCATCCCTTATTAGAGGAGGGAAGTTTCTTGAAGAAAACTATCTTGGGGCGTGATTGGAACATGAAGACCCAGGTTCATATTTTTTAGGATAAGAAAAGCAGTGGAAGTTGCGAGGGATCAAAGGAATACCATATAGACAGAACAAAATGGTCATTCCGCACATGGTGCGGAAGGCAGTGGGGTTAAGTTGTTGGAGGGGGATGTTGAAGTAGCGATCTATGTCAGACAAGAAGCAGGGAATTGGAAAATGTAGACTCGCAAGAAGTTGGTTGTTGAAAAAGGTGATATAGCCAGGAGGAGGGTGATGAGGACAGTCTTGAGAGGTCAGAATACTAATTTGAAAATTTGTAGGGATTTCTAGGGATAGATGAAGAACCTCCAAATCACAGTTGATATGGGTTAGGTTTAATGGATCCCTGGTGAAAAAGAGAAAGGAGATAGCAGAGTTAAGGAGATAGATCAATATTGGCCGGGATATACCTTAAGAGAGGAAGGCCGATCCCAGCCAGATAATACCTTGATGAAGGAAGACCAACATCGATCGAGATATCCATCAAGGGAGGAAGGCCAATATCGACTAAGATATACCTTAAAGGAAGTAAGTCAATATCGACCGATATATACCTCAAGGGAGGTAGACCGATATCGATCGATATATACCTTAAGGGAGGCAGATCGATATCGATCGATATATACCTTAGGGGAGGCAGGTCAATATCGACCGATATATACCTTAATGAAAGTAAGCTAATATCGATCGAGATATACCTTAGGGGAGGCAAGTCAATCTCGACCGATATATACCTTAATGCGAGTAAGCTAATATCGACCGAGATATACCCTGAGAAGGAAAGGCCAATATCGACTAGGTTTAAGCGTGCAGGATAGATAAGGCAAGATGATCTGAAGCAGTACGATTAGGCATGGACTGGTATTAGTTAAGTATACATGATCGCCCGGGAATCAAAAGATCTAAGGCTTTATAGAATTGGTAGTATATTATTGAACGATTAGTGGAATGATAATAATAAACCGACCGAACAAGGTCTGGGTTTAATATCCGATCAATATAAAACATAGTATAATACCAAGTTGTCTACGACATGATAAAGACAGGATGAACAGGTAGACTTATAATTAATTTAATGAAGATATCTGTATGTGATTGTATAACAGGTTTACCTATTTGGCAGGAAATGTGCTTCTAGACTTTTCTGCAGGTGCTAGACGACAAAGAAGGTACATCTGGGGTAAAAAAAAGATTCCTTAAAAGCTATTAACCACAAGTACGCAGCTTACGTCATCTCATAACAAACTCTAACAAACCGAGGTCCACTTCATGACTACGGAGGTTATATGAAGTGGTTAAAAGGGGGAATCCTCTCTATTGGCCAGGTAAGTTCACATTACCGCTCACATTCACAACCCTAGTTTTCAACTACTGTTCATCTTATTTTTCTTCCTTTTTTGGCCCACACGAAAAGAGATCACTGACTTAGGCGTCGGAGGGCCTAGCCAGGGATTCCCACCCTGGTCTTAGGTCACTGACGATAGTGTTGGTTGGTCTCTTGTGCGCAGGAAACCTTGGAAGCTTCGGATCTCGATTTTCTTCAGTCAGATTTCTCTCTCGTCATTGGATCTTCGCACAAGGAGGGCATTCTGTGACTCTATTCTTCCCGATCTGTTTTAGGTTTCTCGGATTGGTATTCAGTCAGGTATTATTCTTCATCAGCAGTAGGTTTTTCTCCCAGCTTTCCATTTTGTCAAGCTTCTCAGACAGGATCAAATTTGACGTCGTCTGTGGGAACTTCACCTGAATCTGAGACTACAAGATGGAAGAGGCTGGAAAATCAAATCTACTCACTATTAGTCGCGAAGATCTAGATTTTCTTATTAATACTCATGTACAGAAAGCTTTGCAACAACAACAACAATAGCTTCAAGCTCATACTGGGGCTACTCTACCGATAGCTCATAATCCAGCAATTTCGACTACTGAGCACCAGAAGGGAAAGGAGCCAGAAGAAGAAGAATATGTATATTTCCCTCCAGCTACAGCTTCCCCGATTAGGCGTCTCGAGCTTTCCTTCGTACTCCTTTGGAATAGGGAGGACGAAAGCCTATATTTCAAGAATCCTCTGGCGAAGCACCAGAAAGAGAAAAGCGCAAAGTTAAGATGATAGCTAGTGATAGCTCGCCGGAAAGAATCATTTCTCCGTTCTCTCAAAGTGTACTAGATGATCCGCTTCCCAAGTCGTATCAGAATCTTCAGATCGGCGAGTACACTGGGACTACAGATCTGAAAGATCACTTGTTAAAATTTGAGAATGTAGCACTACTACAACAATTTTCTGATGGAGTGAAGTGCCGGATGTTCCTCACAACACTCGGAGGAGCCGCGCAGCGTTGGTTTAAGAGATTGTCAGAAAAATCTATCTGAAAGTTCAAGGACTTCAAGAAGGTTTTCCTACACTATTTCTCTAGCAACAAGAGGTACCATAAAACTCCTTGGAGTCTATTTTCAATTAAACAAGCATCTAAAGAGTCCATTAGAGCCTATATCAAAAGGTTTAATCAGGTAGCTATCGATGTACCCAACGCTACCACTGAAATATTAGTAAGTGTTTTTTCTCAAGGTCTGAATGATAATGATTTCTTTAAAGATCTGGTAAGAAATCCTCCTGTCAATTTTGACTCCTTGATCGAGCGTGCCACTGAATTCATTGGAAGAAGCTCAAGCTGCTCGCAGGAAAGAAGGCACTACTTCTTCTCCTACCCCTATTAAGGAGAAGGCTCCTGCTCCTGTCCCTCCACCTAGGGGACCTCGAGTAATTCGTCCACCTCATCGTCATCCAGAATATCGTCCGCAAGCAGTACAACACGTGGAGATGCAATAAGAAGCACCAAGAAGGTGGTGCACATACCATAAGACCAGCAGTCATCATACAGAGGACTGTTTTGTTTTGAAAAATAAGAGAGCGAATAGGGATCGTTATCAAATGCAAAATTATTATCGGCAATAATACCCTAGACAGCAAAGTCCGCTCAAATTGGAATATCGCCCGGTCGAGCCTCAACAAGGCGCATTACCAACCCCGGCCGGCACAAGCCAGACGCCCGAGAAAACTCAGCCTGATGTCATGACTGCTCGGCAAGAGTAAAACAGGAGCAATGCCACTCGAGGCAACATTAATATGATCGCGGGTGAGCCTACTGATGGATATTCCAACAGGGCCAGAAAAACACATGCACGGAGACTTGAGATACATGCCTTGGGGTGTAGCATGGAGAGAGCAGCTGGTCCCGAAATCAGTTTTGGACCTAGAGACCTCGAGGGGGTAGAAATGCCCCATGATTACGCATTAATAATCAAGGCTGTGATAGCCAATTATGCTATCTCTCGTAGCTTCATAGACACCGGTAGTTCTGTGAATATTATCTTCAAGAAAGCTTTTGATCAGCTGCATATTGATCCGAGCGAACTTCAACAGATGGTAACTCCTTTATATGGATTCACTGGTAATGAAGTACAACTGTTAGGTCAAATAAAATTGGTCATATCTCTAGGGGAAGATCCTCTTATGAGAATAAGAAGATCCTACTTTATGATGGTAGATGCTCCCTCCTCCTATAATGTGATACTAGGTCGGCCGACCTTAAACGAGTTTAGGGCGGTCGTTTCTACTTTCTGTCAAAAGATTAAATTTCCCGTCGATGACCAGGTCGGGGAAGTACTGGGTGATCAGAAGACAACCCAAAAATGTTATATAGAGATTGTCCGAACTGAAGCTAGCGCTACTCAAAAAATCCAAAGAATGGAAGTTAATGTCATTCAAGAAAAGTCATCTGTTCTGGTTTATGAAGAAAAGGAAGAAGTCCAGATACAGACCAGTCGACCTGAGGCCACTACTTATGTCGTGGTCGATCTTGAGCCTACATTGAAAGCCGAGCTGGTTCAGTGCTTGAAGAAAAACAATGATGTCTTTGCCTGGACACCTAAAGAAGTCATGGGTGTTTCCCCTTGGGTAATGGAGCACTCTTTGCATGTTTTCCCAGATGCCCGGCCAGTCATGCAAAGAAAAAGGAATTTCAGTGCAGAACAAAATCAGATCATCAAGGAGGAAGTGACTAAACTCATGAAGGCTGGTTACATTAGGGAGGTACAGTTCCCTAGCTGGCTAGCTAATGTGGTCTTGGTCTCTGAGCCAGGTAACAAATGGCGGGTGTGTATTGATTTCCGTGATCTCAACAAAGATTGCCCGAAAGATTATTATCCGCTGTCCCGGATCGATCAATTGATAGATTTTACATCTGGGTGTGAATACATTTCTATGTTGGATGCTTATCAGGGTTATCATCAGGTCCCCTTAGCTAAGGAGGACCAAGAGAAGGGATGTAGAGGAGACCTGCAAGACATTGAGGCAATATGGGCTCAAGATAAACCCAGGCAAATGTTTATTTGGAGCAAAGGGAGGAAAATTCTTGGGCTATATGGTGTCCGAGCAGGGAATAGAAGCCAACCCAAGCAAAGTCAAAGCTCTGCAAAACATGGAACCACCACACAACATGAGGGAAGTTCAAAGACTCACCGGCCGGATTATAGCCTTATCTAGATTTATTTCAAGGTCGGCCGATCGTAGTCTCCATTTCTTCAAGATACTTCGGAAGGCTAACAAATTTCAATGGGACGAAGAATGTGACAAAGCTTTTCAAGAGTTGAAAGACTATCTGTCTACCCTTCCTGTATTGGCTAAGCCTGTAGTAGGAGAGACCTTGTGGGTATATCTCTCGGCTAATGAAAATGTTGTAGGCTCTGTGTTAGTCAGACAGGAAGGGAAAGAGCAACACCCTATATATTTTTCTAGCCATTTATTAAAAGGAGCCGAGTGTAGATATACTACCCTCGAAAAGTTGACTTATGCATTAGTGTTGACCGCCCGGAGGTTACACCCATATTTTTTAGCACACACAATTATTGTGTTGACTAACAGTACTCTCGAGCGGGTGTTGCTTAACCCGGAGGCATCGGGTCGATTGATCAAATGGACGACCGAACTTAGTGAGTATGACATACAATATCAACCTCGCTCGGTCATCAAGGCACAAGCTCTAGCAGATTTCATTATAGAAGTTCAAGGCCTTGAAGAAGAAAATACTTGGAAAGTTTATGTAGATGGATCCTCAACCAGACAAGGTAGTGGAATTGGTGTTCTCCTTATATCTCCAAGGGAAGATAGACTTCAATTTTCTGTCAGGATAAATTATAGAGCCACTATCAATGAGGCAGAGTATAAAGCATTGATAGCCGGATTACAAGTCGCTCGGCATATAGGAGTAGCCCGAGTTCTCATCTATTCTGATTCTCAGTTAGCATCCCAGCAATTATTAGGTAACTTTGAAATTAATAATGATAGGCTCAAGTTATATGCTGAGGCATTTGATAAATTGAAGTCTCAGTTTCAAGAAGTAAATATACAAAAAGTTCCTCGATCCGAAAATCAAGTAGCTGATGAATTAGCCAAATTGGCCTCTGCTATAACACCATGGAATCTAGATCGGCCAGTGGAGCAGACCCTGTTAATATCTTATATCGAGACACAGGCTGACGCAGAAATACAAGGTGACTGGAAGACACCAATCATATTATATTTGCAGCAAGACATTCTTCCAAATGATGTAGAACAAGCAAGGATATTTAAGAAGAGGGCGGCTCAGTACACTATGATAGGGGAACAGTTATATAAAAGAGCTTTCTCCAGACCTTTGCTTAAGTGTATTGGTACAGAAGATGTACAATTTATCTTGCAAGAGGTTCATCAAGGCTCATGTGGTAGTTATATAGGGGGGAGATCATTAGCTTGCGGAATTTTGCTAGCAGGATATTTCTGGCCTACTCTACATGAAGATGCTAACAAATTGGTAAGAACTTGCATTTATTGTCAGAAACATCAGAATATTCCGCATCATCCTACGCAATTATTAAGAACCTCTATAGTCTTCCGCCCCTTTGATCAATGGGGCATGGATATAGTGGGTCCGTTTACTATGACAACTGCCCAAAGAAGATTTTTATTAGAAGCAGTGGATTATTTCTCTAAATGGGTAGAAGCAGAACCACTTGCTAGGATTACTGAAGATGCAGTTATTAAATTCCTATGGAAAAATATCATATGTAGATTTGTATTCCTCATAAATTAGTTTCTGATAATGGAAGACAATTTCAAGGAGACAGAATCTTATATTAGTGCAAAAGTTATGGTATTATTCAAGCATTCACCTCTGTGGCGTATCCACAGAGTAATGGTCAAGCAGAGGTAACCAACAGAGAAATTATAATAGGTTTAAAAACCAAATTAGATCATGTCGGGGGTAGTTGGGTAGATGAATTACCCAGTGTTCTTTGGGCGTATCATACTACACCTCGAGAAGCTACAGGGATCACTCCTTTCCAACTGGTTTATGGGGGTGAAGCAGTAATTCCTATTGAGGTGGGAATAGAATCTGATACAAAACAGTTATATGATGAAGATAATGTTGGACGACGACTCATGGAGCTGGATTTGATAGAGGAAATCAGAGACAAAGCTACAACTCATCTCACCTCATATCGACAACGAATGAGACAAAATTATAACAGAAGAGTTATCCCAAGATTTTTTCAAGTGGGAGATCTAGTATGGAAACGTGTTAAGTCTGTTAGGGATGTCAGCAAGTTAGCACCACAATGGGGAGGACCTTACAAGGTGATAGAAAAACTGGCATCAGGTTCATATTATCTCTAGGACACTGAAGGAAGAACTCTTGAGCGTCCCTGGAGTGTAAATCATTTACAGCCCTACCGAACTTAACAGGCTCATATCATTCAAGAATATGTCTAAGAGAACAAATCAATATTACTTGAAGCGGTTTCCCTGCGAACAAATGACAAGTATGCTCATAGTTTATGTACTTTATTCAACTAAATAAATATAATGCAGGTCAAATATCGCCCAAGAAATAAATATGGCTCAAACAACATGATGATTAGTAAGCAAACACTTCTAATTTGTTCAAGCGACCGTCAATTGGGTGCTTTAAGGAAGAACCTATCAGTTTTCCTTAAGAAAATCTCAAAGACATTAAATCATCAAAAGGTTAGTGCAAGCATTTTAGTTTTACACAAAATATAGTCGATCAGGAAATCTCATGAAGTAACTCGAACGGGTCTTCATGGGAGGAACCGGAGACTTTAAACTATCATAAAAGTATAGTCGATTGGGAAATCTCATGAAGTAACTCGGACGGGTCTTTATGGGAGAAATCGGAGACTTTAAACTATCAGCAAAGCATAGTCGATCGAGAAATCTCATGAAGTAACTCGGACGGATTTTCATGGGAGGAATTGGAGACTTTAAACTATCAGAAAAGCATAGTCGATCGGGAAATCTAATAAAATAACTCGGATGGGTTTTCATGCGAGGAACCGGAGACTTTAAACTATCAGAAAAGTGTTGGATCGAGACCGCGCTAGAGGGGGGGGGGGTGAATAGCGCTCGCGGCTATTTCGTTCGATTATCGGAATCGTAAAACGTAAGAGTTAATGCAGCGGAAATTAAGTAAAGAGACACAGACACGAAGGAGTTACTTCGTTCGGAGCCTAAGGCGACTCCTACTCGAAGGCCCGCGATCCTTGATCGCTTTCCGTGGGCAACAACTATAAGCTCGTAAAATGTACAATAAGATGTTACAATTGAAAGAATTAAAACAAATTATACCGACAACAATAAAGTAGCAGAATCTGAAGCTCCGGGTTGTCGGGGACTTGTAACAGCACTTCTGGGCGTTTCTAGAGCAGCTTGTAGCGTAAGGATTGCTTGGAGTTCATTGTTTGAAGCTGCTGGTCGAGACCCCTTATAAAGGGGGTTAAAGGCGCCTTATACTGTTCATCAAGGCGCCTTGAACGAGCCGAGTCACCCGCGTGGATCAGCACGGACCTGGTCGAACTCTATCAGGTTCAAGGCGCCTTCAGCCTATCCAAGGCGCCTTCAACCTCCGGTCCAAGGCGCCTCCAGTCTGCTGCGCTGGCCTTTTCCTGGCTCGCACCCGAGGCGCCTCCAAGCTCCATGGAGGCGCCTCGGCACTGTTCATCCGAGGTCTTTTTTGTACTTTGGTCCCTGCAAGATATGTTAATCCCAAAAATACCCTGCAGCACAAAGTTAGCACAAAAACAATGATATAACTATTGAAATATTTAACAGTCTCTTGACTGTCCGAGTCTGACTTCAGGTTTCCTACCGGAAACCCTAGGTCGACCCGACGCCTACTGTTCCCTCTACGGGGAACGCGTCCTCACCTACTCCACTCAGGAGATTTACCTGTTGCCAGTACGATCCTCCAGATCGACTGGACTTTTGCTCGGCACTCGATGCTTCCGGACTTTCTGCTGAACATCCGCTTCACCGGCCAGTTCAGACTTTCACCTGGTTCGCGACACCAGGACTTTCCACCTAGGGTTACCACCCCCTAGGACTTTTGCCTGAAGCCATCGACCTGCCAAGGCTTTCCGCATAGGGTTACCACCCCCTATGACCTAGGGTTACCACCCCCTAGGGTTTTAACTTGTCTAACCGCAGTTAGGACTTTCCTGAAACACTCAGCAAAAGCTGTCAGATAACAAAGCACCTTAACTTTGAATTACTTTGCCATTATCAAAACTTAGGTTCGATCGTTAGATGCCTCCCGCACCAACAATCTCCCCCTTTTTGATTATGGCAACCCAAATTCAAAGTTAAGAAAAAAACATGCGATAACAAATAGATGCATTAAGTTTTAACCAAGCTTAAGTAAGTAAACTTTAAATGCAAGTATAGTTAAGCTGGAAACTTTTAACTTTGTAATACTAAACTACTTTTAACTTTGTAATACTAAACTCCCCCTTAATAAAAGCCCTCCTTTTTGTTTTTTGAATTTTCCTACTTTTGAATTTTCCTACTCTCCCCCTTTGCCATATATCAAAATATACCAGTGTGAAAGAAGTTTGAATTTTTCAGAAGAGCAAGTTAGTTTGATGCTTAACTTTTTAAAGAGGGATAAGAGTAGATGAAAATTTATCACCTTTTTAAAAACCTGAAATTTTTAAACACTAGTAATACTTAGAAAAATTTGAAATAGCTTTTATAACACTTAGCTTTGTTATAAATAATTTTCATTGTTTAAGTTTTTGCTAAGTGAAATAAAAATTAAAAAATAAGAATTTTTCTTTTGAAACATTGACTTAGCTTTTAATTTTCATTGTTATAGAAATCACTTAGCTAAGCCTTTTGCAAACTTGACTTTTGAAGGAGTCTTCAAGGGTGATTTTGAAAAGATGTAAAAGTTAGAAAATGTAGCTAAAGTTTTAAGTATTTTAGCTTAAAAACATTCTCAAGTTGGAAAGATATTTAGTTTAAAGTCTTTTGTTAGCAAAGAGGGAGTAGCTAAATGTTTAGTTAAGTTAAATTCAGTTTGTCGTTAAGTCCAAGTATGAGTCAAGTTAATTAAATTTTAAATTTGATTTGATTAGGTATCAGAGCCCTAAATTACAAGCATGCTAAATCTAAATATTTCTATTTGAAAAGTTTTTTTTTTCAAAAGATATTTAATTAAATTTGAAAAGCTCTTCAATAGAAACTTGATAATTAGTTTGACTCCGTTCACTCCCCCTTAACTAATGCAAACATGAATCCCTATAATGAGTCCTAGAGTCCTAGAGTCCAAAAATATAATGGGTCTTTTATATTTTGTTGAATTTTTCATCTCACCCATTCTAGGTTTTCAGGCATGTTTGGCGTATGAGTAAGTGTCAGATAAAATAAACTTTGTCAATTAAGATTATTGAAAATATAAGTTTGAATTTCAAATTAGTAAATATTAAACTTGAAGATTATAGTGAAAATTAATTGGAGTTAACATTTGCAGTCATATTATGATTTTGAGAAGAAAAGATTTTTAAACCCTTTTAATATTTTGAGATTAATTGAATAATATTCTGAAATTAATTGATTAATATTTTGAAAAAGTTTAAATGATTTTGGAATGATTTTTCAAAGATTTTGAAATAATTTTAAAATGATTTAGAAATGATTTTTCAAAGATTTTTGAAATTAAGTTTAAAATGATTTTGAAATGATTTTTCAAAGATTTTTGAAATAAATTTTTAAAAGATTTTGAATAATTTTAAAATGATTTTGAAATGATTTTTCAAATATTTTAAAAGATTTTAAAATAATTTTAAAATGATTTTGAAATGATTTTGAAAGATTTTTGAAATAGATTTTTAAAAGATTTTGAAATAATTTTAAAATGATTTTGAAATGATTTTGAAAGATTTTTGAAATAGATTTTAAAATGATTTTGAAATAATTTTGAAAGATTTTTAAAAGATTTTGAAATAATTTTGAAAGATTTTTGAAATAGATTTTTAAAAGATTTTGAAATAATTTTGAAAGATTTTTGAAATAGATTTTAAAATGATTTTGAAATAATTTTGAAAGATTTTTGAAATAGATTTTTAAAAGATTTTGAAATAATTTTGAAATAGATTTTTAAAAGATTTTGAAATAATTTTGAAAGATTTTTGAAATAGATTTTGAAATTAAGTTTTAAAAGATTTTTGAAATGATTTTTAAATAATTTTGAAATTGATTTTCAAAAGATTTTTGAAATGATTTTTTAAATAATTTTGAAATTGATTTTCAAAATATTTTTGAAATGATTTTTAAATAATTTTGATTTTCAAAAGATTTTTGAAATGATAAAAGATTTTTGAAATGATTTTGAAATTAAGTTTTAAAAGATTTTTGAAATGATTTTTAAATAATTTTGAAATTGATTTTCAAAAGATTTTTGAAATGATTTTTAAATAATTTTGAAATTGATTTTGAAATTAAGTTTTAAAAGATTTTTGAAATGATTTTTAAATAATTTTGAAATTGATTTTCAAAAGATTTTTGAAATGTTTTTTAAATTTTGAATTGATTTTCAAAAGATTTTTGAAATGATTTTTAAATAATTTTGAAATTGATTTTGAAATTAAGTTTTAAAAGATTTTTGAAATGATTTTTAAATAATTTTAAAATGATTTTGAAATTAAGTTTTAAAAGATTTTTGAAATGATTTTTAAATAATTTTGAAATTGATTTTCAAAAGATTTTTGAAATGTTTTTTAAATAATTTTGAAATTGATTTTCAAAAGATTTTTGAAATATTTTTTTTAAAATAATTTTGAAATTGATTTTCAAAAGTTTTTTGAAATAATTTTGAAATTAAGTTTTAAAAGATTTTTGAAATGATTTTTAAATGATTTTGAAATAATTTTGAAAGATTTTTGAAATAGATTTTAAAATTGATTTCATTAAAAACATGATATTAATTACGAATTTAATTTTGAATTTGAACTTTTAATTCCTTAGTCATCTCACTCGATCTAAATTGTCAATCAGGGAACCCTATAATTGTTGTGAGATGAATTATGGTTGAATTTTGGGGTAAGGTTTAACTTTGTGTTAGATTTAGGTTTAGCTTTGGGTTCAACAAGTACGCATTCTTTGGATAAACTTCTGGGCTATGGTGAGT
Source organism: Zingiber officinale (assembly GCF_018446385.1). Taxonomy (NCBI): domain Eukaryota; kingdom Viridiplantae; phylum Streptophyta; class Magnoliopsida; order Zingiberales; family Zingiberaceae; genus Zingiber; species Zingiber officinale. Next base: position 8,378,904 of record NC_055998.1, read on the forward strand.
CACAAGGAACTCATTAAAGTAACCATGCCTTCGAGGTTTCCCAAATAGTCCTACCCATTAAACTTAATACTAAACCCTGGTCTAACTAGTTAGGATCCACTTAAGGGTAGCTTCGGTCAGTTCCACTTGGCCAAATGCACCAGGTCGAAGACATATCTTCCTAGACATGCGATGCCCAAGTTTCCCTAACGTACTATCATCCAAAAACTTCACCAGTACCGTGGGTCAAGTTAAACCTCGCCCATTTATCTAACCTTAATTACCCTACCGGGTAGTCTACTCTTGTTTACCCATTCCGGGTAGATTAAGTTCGGTTACCCAGTCGGGTAATTTAGTTGGGGGTGCCAGCTATTCTGGATCCTTCTTCTATTGACTTTTGAATTTTTGAATTTTAATTTAATTTTAAATTTTGAATTTGTAATTTGAATTTTGAATTTTGAATTTTTGAATTTTATTTTAATTTCGAATTTAGAATTTATAATTTGAATTTTGAATTTAATTTGGTTTGATTAATATCGTTTTTCTTTTTGCTCCCCCTGGATCATGGCCTCGATATTGTCTATCGAGGTAGTGTATTTGATCCTTCGGAACCCAGTATTGGCCAAGTCCAACTTGATTGATCAATTTGGACTTGGGGACCCATGCTTGGACTACCTTTATATTATTTCTATTAACTAATGATAAATACGATTTGTATTTCGTTTTGGTCTTAAATCCAAGTCCGGCTTTGTTGTAAACGACTCGCTGTTTTCCAAGAATCAGATCCAGATTCTTGGAACCCAAGGTGAACCGTTCCAACGTGTTCTTGAGTTCTTTAATTTGAGCTTTCAGATTGGAATTTTCTTCCTCAAGTTGTTGGACTTGAGTTGAACTTCCAATTTGAACTGACTCAGTTAAAGAACTCGAGTCAGTCGCTTCCTTAAGGGTTGTTACCTCCTTTTGGAGCGACTTAACCCGAACGTTGGATTTAGCCAACTTCTTAAGCAAGTATGGAATTAAATTTTGCGAGTCATCTAAGCTAATACTAGACATTAAAGCACTTACAGTGGTTTTGGGTCCTTCTGAAACGGATACGGATCCGTGGCTTCGCTCGGACTCGGTGTCTGATTCGCTCTCGATTTCTGAATCGGACTCGAACTCGGACTCTGTTTCAACAACATGTGCTAGTACTGGTAGAGCGAGGAGGCTTGCTTGTTCTTCTTCATCGGATTCAGATTCGTCTGATGACTCGGACCATGTTGCCTTTAACACTTTCTTCGTCTTTTTCTTTCTAGCTTCCTCTGTCTTGCTTGTACCTGCAACCAATGTAATACCTTCCTCGACCGAAGTAGTATCATACTGTTCATCTAATTCAAATAAATCGTCTATTAAATTATGCTTACTTACTTCGGTACCTTCGTGTAACTGAATCAGATTCTCCCACAGCTCCCTGGCGCTTGAGAATGGGCCGGCGCGATTCAGCTCCTTATTCGTTAAGCCACACTGAAGTGTATACGTTGCTTTTGCGTTTGCTTCTACCTTTTTGATAAGGTTCGCGTCCCAGTTCTCGAACGGTAGTGGCATGCCGGCGCTGTCAGTTGGTATTTCGAGCCCGGTCTTGGTGATCATCCAGACATCAAACTCGGTTTGTAGGTACGACTCCATTCGGCCTTTCCAGTAGCCGAAGTCTTCTCCGGAGAAGAGCGGTGGTCGAGTGGTGCTATAGCCTTCTTGGAGAGCCATTGAATCTTGCACGAAAAAATGAGCAAAAAACTTGTCCCAGGACTTAATCCTGGATTAGTAGTGTGGTAGAAGGATAGAAAAAGAAATTTACGAGTTTCAAGAAAAAAATAATAAAATAATAATAAAATATTATTAAAAAATATTTAAAAATATTATTTCAAATTTTGTCAAATTCAATATTTTATCAATACTTAATAAATCGTGAAAGGATGAAAATGTATTTTTCGAAAATAATTTTGGAGGGAAAAAACGAAAATAATTTTTACCCTATAAACACGACAAAGCCACAAAAAAATGCTTGAATGGTGGTTGCACCAGTTCAAAGCGACCCCGCTCTGATACCAATTGTTGGATCGAGACCGCGCTAGAGGGGGGGTGAATAGCGCTCGCGGCTATTTCGTTCGATTATCAGAATCGTAAAACGTAAGAGTTAATGCAGCGGAAATTAAGTAAAGAGACACAGACACGAAGGAGTTACTTCGTTCGGAGTCTAAGGCGACTCCTACTCGAAGGCCCGCGATCCTTGATCGCTTTCCGTGGGCAACAACTATAAGCTCGTAAAATGTACAATAAGATGTTACAATTGAAAGAATTAAAACAAATTATACCGACAACAATAAAGTAGCAGAATCTGAAGCTCCGGGTTGTCGGGAACTTGTAACAGCACTTCTGGGCGTTTCTAGAGCAGCTTGTAGCGTAAGGATTGCTTGGAGTTCATTGTTTGAAGCTGCTGGTCGAGACCCCTTATAAAGGGGGTTAAAGGCGCCTTATACTGTTCATCAAGGCGCCTTGAACGAGCCGAGTCACCCGCGTGGATCAGCACGGACCTGGTCGAACTCTATCTGGTTCAAGGCGCCTTCAGCCTATCCAAGGCGCCTTCAACCTCCGGTCCAAGGCGCCTTGAACTCCATTCAAGGCGCCTCCAGTCTGCTGCGCTGGCCTTTTCCTGGCTCGCACCCGAGGCGCCTCCAAGCTCCATTTTTTGTACTTTGGTCCCTGCAAGATATGTTAATCCCAAAAATACCCTGCAGCACAAAGTTAGCACAAAAACAATGATATAACTATTGAAATATTTAACAGTCTCTTGACTGTCCGAGTCTGACTTCGGGTTTCCTACCGGAAACCCTAGGTCGACCCGACGCCTACTGTTCCCTCTACGGGGAACGCGTCCTCACCTACTCCACTCAGGAGATTTACCTGTTGCCAGTATGATCCTCCAGATCGACTGGACTTTTGCTCGGCACTCGATGCTTCCGGACTTTCTGCTGAACATCCGCTTCACCGGCCAGTTCAGACTTTCACCTGGTTCGCGACACCAGGACTTTCCACCTAGGGTTACCACCCCCTAGGACTTTTGCCTGAAGCCATCGACCTGCCAAGGCTTTCCGCATAGGGTTACCACCCCCTAGGGTTTTAACTTGCCTAACCGCAGTTAGGACTTTCCTAAAACACTCAGCAAAAGCTGTCAGATAACAAAGCACCTTAACTTTGAATTACTTTGCCATTATCAAAACTTAGGTTCGATCGTTAGATGCTTCCCGCACCAACAAAAAGCACAGTCGATCAGGAAATCTCATGAAGTAACTCAGACGGGTCTTTATGGGAGGAACTGGAGACTTTAAAGTATCAGAAAAGCATAGTCGATCGGGAAATCTCATGAAGTAACTCGGAAGGGTCTTCATGGGAGGAATCGGAGACTTTGAATTATCAAAAAAGCATAGTCGATTGGGAAATCTCATGAAATAACTCGAAAGGGTCTTCATGGGAGGAACCGGAGACTTTAAACTATCAGAAAAGCACAGTCGAACGGGAAATCTCATGAAGTAACTCGGACGGGTCTTCATGGGAGGAACCAGAGACTTTAAACTATCAGAAAAGTATAGTCGATCGAAAAATCTCATGAAGTAACTCGGAAGGATCTTCATGGGAGGAATTGGAGACTTTAAACTATCAGAAAAGTATAGTCGATCGAGAAATCTCATGAAATAACTCGAAAGGGTCTTCATGGGAGAAATCGGAGACTTTAAACTATCAGAAAAGCATAATCGATCGAGAAATCTCATGAAGCAACTCGGACGGGTCTTCATAGGAGGAATCAGAGAATTTAAACTATTATAAAAGTATAATCGATTGGGATTATATTGTCAATGTAAATTCAGAGTTATGCGGATTTCTTTATAAAAATTTTGGTATTACACTCCAGATCAAGATTCAAGGTTCGAGGGGAATTTTGTATATGCATATAATCTTACAAAATTACATTCCCTATCTGGAGTCCCGATCATATGAAGCTCTTTATTTAAAATTACTCGGAATGTTATACTCAACTAAAGCACAAGAATTCCATGAAGTTCTTTATATAAAATCACTAGGAATTACATGCTCTTCTGAGATATTACCGATGGATGAATTTATTCAAACAAGGTTTAATTCCAAGGAATAAGGGAGGAATTCTTGAACGAGATAGTACTTATTCTTAGTTCTTAGAAGCATTTCAAGGGAAGCAATATCAAGCTAACACAAGCCAGGAAAAACAGGTAAGTACCAAATTTTCTCTTAACATTGCAGCTACTTAATTACAGATCTTTTAATTACCAGTCTCTTCATTACAAGTCTTTTCATTGTAAGTCTTTTAATTATAAGTCTTTTTAAATACATAACCAGGCTTACTCAAAATGACTCGTTAAATCTTCGGATAATTCTTTGTTGAGTCTGCGACAGTTTATGAATAGAGGAGGAGGTTCTCTAGGTAGATAACCGCCCTCTCTCAGTTGTTGAAGAATCTCTACCACAGAATTATTTAAAGCCCCTACAATTCGACGAACATATTCTTTAACAAACACTGGAGACCTTAGATAAGTTAGGCATCTCTCTTCCCATCGGTTTTCCTCATGCTCCTTATAACTTTGAAATTCAGCCTGTATTTTAGCAGCTCGATCTTTAAAAGTGTCTTTCTCCAATTTAAGATGTTCCAGTTCCTTTCGAAGCGAGGATATTTCATCATCCTGGGCTTTTCTTTGTTCTTGCTCTTCTAGCAAAGTAAAATCTCTTGAGGCTGATTATTGAGCCTGATCAGAAAGACAGACATTATGAAGCCTCTCTACTTTCTCTAAAACAAGGCTTTTATGAGAAACATCTAAAAGGGCTTTGTCCTTCAGAGTAATTTCCATCCGCAGACCAGAGTGTAATCGATCCACTTGTAACTCTAAGGTTCTCCTTTCGAGCTCTTTGTTTTTCAATAATTGTTGTAATTATTTTTCATAGCCTCTATTTGTTGATCTTGTGAGGCTACTTTCTTGCGTAATTGAGTGAGCTCAGTGTGAGAAGGAGGGAGATTGGCTTGTAATGTCTCTACCTGAGCCTTTAACCTGCCATTTTCCCTTTCTAAGGCAATGACTAACTGATCCAGATGAAGACTTGAGGTGAGAAACTAAAAACAATAATACATTTAATGAAAGCAATAAGAGGTTAACAATATATAATGAAAAATACTTACAGCAACAACTTGGCGACTATGATGATCGGCACGGCTGGAAATACTAGTGCCTTTCAATAATTCTTGACTATGCAACCAAGACTCAAACATTGGGCCTTGCAGTTGTAAAAAGCCATAATCCGGAGGGTCAGAAGTTTGTCCCATTTGAGAGGGAAGACCCATAGTCTATCTAAATAAAGGCGTGGAGGTAGAAGGAGAAGAAGGTCGTGTGGAAGAAGAAGGAAGAGAAATAAGGGGAATAGTAGAACCGGGAATGATAGAGGATGAGCTAGAAGGGAAAGAAGTAGTGGAAGCGAGAGCAGCAGAAGAAGAACTAGAGGGGACGAAAGGTGGTAATGCAAGAAGAGTTGATTCAGTTGTTGAAACACGGATTGTTGGTGGCCCTGGACTTGGAGAAGATCTCCGACAAGGTGTTCGTTTAGCTCGTGGCCCAGAAGCCAGAGGAGGCAAGGCCAATGCAAGAGGCTGAGAGGATACAGAGGGGATAACAGTCATCTCAGAAGCAGAAAAAGCTGAAACAATAACAGAAGAGGAGGGGATGAGTAGAGCCAGTCTCATCATCCTAAGAGAAATATTGGAGATAATGTGGGTAGGGGACATGGGTGTCTTACCTCTCTCAAAAGAAATAGGCGCTGGAACGAGAGGACCTTGTACAAAGGTACCAAAGAGGTCGCTAAAAGGAACATCCTAAGTAAGCTTGGGTTTCTTGACTAAGGTAATAAAAGGTTGTTCCTCTTCCTCTTCCATAGCTGCAACAACTTCTGCTTTTTGCTCTTCTTTAGACAGCAGACCCAAGGTAGAGGAAGTAAGATTAGCTTGATGAGCTTGTAGCCATTTTTCTCCGAGATTATTTTAAAAAGATTTAGTCATAGTAGGGTTCTTGTACATGAAAGCCGAAAGAAGAGCATCAGCTGAAACATAAGAATTGGGTGTCATTATAGAGGACGGTTAGCAACCAATTGATAAATACAGTTCAAAATGTTTAGATATACCAAAAGAGACATCCAGGGGAGTGTCAATGTTACTTATTCCAAAGGGAAACATCAAGCCCTCCACAATCAAGGATGGTAAGCTGAATTTTGCCCCCTTCAGTTTGGATAAAGCGAAAGAAATAGAGGGATCATTGAGTAGATTGTCAGTACCAGGAACTGGAGGAAGATCATATATCCATTGGATAGGAAAAGGGGGAGAAGAAGGGAGACGTATAAAGAAAAATTTGTGACGCCATTCCCCTTGAGGAAGAATTTGGTTGAACAAAATAACCTTAAGACGAGACTGAAATTTGAAGACACCGATATCTACTTGGCACGGAACGAAGAAGTGATGGAAAAGACGAGGGGATAGGGGAAAATCTAGTAGTTTAGACACCCAGACGAAACCCATAAGGATAGAAAAAGACTGAGGGATGAATTGATTAAGGGGAATATTAAAGTAGATACTAACAGTAGGAAAAAAGGGATGAAGAGGAAATAGAAAACCTTGTAGAACTTGGTCCCAAAAAATAGATATACACCCCAGAGGAAGAAGATGTGGGCTATCTTGTGGGGTAGGGCGAACTATATAGGAAGGAAAACCATAGCTCATTTGTAAATCCACCTCCTATGTTTCCATAAGATCGGAAGCGCAGGAAAGGAACCATGCAAGGGAAGAAGTGGTCATGGCGGAACAACAGAAGGGAAGCAAACAAAGAAGAAGGTAGAGATATTCAAAAAGAAGAAGAAAGCATCTCAAACCTCTTTCTTTTTTCCTCAGGGCCTTATACCCAAAAACCCTTAAACAGAAGAGGAAAAAGAAATGGAAAAAGGAGAAACCCGAAAGCATAAGGGTATATAAAATAATAATATCAACGGCAGTTTGCGTAGAACTTAAGTATAAAAGTGGGTATAGAGAGAGAGTATGAATTCAATACGGAAGAATACCCGGAATCATAACCGTCATAAAGAGGTAATGTCATCAAAGGATAAAATCGAATTCAAAAAGAAGGATGAATTCCAAGAAAAAGATGTTAAGTTTGGTAATCTTCCTCGAGAAATGTGACCAAGTTTTTCTCGATATAGGCTTGATTCTTAAAAGAATCAAACAAATATGGAGAAAATCGGTCGGGTACTAGATTGATAAAATATTTTCAGATTATCTATTTGAGTAAAACAATAAATCCGGACAGTCATACTGGACCGGATGAGATTTAGTTAAGTATAAGGCATCAGTCGATATGTTCCCGCCTAAGGGTATATCGACCAGGTATAATAAATCAATTGATATCGAAATTAGCATATCAAACGGGACTCGATTAGAAACTACCGGACGGGACTTGTAAGCATAAGTATGAATCGGTCGGTTACCATAGACCGACCGAGATAAATACTATTCTAATATATTGATTAGAGATTTATAATGGTAAGTCAGGTGGCACTCGCTATAATGAATCAGATGAAATTTGGTTAAGTATAATGCACTAGATGATATTCATAAATACAAGTATAAATCGACCGGTTATAATAAACCGAACGATATTAATAATATTACGACAGGCCACACTAAATCGAATGGGACTTAGTTAACTACAAAGTACCGGGCGATATTTGTAAACACTAGTGTGCATCGATCGGTCACAGTAGATCGACCAAAACGGAGGATATTATAGTATAGTGAGTGAAGTTTTATAGTGGCAAGCTAGGCGACATTCGACATACTTAGAGAAAACAAACAACTACTACGAGAAGGAATATATTTAGTAATAAAGATAGAAGTTTAACTTTACATAAATAAATCAGATTGTCATCACAAATTCTAGTCAACCTTACAATGATTTAAATTCGAGTAAGAAAATTACTCTATCGTTAACTGAGGAAATAGATCGGCGAGCATGTTTTCAAGAAGTTTACGTCGATTCAAGAAATTGGGAGGGGGATCACGAGATAAGAAGTCTTCTTCACGCAGTTGCTTCACCGCTCCCTCAGCTCCGGCATTGTAGGATGCCAAAATCGACTTTACGATGGGTTTATTGAACTCAGGAGAGTGGATCAAGATGGTAGCTCGCTCCTTGAAGCGGGTGTCTTCACCAGCCTTGTAAACTACCAAAGCCGTTTGGGAAGTTTTCAGCTCAGCGTCTTTGGTGGATGCTTCTGCTTTGGCTGTGTCCAAAGAGGTATTCAAAGAAGCTATTTCATTATCTTTCAGATGCAGAGCCTTGAGTTTATCAGCCAGTGCAGATTCATAATCAGACTTTAGCTTGTTAAGTTCAGTTGTCTAATTCTCTAGTTTGGAAGTTAATTGCTTGTTAAGATCCGTAGCTGATTGGAATTGCAATTGAAGGCTTTCAATTTGAGATTCATATTGCCTCTTGGACTCTTCTGAAACTCTTGCATAAGACATCCCAGCAACTTGTTGCTTCAACTTCTTGTTCTCGTTATACAAGTGATGCATTAGCCGAGACAAACCCATGTTTGCTAGCCATCGCTGGAAGCATAATAAAGGGTCACAGAATAATCAAAGATAAATAATAAACAAACATTCATAAACATACTCAGGTTTCTTTGTAAGAGAATCGATCGATTGTCTCAGGAGTAGTGAGCTCCTCAAAAAGAGGATGAATTTCCTCCCAAGCATTAGCAAAAGAACCTCCCAGCAAGATAGGGAGGACGGGAATGGCAGAGGAGCCCACAGAAAAAGAAGAAGTTGGAATAGAAGGAGGAGCGAAAACTAGATAAGAAGAAGGTAAGGAAGGCAAAGATCCAGATTCTGGAATAGACAGTGGAAAAGTGAAAGAAGTGCCACTAGGAGCAGTGGTGCTAGAGGAAGGCGAAGAAAAGAAAACAAGAGAAGGATAAAGGTCAGCCAAATTGGGCTCGACAGAGGGAAGATTAGCAGAAGCAAAGTCTTCTGAGAGCAACTCTTCGGCGGAAAGGATGAGTCTCCTTTTGGGAGGAGGAGCCCTAGTAAGTTTGCGCCCCGGGCGTTTTCCAGGAGCAACTTCAGCTATTGATTTACCGGAGCTCACAGGAGATGTAAGCTCAATGATAGGAAGGGGAGTGGTTGCTGAAGGAGCAACAACCACTGATAAAGAGATGGTCGGCAAAGAAATAGCAGGAGTTTTTGCAAGAAGGCCTTTGGGAACCTCAGGAACCACCTGAGAGCTAGATACTTCAACCAGGGGAACCGGATCTTCGACTGGAGGCGGCGAAGTAATGGCAGCAAGAAGCTCTTGTTCTTTGGCACGAAGTGCGTCCTCTTCCAGACGCAATTCTTCATCGATTAAAGCAGAATAAAATTGTCCACTACATAGAGGGAAGAAAATGTTTTAGTTAGTAAAAATCAATAAGGAAGAAACAGAATTTTACCTAAAGAGCCTTGTGTATCGGGCTTGACAGGGCTTAGACCAAATAAATACAGAAGATCGACCCGCAGCCACTTAAGGATAGAGAGCCGACGACATAACAATTTTTCACAATAAATAGGAAAAGAAGGATGAAGGTGAAACTCCCTGACGTCGAGCAAGGGAGGCAAGGAGGATCTCTAGGCATGGGACCAAGGGATAGGGTCTGGAAACTTTATAAAGAAGAAACGAGATTTCCAAGCTTTGAGAGACGAAGGTATATCCTCAAAAAGGACTATCTTAGTCCAGGATTGGAAAAGGAAAACACCAGGCTCTGAACATTTTGGGTAGGAAAACATGGAAAAATTTTGGGGAGTAGGAGGAATATCTAACAGACGAAATAGCATATAGGTGCCACATAGATAACGATAAGCATTAGTTGTGAATTGTTGCAAGGGAATATCAAAATATCGACTCACATCAATTAGAAAAAGGAGGAATGGGAAACCTCAAACCCCCTATCAATTGATCCCTGAAAAAGGTCACGCAATTAGCAGGGGGACGGTGAGGATGATCATCTGGTTTCGGGATTAAGATGCTATATTCCCGAGGGATTTCATATTGATGGCGGATAGCAAGCCTAGCATGTTTATCAAAGGAAGAGGAAATTTGGACATACCAACGAGCAATCATTTCTTCAGCCATAGACAGAAGTAAAGGTTTGCGGAACAGCAAGTTACTTACTGGAAGTAAGAAAGGAGATCGCCGGAAAGCGGTGAGCGCGAGGTTTGGTCAAAAACTGCAACAGGAGAAGAACGCTAAGGCGAGAAAGAAAGGGACAAAGTTGACAAGAAGACGAAGGGTTTAAGGTTTTGAAAACACACAACCGTCGTTAAATCAAAGCACTTTTTCTTTCATTAAACGTCAGGGATTATAGAAAAGGGGAAAATGCCCGTGTGACGTAACAGAAAGAGAAGATATGTGTTACATAATCATAAAGGGGCATTTATGTTGGACGCGACAAATCGAATCATGCTGGGGTTGGTAACACCTCGTCATGCACCTCCAACATTCTCTTACCGTTGAAAAGCCAATCACAATCAAGAAAATTCTAAGGAAAAGACGCAGTTTACTAGGTGCAATAAAGGAAGAGGGATTGAGTTTGATAAAACCCGGGCCAAGGACAAAAAAATAATGAAAGTTATTTAGGCATAAAGCATGGTCCGAACTAATGTTATTATAAAGCATAAACTAATACCGATCGAGGTAATTTTGTTTATAATATCGGTCGGAATAATTTTATTTGTAATAGGTAGCATAGTATCGGTCGAGATAACCTTGTTTGCAATAAACAAGCTAATATCGGTCGGAATGACAATGTTTATGACATATAAGTCAATATTGGTTAAGGTATTACGTTTATTTTTTTGGACTAGAAGGATTCAAGAAAGTCACTCACTTCAATACAAAAGATCGTTCGATTTTACACTTGAAACCTGATCAAATACATAACATTACATTTTCCTCTCAAAACATTAAAACCTCAAAGGGTCAACAAAAGTTACAAATATAAGCTCTTAAGATACTTAGAAGATTTCAATCCCATCAGAGCCGAGCTTGTCAGGGCGCAGAAGTGGAAATATTTTACCTGGCACGAAGGAAGCTTGCTCGGGCTGCAAAAGTGGGAATATTTTGCCCGGGATGAAAGAAACTATGAAGCAGAGTGGTCTCATAAACAAGGGGGGGGGGGCAGATTTATTCATGCCCTGGTGGAAAGGTGATTGAAGAGTTCCTCCCCTGTTTGAGCCCTAGAGCTCTGCTTCCAGAGTGACCATCCTAGCCTGTGGGTAACATGGGCTATGCCCTCGTGGAGACATCCATGAGCTATTCAGTTGGTCCTCTATGAGTAGTGGGAACTCCTCTGAAACCCGTCGGGTTTGCAGAACAATCATGCCTTTGGTTGGAGATTCTAGATCTCGAGAAACTTCGTTCCTCGCGATAGTTTCTCGGACTAAAAGGATAACTAAAGCCAAAGCTTGGGCAAACTCATATATAGATCTCGCCTTGTCCAACAAGAACCGCCCCCAGAAAGGGGGATCTGGGGCCATACTCTTAGTAAGAAGAAGTGAACAAGGAAGATAAAGAAATGAGGCTAATGAAGAATGAAGAGAGGGTAATAGCCCTATTTAAAGGATCAAAAAGATTCACGGGATCACTGTACTTGAGTTCACGGGATGACTATAGCAGAGGATCACGAAGCCACTACAGTACCTATGGCAGAATCACGGGTAAAGACAGGCAAAGAGATAAAAAAATACTTGTGTCTAGTCAGTCGGCTACACCTCCTTCGACTAGACTTGAAGGGAAGATTAGTGATATGAGTTAGGTTTAATGGATCCCTAGTGAAAAAGAGAAAGGAGATAGCAAAGTTAGGAGATAGATCAATATTGGCCGGGATATACCTTAAGAGAGGAAGGCCGATCCCAGCTAGATAATACCTTGATGAAGGAAGACCAACATCGATCGAGATATCCATCAAGGGAGGAAGGCCAATATCGACCAAGATATACCTTAAAGGAAGTAAGTCAATATCGACCGATATATACCTCAAGGGAGGTAGACCGATATCGATCGATATATACCTTAAGGGAGGCAGGTCGATATCGATCGATATATACCTTAGGGGAGGCAGGTCAATATCGACCGATATATACCTTAATGAAAGTAAGCTAATATCGACCGAGATATACCTTAGGGGAGGCAAGTCAATCTCGACCGATATATACCTTAATGCGAGTAAGCTAATATCGACCGAGATATACCCTGAGAAGGAAAGGCCAATATCGGCCAGGTTTAAGCGTGCAGGATAGATAAGGCAAGATGATCTGAAGTAGTACGATTAGGCATGGACTGGTATTAGTTAAGTATACATGATCGCCCGGGAATCAAAAGATCTAAGGCTTTATAGAATTGGTAGTATATTATTGAACGATTAGTGGAATGATAATAATAAACCGACCGAACAAGGTCTGGGTTTAATATCCGGTCAATATAAAACATAGTCTAATACCAAGTTGTCTACGACATAATAAAGACAGGACGAACAGGTAGATTTATAATTAATTTAATGAAGATATCTGTATGTGATTGTATAACAGGTTTACCTATTTGGCGGGAAATGTGCTTCTAGACTTTTATGTAGGTGCTAGACGACAAAGAAGGTACATCTAGGGTACAAAAAAGATTCCTTAAAAGCTATTTACCACAAGTGCGTAGCTTACGTCATCTCATAACAAACTCTAATAAACCGGGGTTCACTTCATGACTATGGAGGTTATATGAAGTGGTATAAAAGGGGGAATCCTCTCCGTTGGCCAGGTAAGTTCACATTACTGCTCACATTCACAATCCTAGTTTTCAACTACTGTTTATCTTCTTCTTCTTTCTTTTTTGGCCCACACGAAGAGAGATCACTGACTTGAGCGTCGAAGGGCCTAGCCAGGGATTCCCACCCCGGTCTTAGGTCACTGACGATAGTGTTGGTTGGTCTCTTGTGCGCAGGAAACCTTGGAAGCTTCGGATCTCGGTTTTCTTCAGTCAGATTTCTCTCTCGTCTTTGGATCTTCACACAAGGAGGGCATTCTGTGACTCTATTCTTCCCGATCCACTTTAGGTTTCTCGGATTGGTATTCAGTCAGGTATTATTCTTCATCAGCAATAGGTTTTTCTCTCAGCTTTCCATTTTGTCAAGCTTCTCAGACAGGATCAACAGTTATCAAAGCCGTAGCGAGTGAAAGTATATCAAGAGGTGAAGGTTTCTTTAGCCATAGATGGATGAAGAAGACAGGAAGATAGGAGAAATAACTTACTAATACTAATCGCGAGAGAGGGAGGGTCTTTAACAGAAATTGCCGGAAGAAAAGGTTGAAGAAGATGGAGCGCAAGTGATTTTCTTCTGTGATTCTTAGGGTTTTTAAATGTAAGCCATAAGAGGCTCTTTAACAGTAACCATTCGATCTAAACGACCTAATTGGTTGTAGCCGTTATATTAGAGCTGTAGAACTTATACGAGTATGTGTGAAAAGGCATGGGTCAGCTATTAGGGCAGAGAATTAAGAGTTCACGGGACACGTGGCACTTATCTAGGAAAAGACATTTATGATGGACAAGATAGCTAAATCATTTCGATAACAAGCACGCTCCTACGTATCACCGGCGCATGACTTAGCATATCAAACTTCTGACATGCATTTTTTCCAAGACAAATAAAATTGAATTCAACATTAAGAGGTGATCATAAGAATAGTCAACCGGTCGAACTATCAAATATTGTGAGTGGGTGAAAATAAGACTTGGGTCTAGTCAGTCAGACATGAGTCTCCTTCGACTAGATTTGAAGGGGAGGCTAGTGATATAGTATGTTGTGAGTGGACCCAGAGGTGATGTGGTGGTCAAAGTCAAGGTGAGGTGGCGAGCGTCACTCTTAATAGGGCTTAGCTTCTCACTCCTCAGCGCTAAGACCTTCGATATGAGGATGGCCTTCGAGAGAGCCGGTCAGACTTGAGGGATCTAGTGCTCTATTTGTGTCCATTCAGTTTATAGGTGGTCGCCCCAAGAGCCGATCAAACTAGGGGACCTAGCTCCTATTTTGAACATTTCTCTCAGCATACGGTCGGGCGACCCTAGAGTTGGGCAGATTTCCAAAACTATAGCCGGTCGGTCACAATGTCGGTCGAGTTTACAAGGCTCAGCGCCACCACCTCTTATATCTAAGGCAAATGTATGAGACAACTCTCAGTACAAACCTGGTCGGATATAGGGCTGGTCGGACTCCCAAGTTAACAGTGTTGGTGTTGTTGGCACTAATGATCAAACCTGAGTTTTGATGAGTGACAAATGGATTAAAGTTAGATGTGTTGTTGATCTAACCTTATTACCGAATGTGCAGAGTTGACTAACTTAACCGGTCAAGAGGACTAGATACCAGGTAGGAAGTCTAGTCAGGATGTGCAATTCTTGATTGGCGAAGTCCAGATGTGGGATTCTAGCAAGAGGTCAAGATGTTCAATTACCGATGGGTTGAAGATCGAAAGTATGATTCCGATCGGAGGTTGAGATGTTCGATTCCAGATTGGCAAAGTCCAGATGTGCAATTTCAACAAGAAGGCATGGTGGATTAGATTGGATGTCGAGGAGGTAACTTGACATTTGGTAAGTGGAGGTAAGTCACTCAGGAGAGTGACTTAGCGAGAACGCGTCCCGTTTGAGGGGATAGTAAACGTCGATCTAGTTTAGGTCTATTTTGAAAAATCTAAACTGAGACCATGACTAGATCTAGGTCTAGAGGACAAGATCTAATTAATTCTATTTTTATTGTGTTAACTTTTTCTTATAGGATATATTTTATTTGTTGGACTAATACTTTTTGTAAGGCGAAAGGAGCATAAATTGCCTCGAGTGAATAGTGCCCGAGGTACCTTCCATGCGACGGAAGGCACCTTCGGGAGCTTGGAAGGTGCTTTCGATCGGATAAAATTAGATTTCATTGACAATAAGAAGTGAACTATTTGGGATAAAAGTTTGCCTATGGAAGACACCTTCAGTGCCATGGAAGGCACCTTCAACCCTCTTTAAAAGAGCTACTCGACCAAAGCTTTGATACAACTCAAGTACAACTCTTCTACAAGCTTTTATGCATTCATTCAATGTTCTGATTGCTCCGACTTTGTGTTGTGGCTCTACTACGATACTACTGTGCCCAACTGCCACTGAGAAGCCATCCAACATTGAGCTCAATCTGTTAAAACTACAAGTGTTGGGTAACGAAGTTTCCGTGTGTACTTAATTACTACTTAAAGGAAAGTGTAACTTGTTATACCTTTCCTATTCTTTTTATTGTACTTGATCCTCTCTTTTAAAGGTTCTAGAAGAAGTTTTTAGTGGATTACCCTTCGATAGGTCTGTGGTGTTGGTACAGTTTGTACTAACGGTCTAACTTATATTTTGATGAATGACAAGTGAGTTAAGTTAGGTATCTTTGTGATCTAAGTACTTTACCAAGTGTGCAAGAGTTGACGGATTTGAAGAACCTTACACCAGGCTAAAATTTAGCTAGGTCCACGGGATTGGATAGCTGGTGCGAAATCTAGATAGGTCAACGAGCCGACCTGATATTTGGTAGGAAGTCCGGTTGAGTCTGCGAGACCTGACAATTGGCAGAAGCCCAGTTGAGTTTGCAGACCTGACAACTAGTATAAAGACCTGATGGGTCAAGAGGGTAGTCAACCAACTGCAAGTTAGTAAGTGAAGGTAAGTCACTGGAGGAGAGTGACTCAGTGAGGACGCACCCTGGTTGAGAGACAATGAGCGTCGGTCCAGTTTAGGTCCATTTCGGATCCCTAAACTGAGACCTTGACTAGATCTTGATCTCAAGGAGACAGGATCTAATTACTACTCAGTATTATTGTGCTAACACTTGTCTTGCAGGTTATTATGATTTATTGGACTAACACACTTTGTAGGGCAAGAAGAGTAAACAAAGTCTCGAGTGAATAGTACCTGAGGCACCTTCCAGGAGATGGAAGACGACATCATGGAAGGTGCCTTCAAGCATTGGAAGACGCCTTGGAATTGTTCATAGAAGGCGCCTTCTGTAGGATAAAGTTCAGATTTCGTTAAAGATAAGGACCAGGCTATTCAAGATTAGACTTACCACACTGGAAGCGCCTTCAAGGCCTTTGAAGACACCTTCCATGCTCAATAAAAGGAATGCTCACCCAAGCCATGACATCAATCATGAATACGAACTTCTGCACTTCCGATTGGACTTCTGACAACTCCAACTTCCTGCTACCGCTTCAAAGAAGTCTGTATGCCACCAAGCTATGCTTCCAAGTCATCTAACCACTTCCAGCAGGCTGACAACAACACATGAGGGCGCTTTAAAGTTTTGGTAAATTTGAATAGTGTTGTATTCTTTGTATTACTATTTTAAAAGGGAAGTGTAGGTTGTTACACTGTCCCTATCTTTTATACTCGATCCCCTCTTTCAGTGGTTCTAAAATAGGTATTTAGTGAATTACCCATCGATAGCTCCACGGGACCTGACTCTTGGAGTATGAGTCGCCGAAGGATCCGAACCAAGTAAAAATCCTTGTGTTCGTGCTTCTTTCATTTTTTTCTACTTCTTTTCCGTTGCGTACTTTGTTTTAAAAATGAAAAAGGTAAGTTTTTCAAAACCACATGATTCACCCTCCTCTCACGTGTGACTCAATCTAATAAGTGGTATCAGAGCAAGGTTTTGCTCTGAATTGGTGCAACCACCAATCAAGCCAGGGAGAGTTGCTTTAGTCTTTGCATTTCAGGTTTTTGTATTCTATTCGAATTGGTAAAAATTTACCTCTTCAAATAATTCTTTCTTGTTCAGTTTTTACTCAAAGTTGGTGCAACACACTCGAGTTCCTCGATATACTTTTTATTTTCTTAAACTCTGCTAATCCAAGATCAGGTCTTGATACCTTTCTCTAGTTTTCTATTTCAATGATAAATGACCCAAAACGAATGATACAACAATGTTCGTCTGCCTCTATTCAACCAGGATGATTTCTCATATTGGAAGAAGTGGATGGAAGTAACCTGAAGATCGATTTTGACCAGTAGTTTAGCGTCACCAAAGGATACAAGGCGCAGTCGGCCATAACATTGAAATTCCAATTGGCCCAAAAAATTGGAATCTAGAGATGAAGAAAAAGGCCCAGATTGACTTCAAGGCCTTCAACACAATTCAGTGTGGACTAATGAAGGAGGAACTGAACAGCGTTGGCTCACACGAAAATGCAAAGAAACTATGAGACAATCTTATAGAACTATACGAGGGGACCAATGACACAAAGGTAGCAAAAAGAGACTTACTCTTAAATAAATTATTTAACATCAAAATGCAGGAAGGAGAATCCGCCAGTCAGCTGCACACGAGGATAAAAGATATCCTTAACGGGCTCCACACAATCGGTCATCAAATGGAGAACCGAGATCTGATAAGGTATGCTCTAAACGTCATCCCTTGAAATGCATTGTGGGCATCCATCGTGGATGCCTACAAAATCTCGAGGAATTTATCTAAACTAAAATTAGATGAACTTTTTTGTGAATTAAAGTTACACGAACAGACTAACGCCAAACCCAAGAAAGGTATTACTCTTATTGCAGGAACGTCAAAAGAAAAATTCAGAACTAAACTAGAACCTGAAGTTGAGTCTGACCTAGACTCAGACGATGAAGAATAGCTGGTGAACCTGGTAAGAAAGATGTTCACCAGGAGAAAGAAGAACTTTACCAAAAAGGACCTACAGAAGATCAACTCCACTTCAAATTCTAAGAACAATAAGACAAACGTCACATGTTTTAAATGCAATAAGAAGGGACATTATAAGAACGACTATCTAAATTTCAAAAAGAAGAAAGCCCTCAAAGTAACCTGGGATGAATCATCCGTGGAAGAATCAGACGGTGATGAACCGAGGCAGACCAACTACCTCGCACTGATGGCGTATGGACCAGAATCGGAAAGTGAATCGGAAGACGAGTCCAAACCCGAATCGAGCCACAAGTCCGCACTCATTTCCGAAGATTCCGATGAGGTACAATCTATCTTAAGTAATTTTTTTTTAAAAAATTATTGCATGCTTATATAAGAAATTGACTGTATCTGAAGATTAAATAAATGAACTAAGCAAAGAAAATAAAATACTTAATAAACAACTAAATTTAAACTCAACTACTGAGCCGATTCAACCTGAAATCCCTTCTCAAGTTACATAACTTGAGAAGGACAATTCCAGATTAAAAATGAAGTACTTGAACTAAAACAACTACTAGAATAATTCACAATTAGATCTCAGTATCTTGATATGATACTTGGATCAGAAAGTGTTGTATACAATAAGTCCAGACTCGGATATAAGTCCAGCTCAACCAACAAAATCTTTGTACCTTTTGTCAATCAACATAAAAATCAAATCAAAGCTTGGATTCCGAAAGCGTACTTAACCATGTAAATAGGAATCAATCAATACTACGTATCTAAGAATAAAATACACTATATAAAACTAAATAAATCAACCTTAAAAATTAAACCCTATAAACTAAATTCAGTAACGTTAACCAAAGCAACAACTAAACTTAAATTAAATAAAAATTAAAATAATCTAAACTCGAACTATAACTAAGTCTATTATAACTATAAACAAATCGACACAAACCCAAAACCTAAAATCCAAGTCCTATAATTCAGGGGAGGCTCCAAACTAGTTGGCACCTCCAAAATCAATAACTTACCCGGGTGGGTAATTAGGACTAGTTTAAATAGGGATAAAAGTTTAACTTGATAAACAATATTGGTGAAGTTTTAGATGATAGTAGGTTAGGAAAACTCTATCTATGTATGTCTAATAAGATATGACTTCGACCTGGTGCATTTGATTTAGTGGAACTAATTGAATCTACCCCTATGAATCCTAACTAGTCAGACCAGAGTTTTGTATTAAGTTCAGTGGATAAGACTATTTAGAAAATTTTGAAGGCGTGGTGACTCTAATGATGTCCAGGTGATTCACTACAGCTTAGAAGTTTATTCAAAGAATGTCTATTTGTTGAACCCAAAACTAAATTTGAATCTAACACAAAGTTAAACTCAATTCTAAAAATCAATCTAACTCATCTCATAAAATTATAAAATTCCCTGATTGAAAATGTAGATCGAGTGAGATGATTAAGGATCCAAATTAAAATTAAATTAAAAATTAAAATTAAACTAAAAATTAAAATTAAAATTAAATTGAAAATTAAAATTAAAATTAAAATCAAATTTAAAATTAAAATAAAATTAAAATCAAATTTAAAATTAAAATTAAAATTAAATTAAAATTGAAATTAAAAACTAAAATTAAGAATTAAAATTAAAGTAAAAATTAAAATAAAAAAAGCACTATCGAAGGCGCCTCCGAGACAATCGGAGGCGCCCTCGTAAGGGTGAGATATTTCTCGCCCCAACTAACTAAAGGCGCTTTCAGTCGGTTGAAGGCGCCTTCCATAGCACATTGAAGGCGTATTCCATGAGTCTAAAGGCGCTTTCAATCCTATTTTTTCCAGCGAACTGAGTGATGCTCTGTTCGTAAATTTGGCAACGAGAATGCATCTTCCCATAGCTAATCTCCACCATTTCTTCATCTTTTCCCTTCCAAACCTCAACAATGCCTCCTTGGTACATCCTAACTTAACTATATAGCTACTTTTGGTTGTTTATTTGTTGTTATATGAGTGTTTTGCATATATAAATGATTTTAGGAAATGATGACATGTTAATCCTAGCCCTGGCAATACCCCATCTACTGATGTTAAATTCCTCGCTGAACGACTTAGGTTAGATTTTTTATAGCATACATATGGTGCATTATAATTTAGGTTTTTGAGTAGGTCCTTTTTACCAGATACTATGCACCTATTATAGAGATTATTTATTACTACCAGTTAGATATGCTAGTTTACTGTAGCCACCCTCTCATAGAGATTTGTTATTTGACGAACCCTACTCCCATATTACATTAGATACTGTTGGTGCGGGAAGCATCAGACGATCGAACCCAAGTTTTGATAATGACAAACGGTTCAAAGTTAAGTAGTGTTGTGATCTAACAAGTTTATGGAGTTTGTAAGAAAGTCCTAAGTGGAACTTAGGCAAAAGTCCTAGCTGCGGTTAGGCAGGTGGAAAACTCTAGGGGGTGGTAACCCTAGGTCATAGGGGGCGGTAACCCTATGCGAAAAGTCTTGGCGGGTCGAGGGCTTCAGGCAAAAGTCCTAGGGGGTGGTAACCCTAGGTGGAAAGTCCTGGTGTCGCGAACCAGGTGGAAGACTGGACGAGCCGGGAAGCGGAAGTCCAGCAGAAAGTCCGGAAGCTTCAAACGCTGAGCAAAAGTCCAGTCGATCTGGAGGATCGCACTGGCAACAGGTAAATCTTCTGAGTGGAGTAGGTGAGGACGCGTTCCCCGTAGAGGGAACAGTAGGCGTCGGGTCGACCTAGGGTTTCCGATTGGAAATCCGAAGTCAGATCCGGACAGTCCGATAATTGTCGATTATATCACTTATTATATGTCTGTGCTAATTTTGTTTTGTAGGGGTTTGTGTTTGGGACTAACACATTTTGCAGGAACAAAGAAGCATATTTGACCTCAGATGAACAGTGTCTGAGGCGCCTACATGGGGCTTGGAGGCGCCTCGGGTGCAAGCCGAAGCCAGCTATCCAGAGGAGCTGGAGGCACCTCGGAGGAAGCTGAAGGTGCCTTGGACCAGACATTGGAGGCACCTTGGAGCAGCTTGGAGGTGCCTTCAATAGGATAAGGCGCGACCAAATCAGAGTTGATCCACGCGTGCGACTCAGCGGCCTGGAGCTGCCTCGGACAGGCATGGAGGCGCCTCCAGCACTATATAAAAGGGGTCTTCGAGCAGCAGCTACATACAACAACTTCCAAGTGATCTTTCTACTATAAACTGCTGTCGAGACGATCCCGAAGTGCTGCACCCAGATCCCGATGACCTGAAGCTTCGAAATTACACATTCTTATTGTCGGTATACTTTTTCATTTCAAGTAGATTATAATAACTCTGTAACCATTATTCGAGCTTATAGTTGTTGCCCACCGGAGGCGATCAACGATCGCGCGCCTTAGAGTAGGAGTCGCCACAGACTCCGAACCAAGTAACTCCTCGTGTCTCTTTGTGTTGCTTTATTTTCTTTTTGTTATTCCGCTGCATTTAATTACTCGTATTTTACGATTCTGAATTGAACATGAAATAGCCACGAGCGCTATTCACCCCCCTCTAGCGCTTCTCGATCCAACATATACTATCTATATATATTTTTTTAGGGAGGAGATACTACCTACTATGATTGATTTTAGGTCACTCTCCCTTGGGGTCTTGTATCGAGTCCTGACCACATGCATTTTGTCGATTACATCTCACAATGTTGAGATGATGCGACCCTCTCACTCCTTCCTATATGCACTTTGTCAGCGTCTTGACATCGATATCATATTACACATATTTCATAATGCCATTCATGCATCCAGTCTCATCACCAGGCGCCCGGTTCATATGCCCTATTGTCACATTTTAATATACATATTCTTAACCATAGGGATAGACATGACACAGGGTACATCCATTCCACTTAGCGCATATGATGAAATTGGATAGTGACAACTTGCACTAGTGCATATAGAGGTCATCGCTCAGGGGGGGGGGGGGGCTAGCATGGAGAGTGGGACCATAGCCAGACATACCAGGCAAGGCTGAGGATGATTTGCCACCTATCATTCCGGCTGAGGGAGAGGAGTTGCCGACATTCACGGTCGAGGAGCTCTTTGGACAGCCTCTGACTCCGACCTAGCCCTCGACCTCGACCCAGCCCTCGACCTCACTATCCGTCGAGGATCGACTAGCACGACTTGAGGAGTCTTCCGCACAGCTCCAGCAGTCAGTCTCGGACGGATTTAACACTCTTCGGGGAGAGATGACCATCGGATTCTCCTCACCCCTGGAGGAGATGACTACTGGACTTCAGCAGATTCATCGAGCCTTGTGAGTACTTGAGCAGTCCCCACCCCCTCCAACTGATGAGGACCAGACTTGATCATCTTAGTACACTATCATACATTATATATTTGGTTGACTTGATCTATATAGTTATCCACATCTATATAGTTATCCACTTTTTGTCATCTTTTTTGGATAATCTAAGATTATGTTTCATATACTAGGCCAGCTATTTTCAAAATAATTTGTAAATTCTAGGAAATTTTTCTTACTTTTATTTTCTAAAAATCCCCACTTTCTTAGATTTTCAAAATTGACTTTAGTCTCAGTCTAGATCAAATCCATAGAAAGTATATTCCTATAGATCTAGAATTTGAGCATCTCATAAACACACTAGGCCTCCCTTAATTGTGTATTTAAAAACTTAAAACAGTGTGAGATGTATAGACAAATTGTCTGGACTTATGATGCTTATATCATTGCATCGACACAAGTCTGGGGGGGGGGGAATACTAAAACTACAGTAATCAAGTTAAGTAATCCATCTTAGTCAAATACTAACTGGACACATTAACTTAACTTGATTAACCAAGTGAATATTGCTATCTTTTGATAGTCAGTTAGTATCTATCAGTTAGACATTTAAGGATAATTTCTAGATGACTATTTTTTTTTAAAAAAAATACATCAAGTCCAGAGGGAGAATACTTTCAAAAATATTTTGTGTTGTTTTGATAACTTACAATCATTTTTTGAAACTTTCTAAAAATTCTATTTTTTGAAAATGGTTTTGAAATCTTTACTTAATTTTTTTTCTTTCCCCAAAATAACTTAGGATATTCTTGTTTAAAACTTTTGAAAACATTTCTAATTTACAAATTCTTATTACTTTGAAAATATTTCTAAGTTAAAAATTATTGTTTCAAAATATTTTGTATAGTCCAGAATTTATGCTTAAATTCATATTTTAAGGGTAATTTTAAAGTATGGAAATAACGCTTTTGTGGAAAATTATTTGTCTTGAGAAATACATAATTTTTTATAGTTTTAAAAAATAAGATTATTTTTAAAACCTAAACAATAAGTTTAGCAATTACTTTGAAAATATCATGAAAGCTACTTACACTTTAAAACCTTAACATTTATTTTCCAAAAGTTAACTTTCACAACTGGTTAAACACTTTGTTAGACTTCTTTCAAAATTAAGTACATTTTTCTTCTCTCTCTCCAATAAACTTGAAAATTTTGTACTTATTTTGCCAAGGTCTTACTACTTTCCATGCTTACTTTACAAGACTTACTATATTTTTTCTCTCTGTGTAATTTTTTGATGAATGTCAAACGGGGAGGATTAAGGTTTAAGTTAGAAATATAAGAAAATTAGAAAAACTTAATCCTAAAAATGATCAAGAGAATAAACTAACCGCCTTAAATTAGACTTCTCTTAAATCATTTTATATATGTTTTTGCATATTTTTCCTAACTTTAACCCAGATTGTCATTTCATCAAAAATGGTGAGATTGTTGGTGCACTTTACACTAACTGTCTAACTCAAGTTTTGATGAATGACAAATAAGTTAAGTTAGGTGTCTTTATGATTTAAGTACTTTACCAAGTGTGCAGGAGTTGACAGATTTGAAGAACCTGACACCAGACTGAAATTCAGCTGGGTTCATGGGACCGGATAGCTGGTACGAAGTCTAGATAAGTCAATGCTGATATCTGGCAGAAAGTCCAGTTGGGTCTGCAAACCTGACAACTGGTATAAAGACCTGATGGGCCAAGAGGAGACTGCAAGTTGGTAAGTGAAGGTAAGTCACTGGAGGAGAGTGACTCAGTGAGGACGTGTTTCGGTTGAGGGACAGTAGGCATTGGTGCAGTTTAGGTCCATTTCAGATCCTTAAACTGAGACCTTGATTAGATCTTGGTTTCAATGAGACAGGATCTAATTACTACTCAATATTATTGTGCTAACACTTATCTTACAGGTTATTATTTGATTTATTGGACTAACATAATTTGTAGGGCAAGAAGAGCAAAAAAAGCCTAGTGTGAACAGTACCCGAGGCGTCTTCTAGGAGAAGGCGCCTTCAAGCATTGGAAGGCGCCTTGGAACTGTTCATGGAAGACGCCTTCGATGTATGCAAGGCGCCTTCCGCAGGATAAAGTTCAGATTTTGTCAAAGATAAGAATCGACTGTTCGGGATCAGACTTGCCACGCTGGAGGCGCCTTCAAGGCCTTTGAAGGCGCCTTCTATGCTCAATAAAAGAATTGCTCGCCCAAGCCATGTAATCAATCATGAATACAAACTTCTGCGCTTCCTATTGGACTTCCGACAGCTCCAACTTTCTGCTGCTGCTTCAAAGGAAGTTTGTCTGCCACCAAGCTATGCTTCCGAGTCATCCGACCACTTCCAGCAGACCAATAGCAACACACGAGGGCACTCTAAAGTTTTGGTAAATTTAAATAGTGTTACATTCTTTGTATTACTATTTTAAAAAGGGAAGTGTAGGCTATTACACTGTCCCTATCCTTTGTACTCGATCCCCTCTTTCGGTGGTTTCAGAAGAGGTGTTTAGTGGATTACCTATCGGTAGGTCCGCGAGACCTAGGTCTTGGAGTATGAGTCGCTAAAGGCTCCGAACCAAATAAAAATTCTTGTGTTCGTGCTTCTTTCGTTTTTGTCTACTTCTTTTCCGCTGCGTACTTTGTTTTAAAATTAAAATGAAAAGGCAAGTTTTTCAAAACTACATGATTTATCCCCTCCTCTCACGTGCGACTTGATCCAACACATGGGACTTGGGTCTTAGAGTAAGAGTCACCGAAGGTTCCGAACCAAGTAAAACCGACCGAGTTCATGCACTTGTGTTTTTTCTTTCTATTTTTATGTTTAATTTCATTGCATACTTTTGATTTCAATAGAAAAACATAAGTTTTATAAAACAACGTGATTCACCCCCTTCTCACGTGTATAACAATCTAACAAACAGTTCAGGGACAAGTCTCATAACATATGGTTGATTGGTCCAAAGTGTTGATCGGATCTTCTGGGGCTTGGCTCCTCCCTCTTCAAAAATAGGTATCACAGTATGCAGGTGGTTGGCTAAAGATCTGGCCAGGATACCTCTAGGGGATAACATTGTTAGGGAATCGTAACAACCCGTCAAAGAATAACAACAACTTGTCAAAGAATATTTTGCTGCTGTAGCATATACGTGCGATGGAACTTTCCTTAAAAGGGTGGCTATACATCTTCCATCACTCGAAGTTATAAGAAACAATTCATGTACTAGTAATAGAAAATTCTTTGGGGGATGATTGCACATCTCCCAGGCTATACATCTTCCATCACCAGACATATTCTGACACTAATATTCCTTGTCTCCTCATTATTACGGAGGTTATGAGTGATGATACAAAAAGGGGTTCTCTTTATTGGCGAGATATACTCACATTTTTACTTACGCAATACATTTTTACAAACTTGACATTAAGCAGCTATTGTTCTTCTTTTGCACCTTTCACTCGGATACCGCACTAGCTTGAGCATCAGAGTGCTGTACTAGGGACTGTTAGAGTGTATACTAAAAGTCTAGTTTTTTGTATAAACATATAAGAATCACATTGGTCAAATGCCTACATTTAGGCAAAGTGCAGTTGTCCATTTAATTTATATTGAAGATAATATGGTGTGAGGAGACACACAGAAGTTCATGTTATTAGTTCCTTATAAATTATAAAAAGTTGTTCACAACCAAGATGGAATGAGACAAACCATTGGAGTGGTTGTAGTATAATTAGGTATTAGTTTATCTTGACTAATAAATTACACTAGTACACTATGAGTGTATTGAGCAGGATCATTTGAGACAGTATCTTTTTATACTGATTATATAAAAGAACAATACCTTTGTTATTATGGAAGTACGTGCTCTTAATCATGATATAATAACAAGCACGTATACTTAATAGTTATTTCTTTGATTTATCAAAGGGTGCGATTTAGCTCGTTAAATCAATAGGCCCGATAAATTGGGAAATGATATTATTTATATAGTGAGTTGTTGATTATAGAATGAAACTGTTGGATCGTAAGCGTTCGATAGGGGGTGAATATTGATAAAAAATTTTGAGATGCGCAGCGGAAAAAGTGAACAACCAATAACAATGCTAACACAAGAACCTTTTACTTGATTTGAAGCCTGTGTCGACTCCTACTCCAAGGCTCACACACAAGGGTGTTTTCGGTGGGCAATTCACTAGAAATTCAAAGAATATTACAATAGTAATTACAATTGCTTTTTTAAAGTAAAAGTATACCGACGAAAACACGGAATGAAAAAGAAGAGCTTGCCGTCGGAAGAGCATCGCAACGTCGCAGGAGAACAGAAGAGCAGTTCTTGAGTTGTTGTTGGAGCTTCAGCCTTGACCCTCCTTATATAAGAGGTTCAGGGCGCCTGGAACCTTCAGGGAGCCCTAAACATGACCTACCCGAGCCAACCAGGGCGCTCCACGTGGCGAGGTGACGCTGAGGATAAGTTTTCACCTCCGGGCGCCCGGACCCTTATTTTCCAACAGCTTCCTTAGTCCAGAGACAAATATATAATACCTATATCCTGTAAAACAAAGTGTTAGCACAGTTCAAGTAGAGTATTAATTAAATTCCGTCTCTCCGAGACCAGAATCTAGTCAAGATCTCGACTTAGAGTTCCGAAATGGTTCTAAGTCAGATCGGTGCCTAAGTTCCCTTCCCGGGAATGCGTCCTCACAGTCACTCCCTTCCAGTGACTTACCTTTACTTACTTGCCAGACATCCGGTCAGCCCTTCGACCCGTCTAGGCTTCGTGCCAGCTATCCGGTTATCCCGTCGACCTAGCTGGACTTCGTGCCAAACGTCCGGTCAGCCCGTCGACCCGTTTGGACTTCGTGCCAGCTATCCGGTCGGCCATTGACCTAGCTGGATTTCATGCAAGACATCAGGTCAGCCCGTCGACCTGTCTGGGCTTCTCCTGCACACTCGGTCAGAGTGTTAGATAACAACGAAACTAACTTAACCTATTTTGTCGTTCATCAAAACTTGAGTTAAACCGTTAGTGCTAACCGCACCAACAATCTCCCCCTTTTTGATGTAATGACAATCTGGTTAAGTTAGTGATAAATATGCATGTAAGAAACAAGCATAAGGTTGTTAAGTTTTTTAATTTTATTCTGTTTTCGTTTGTTTAACTAACTTAACCACATAACCCTCTCCCTTTGGCATTCATAAAAAAATAACATAGAACAGCAAGGTAATTTAAAAAAAATGCAAGGTGAATGAAATTTAGAAATGTAAGTCAGATTATTTTGGGGGAGTATAACATAGAAAAATGACTTAGGTTTTTAAATTTTATCTTTTTAAAAAATTGTTACGTTTAACTTTTAAAAAGATAATTGTAACTGTAACTTTAATTTTTCAAAAATAGTTTTGCAATTTGGAAAGATGATTTGCAAAGCTAATACAAAAATATTAAGGTTAAGTTCAATTTACAAGTCAGGTTTTTAAACTAAGTAAAATACGTTTGATTTTGTAAAAACTTAACTAAGTAAAATAGGTTTAAATTTTGTATAAAATTTGATTTTGTAACCTTTTAGATAAATTTTCAAAAATATGTTTTGAAATCCAAATATGAGTTTCAAAAACTGAAGAATCCAATTTTCAAAACTAACTTTTAAAAACTAAGTTTGGAAGGTTTAAATCAAAAATCAAGTTTAGAAGGTGTCATTTTCAAGATTAAATTTGAAATGTTTAAAATTTGAAATAAAGCACATTTTCAAAAAAAAAAAAATTAACTCTCAAAACTAATTTTGAAAACAAATTTTAAAATTTTTAAACACTTAGTTTTTAAAAAGAGGTATTTTGTAAAAAGTAATTTAAAATAAGTAGAAAAATAATTAACCTCCCCCTGTACCTGACATTACAAGATCTGTCTAACCAGTTAGCTACTTACTGACTATTCAGAGGATAGAAGCTTTCACTTGGTTAGTCAAGTTAAGTCTAAGCATCAATTAGTATTTGACTAAACCAAATGACTTAATTGGATTGCTATCTGTTTGGTATTTAACGCTCAGACTTATATCGATGCACTGACATAAGCATCTTAAGTCCAGACAATTCGCCTATGCATCTCACCCCTTTCTATATTTAGCAATCACAAACAAGAGAATCCTAAGGTGTTGGTGAGATGCTCAAGTACTATCCCTAGGGGAACATGCTTTCTAAGGGATTGTCCTAGTTTAAGGCTAAAACTGTTTTGAAATTCTAAGAATAGGAAATTTTAAAAACATAAAAGTATTTTGCCTTAGAATTTTAAAGTAACCATTTTTGAAACCAATTTTAAAATTCTTAAACAAATCAGAATCAATCATTGCAAAGTTGAGAGATACCTAAGTAGGTGTAGCCCAGAACATCATAAGTCAATATCAAAGTCAAGGTACAATGATCATAATAAAATATGTATAGTGATCAGGAAGTCTATCAAGATGAGGAGGGGGGTGGTCTGGGTGGGCCGGAAACCAAGGAACGGAACATCTCGATCAGCTCAGTGTGACGAGTCCGGGCCTCCTCTCGGGAACCGGATAGATCACGTCGAAGATCAGAGATATCCTGTCTCACGTCTCGTCTCAAGTCGGAGACCCCCTGTCGGAGACTCGTCATGGATAGCTCGAGTTCGGCAACTTGATCGCCTAGAGTGCGAGGAGCCGGACGAGGTGCTCGGCCTGAATGTCGAGGTGGTACATGGGTCAGAGCGTCGTCACCGAATAATGAAACCATAAACTCATCATGCTCTGCCTCCTCCTGAGCATCTGGGGTCTGGCTGGTGCTGTGCCCCCCTCTGCCAAGACATGACACCATCATCATCTACATGGACACCCACTAAAGAAAAGCTCCTAGGTCCTATGACGTCGAACTCAGTCATTGCCCGAACATTATCTCGGGTGACGTCAATATGTAGGTGGGCGAAATATGCCATCAAAATATGACAATATGACATATGAACTCGAGCGCTGGCGATATATCCAGCTGAGTAGATAATGGTCTGAAAGATGTGTAGACTAATATCTATGTCTAACCTATGGCAAAGGGCATACAAGAGAAAGGAATGAAATGGACACATCATCGCTATGTCGCTAGTAGCTAGTGGTAAGATGCAAAAAACTAAAACCCTATAGAGTGCATAATCATGAAGTCGAAGGCCTACTGACCTAAACATAGTCACCGTGGTTACACGCTCCCCTCCGAAAAAATACGAGTAAATCATATCCAGAGTAATGTGTGAGTAGGGATCACCAAATGGTAGATCCCTAGGAGGGTAGCACTGAAAATGACACGTAGATGGTCGTAACTCTAAGAAGTCCTGAATAATGGTAGGAGATAATGTAATATCCGTACCAGCTATCCTAGTGACATAAGTGAGATCATCTACCCTAACCAAGTTATTATAAAATTCAACACATAAATCTATGTTTACTGAACTGGTACAGTAAACAAGGTTCTGCAAGTTATAGTGGCTAATAACCTCTACAACTGAAACACATGAACGTAAGAAAAACTCTCTATCTAGGCACTTAGTCCTAATAGGCACATAAATGGTCGACTCAAACTTAATCCTAAGTTCGTCAGCAGGGAACCTAGGGTCAATACTAGTAGTAGAGGGCCCAACACCAGATCTAGAGTGTTTTCTACATTATTTTAAAAAAAATTGTACTTAAGCAAGTAATCAGCGAAATATTTAAAGAAACTTAGGAGGAAAAAGAGAGTTACCGAGGCATCGTGACTAAAGTTTTAGAGATGACAACCTCGGTTGATTCACAACAGCGTAATAACTGCAGAATGGAATAAAATTTTAGTCTAGATCACTCTCGCGGTAAAGCTCGGAAAGAGCCTTGACAAGAGTGAAGAGGAGGAGATGCAAAAGGTGAGGGCACCCCTGTCCCCCTATATATAGGGGGCTCCGGGCGCCCGGACCGTTCCCGGGCGCCCAGAGTCCCTTCCGGCCGCCCCGGAAGGGAATACCAGGGGTGCCCGCCCCTAATTTTTAACTTCATTTTTTTTTCTTTGGAATTTTTAAAAGTTTTTAAAGAATGAATTTTTAAAAGAATTTTTTAAAGTTCAATTTTCTTTTAAAAGAATTTTTTTAAAAATATTTTTAAAGATTTTAAAAGAGTTTTTAAAATAATTTTAAAAAATATTTTTAAAGTTTTTAAAATAATTTTTTCAAAAAGATTTTTAACATTTTTAAAAGAGTATTTAAAATAATTTTTAAAAGGATTTAAAGTTTTTAAAAGAGTTTTTAATTTTTAAAGTTTTTAAAAGAGTTTTTTTAAAATAATTTTTAAAGTTTTTAAAAGAATTTTTAAAAAGATTTTTAACGTTTTTAAAAGAGTTTTTAAAATAATTTTTAAAAGGATTTTTAAAGTTTTTAAAAGAGTTTTTAATTTTTAAAAATATTTTTAAAGTTTTAAAAAGAGTTGTTTTA
The DNA here is from genome assembly GCF_018446385.1 of Zingiber officinale. NCBI lineage: Eukaryota > Viridiplantae > Streptophyta > Magnoliopsida > Zingiberales > Zingiberaceae > Zingiber > Zingiber officinale. The sequence continues at coordinate 8,409,546 of NC_055998.1, forward strand.
AAAATAATTAAAAAAAAGATTTTTAAAGTTTTTAAAATAATTTTTAAAAGGATTTTTAAGGTTTTTAAAAGAGTTTTTTAAAAATATTTTTTAAAAAGATTTTTAAAGTTTTTAAAAGAGTTTTAAAAATAATTTTAAGGTTTTTAAAAGAGTTTTTTTTTAAAATAATTTTTAAAAAGATTTTTAAAGATTTTTATAAGAGTTTTTAAAATAATTTTTAAAAAGATTTTTAAAATTTTTAAAAGAGTTTTTAAAATAATTTTTAAAAGAGTTTTAAAAATAATTTTTAAAATTTTTAAAAGAGTTTTTTTTTATTTTAATTTTAAATTTAATTTAATTTAATTTAATTTTAATTTAATTTAATTTAATTTAATTTATTTTAGTTTAATTTAATTTAATTTATTTATAATTTAGTCCTTAGTCATCTCACCCGATCTACGTTTTCAATTAGGGAATCCTATAATTTTGTGAGATGAATTAGGTTCAATTTAGGGTTTGGTTTAACTTTATATTCAGGTTTAGCTTTGGGTCCAACAAATAGGCATTTTCTAGATAAACTTCTGAGCTATGGTGAGTCACTTGGACATCATTAGAGTAACCATGCCTTCGAGGTTTTCTAAATAGTCCTATCCACTGGACTTAGTACAAAACCTTGGTCTAACTGGTTAGGATCCATAAATGGTAGCTTCGGTTAGTTCCACTTAGCTAAATGCACCAGGTCGAAGCCATATCTTCCTACACATGTAAAGACTGAGCTTCTCTAACGTACTATCATCCAAAACTCCATCAGTACCATAGGTCAAGTTAAACTAGGTCCCTTTCTAATTAGTCCTTATTACTCTGCCGGATAGGTTGATTTGGGTTATCCTGTCGGGTAGGTTAGTTTTGGAAGTGTCAGCTATTCTGGAGCCTCCCCTGAATTATTGGCCTTTAATTTTTTGTTCTTGGTTTATGTCTGTTCTTTTTATAGTTGTAATTTACTTGATGATATTCTATGTCTTGGTGGGGTTTAAAATATTTGGCTTTTGAATTTGTTGATCTAGGTTTGTATTTTATTTTTTGATTTGATTTATTTGATTTGATTTATTTGATTTTATATAATGTATTTTTTCTTTGGGTATGTAATATTGGTTGAGTCCTACTTGCGTGGTTAAGCGCGCTTTCGGAACCCAAGCTTTACTTGATTGTTTGTGTTGAGTTATTAATGATTTAAATGTTTTATTTGAACTTGACTTGTAGCCAAGTCCGGTTTTGCTGTAAGTTGCTTTTTGATTATTTAATATTAGATCTAAATTCTTAGATCTAGTTGTAAATTTTTCTAACATTTCTTTTAATTTGTTAATTTCTAGTTTTAGTAATAAATTTTCCTCCTCAAGTGTTGTGTCTTGAGTTAGATTTGGATTTTTGATTTGTTCCTTGAGATTTTGATTTTCCTCAAAGAGCAATTTATTTTATTTTTCTAGTTTAACTAATTTACTATTCAAGCATGAAATAATTTTAAAAAAATTTCTATTTAAAATAAAATTTACCTCATCGGGACCTTCGGAAACGAGTACGAACTCGTGGCTCGATTCGGGTTCGGACCCGTCTTCTGATTCTTCGTCCGATTCTTCTTCGAGGGCCATCAGCACGAGGTGGCTCTGGTGCTTCTGATCTTTGGCCTCCGATTCGTCCGAGGAGGAGTCGTCCCAAGTCGCTTTGAGAGCCTTCTTCTTCGATGCCTTTGTCTTGTCGATCTTTAGTTTCGGACACTCGTTCTTGTAGTGCCCCTTCTTGTTGCATCCGAAGCACGTTACGTTCTTTGGTTTGGGGGAGTTGATCTTCTGCAAGTCCTTCTTGCTGAAGTTGTTTTTTCTCCTGGTGAACATCTTCCTTACCAGGTTCACCAGGTACTCTTCATCTTCAGTCTCTTGATCAGACTCTTCTTCGGGTTCAGTCTTATTTTTAGATCTCTCCTTTGAAGAACCTGCAAACAGAGCTACACCTTTCTCAGTCCTAGCGTTAGTCTGCTCATGCAATTCTAATTCACAAAAAAGCTCATCTAATTTTAGTTTGGATAAATTTTTAGAGATTTTGTAGGCATCCACGATAGATGCCCACAAATTGTTGTGTGGAAAAGCATTCAAGGCATACCTTATTAAGTCTTTGTTCTCCATTTGATGCCCTATTGCATGGAGACCGTTGAGGATGTCCTTGATCCTCGCGTGAAGCTGACTTGCCGATTCTCCTTCCTGCATTTTAATGTTAAATAACTTATTTAATAACAAGTCGTGTTTCATTACTGTAACGACCACCCTTCTTACTACTACTACTCTCTAAGGATGACCGTTACTTAACTACTAACTCTACTTAACCGGTGTGATTAAAAAACCACATGGAAACCCTACCGAAAAATTTCGACAGAGTCTCCCCTGTACCGGTGACCATAATCATTAATACATGATATAATATACACAGCCACAAGCGGCTGAAATACATATCAATCAACCACGCAGTTTATATATCAAAAAGAAGCACAATACCAAGGAAAAATCAACTCTAATGAATGCACGACAAAACAAACCAAATAATAACATGCACAAGTTCTAAATACGTTAAACACTTAAACCAAAACATTCTAAATAAATTCTGGTTCAATCTCTTAGTCTACTCCATAGTCCAAACATCACACACCATCCGCGCCACATTGTCGCCTTCCTTGCTATATCTTTTCTTTTCCTATATCTGCAGTAAGAGGAAGTGCAATCTATAAGCAAAATTTGCTTAGTAAGCGCTATCTAACTCACAAAATCACGAATGTGCATGTATACGAAAAGAACTAGAAACTATATGCTCTAAAAAGAAATAAAGCATAAACATAACTGCTCATGTCAAACTAATAGCAAAGAAAAGCTAAGGAATCTACTCATGTAATTCTAATAGCCAATCATGCTGCTCATCTAATAGGTAAACATGAAAACTACTCATCTACTAGATAAACATGGTAGAATAAAGAATTAAACTTACTGATTTTTAGAACTATATGAATCTTATTTCATTTGTTCTAAACTTAATCTTTAGTACTTTATATTTATGTAAAACTCGTTTTACTTGTTCAAAAACTTATACTTATAATACTTCAAAATAATAATCAACTTCTTCTTGGGCCCATGCATAGTACCATCTTATGCGCGTTTCCTAATAGGTTGGGGTAGCGAGCCACCAATCCTAAAAGAGCAGACCTCGGTCTACCAGGGCCAAGACCGACACCTGGATTTGTTTAACGACAACCTCGGAAGTCAGGTACTAGCCTCTTCTTTAAAGTAAAATACTTATAATCTTAATTACTTCTTCTTTAAATGCCTTGACATTTTAATAGACACCTTGTGTGCCAAAATCCCTAAAGTCTTGACTTTGGGATCTACTTAAAGCCTCGGCCTTTTCTTTCTTTTCTTTATCTTTCTTATACTTTTCTTATAAAAGAATGCTTCTTACAAAACTGAAATGTTTAACCAAATTCTAACACTGAAATGCTTAAACAAAATCTGCATACAAGTTTAAACATAAATCTGCATATTAAGCTTAACTAAAATATGCATATTAAGCTTATCTAAAATCTGCATACTAAGCTTAACAAAATCTGCATACTAACTCAATCGAAATTCTGCATACAAGCTTAATCAAAATCTGCATAGTAAGCTTATCTAAGATCTGCATACTATGCTACTAAAATTCTGCTTATTAACACTTTATAGAATCTACATTGATCAACATGTAAATCTCATAGTCTTCTTTTGTCTCCTGGATCCCCTCTGGAAATAACAATTTCTCTAAGATATCTTTAGCTGGCCTAATGGGAAGCCCTGTCTGTAACCAATAACATGATAGAAATTTGGGCTTCTTATAAAAATTGTACCTCCATCTGTGAGACTCACCTCTGTCCTGATCAACCACAATTTCTTCACTGAATCTTATCCATTTTGCTTTATCTAACATATGAAAAGTCCCTTTACTTAAATCAGTACCTTCTGGAAAACAAGCTTGATCTTTTCTATTACAGCAAGGAAAAATCTAAAATTGAGGTCCATGGCAGCATAACACGGAAATCTAAATCTGAAATGCTACTAAAGATCTAACTGAATCCTTCCACAACTAAACTTGTTCATACTCAACGCATAGTTCAACTATGTAACTTGTTCACAGCCCATACGTTTACTAAGCAACAGAAACCTTCTAGCATCATAAATTCTTTAACACAAATATGCACTACTAAGAATTACATAACAATCCACTAACATAAACCTCAACATCAATGAAAATTGATTTACAACTTATTCCTAATTCTGAACATCAATATACTTAATCCTTACAACTTCTTTTCCCTCTCTAAGAATCACGGCAGAACCTGAAATCTGTAGCAATCCTAAATCATCTAACAGCAACTAGTAAGAATCCATGTTCATAGCAATTCAGTGGCCAAACCACAGTAATTGAATCTATACCAAGCTGTAATAATTCCAAAGCCAAGAAGAAAACTAATTCCCTAACAATCCACAATTCTTTACAACATAATCCATAAGCCACAAATACAAATACAACAACAAGAAGCAAGGATCATATCATGAGCAATAAGTGCAGCAATCGAAAACCTCCAAAATCTGTCCCAATACATGCATAACGAATTTAAGAACATAACTCAAGAATACATCAAAACTCTCGGCAACAACATGGCAGCAAACAAAATCCCTAAATTAAGCAACAAGGTCCAAAGAAATTAGGCACAAGCTAAACAACGAAAACCCTTTTCCCTTTTCTTTGAAGCACACGGCAACAAACAGATCCAAAACCTGAAACGCAAGAAAATTCCAGCAAAGCTTCGGAAACCAGGAGAGGAATACAAAATATGCTTCGGAGCTATCTTACTGCAGGTGAGGAAGCTACTTACAGTCGCGTTCTTGAACTCACAGTCAGAAAAATCGCTTCTAGGGTTCGGGTAACTCGAATTTTCCGGCCTCTCCTTGCGCCTACAGCTTCTCCTCGGTGAGAAGATCTTGGGAAAGTGAAGAGCTCTCGGATTGGACTCCTGATCAGCCGCCGGAGACACGACCTAGCCGCGGCTTGTCTTCTGCCCGAGCTCCGCTGTCGCGAGAAATCGCCGTCGCCGAGAAGAAAGGAGAGAAAGAATTATAAGAGGTAATTTTAGGTTTTCCAAAAATAACACAAATTCCTTTTTAAATACTTAAGTTTAATTGAAACTATGCCTTAAATCAATTGATTCCCATATTTGATTAACAAATCGAGCGCAGCTCGGTTGGTTGGGCCGGTTTTGCTTGGGTCCGGGGTGCTGGGTTTGAAACCCAGCTTCTACAACCCTTTTTTTTTTTTTTAGTTTATTTTTAAAACTTATTCTCCTTGGTAAAAATACCAAACGAACTCCAAAAAATTGCATAAAAATACTCTAAAAATTTATAAAAATCTCTAGAATTTTTCTATAGCATTTCTAAATATTTTTGAATTATTTTTGGGGCTCAAAATGAGGAAATTTGGGTCGTTACAATTACCTTTGCGTCGCTTGTTCCTTCTTGTAGCTCGATCAATTTGTCCCAAAGTTCTTTCGCATTCTGGTGCGGTCCTACCCGATTCAATTCTTCCTTCGTCAGTCCACACTGGAGCGTATTGAGTGCTTTGAATTCTGTTGAAGCTTTCTTCTTCATATCCGAAGTCCACTGTTCTGGGTCCAGTGGGATTCCGGAGTTGTCGACCGGCGTCTAGTAGCCTCTTGTGACACTGAACCATTGGCCAAAGTCCGCCTTTAGGTAGACTTCCATCCGCTTCTTCCAGTACGAAAATTCATCCCTGTTGAACAGGGGAGGATGTACTCTGCTGAAGCCTTCAAGTTGAGACATCCTGCACACAAGTAAAGAAAAAAGACAAACAGAGTCCCAAGACTAGATCTTGGATTAGTCGCGCGGAATTAAAAAAAAACAAACTAAAAAAATGATTTGGTGTTGCACCAAATCAGATTAATAACAACGAAAAGAGTTCCTAAAAAGATAATAATACCAGTTTGGGATAAAGACGAAAAACTGAAAACTGAAAAAAGGAAACAAAATTACTCCCCCTGTCTGATTGGTGGTTGCACCAAATCAGAGCGGTACCTGCTCTGATACCATTTGTTGGATCGTAAGCGTTCGATAGGGGGGGAGGTGAATATTGATTAAAAATTTCGAGATGCGCAGCGGAAAAAGTGAACAACCAATAACAATGCTAACACAAGAATCTTTTACTTGGTTCGGAGCCTGTGTCGACTCCTATTCCAAGGCCCGCACACAAGGGTGCTTTCGATGGGCAATTCACTAGCAATTCGAAGAATATTACCATAGTAATTACAATTGCTTTTTTAAAATAAAAGTATACTGATGAAAACACGGAATGAAAAAAGAAGACCTTGTCGTCGGAAGAGCATCACAACGTCGCAGGAGCACAGAAGAGCAGTTCTTGAGTTGTTGTTGGAGCTTCAGCCTTGACCCTCCTTATATAGGAGGTTTGGGGTGCCTGGAACCTTCAGGGTGCCCTAAACATGAAGTAGCCGAGTCAATCAGGGCGCTCCACGTGGCGAGGTGAAGCTGAGGATAAGTTTTCACCTCCGGGCGCCCTGAAGGACTCAACACAAGACAGTTCATCAACATCGATCAAAAGGAAATGGAAAAAGGCTAGATCAGTCGACTGAACCGTGGAATGGTCGACCAAACCAATCAACAATAAATGCCGCTGATATGGGTTAGGTTCCAGCTTCTCAGACAGGATCAGCCGCATTAAAAGAGGATCTCGGTAATCTGCGACAAACAGAGAAAGAATCTGTTTAATCGACCGAAAAGCATGATCGGTCGATCGAACCCTTAAAAATCAGTAAATGCAAAAGATCGAGCCAGCGTCAGACTGCAGCCGGGAAGGAAGGGAGCGGGTTTGGTCGACCGAACAGAGGGATCGGTCGATTGAACGACATTGACACTTATAAAAAAGAGCTCGAGGACTGAGGCTTGGTAATACTCTCTGATTGACACAAGTTTTGTTCTGTAAGCAACCCGTGCTACAAGTCTTCATCAGCTCAGCAAGCCACACCATCTGGAAGTACCGACCAAAGCTTCAACTGCATTTACTTGTTGGTATATTTTTTATAAGCTTGCATTGTAATTCACTTAAGCAAGATAGTAGGTTGTTACTATCTTGCTCATTTGTATGATCTGCTTCTTTCCGAGGATCTCGAAAAGAAGGGTTATAGTGATTGTCCATCGGTGTGGTCAAGGACCGTGGGCCTTCGAGTAGGAGTCGTTTTAGACTCCGAACGAAGTAAACAAACTTGTCTACACTTTTACTTTCCGCTGTGCACGACTCTTATTTCAAAGAAAAAGAAAAGTTTTAAATACGCGATATTCACCCCAATCACACTTAATCGATCTATCAATTGGTATCAGACCCTCGTAAGCTCTGAAATAACTTAACCATTTTCAAGGCATTTTAAAACTTTTTTCTTTTCTTTTAAGTATATTCTTTTTCTTCTTATCTTTATCTTTCAAGCACTACTAATCCCAAGACGAAAGTCTTGGAAATATTTTCCTTTTAAATATTTTTCTTGCAAGGATGTTGAACTCGTATCAAGAAGGTTACAGTACTGTCCGACCTCCACTATTCAAAGGAGAAAATTTTAGTTATTGGAAGAATAGAATGGAGTACTACTTAAAATCTGACATTGAGCTTTGGTTCACAATCTTAAAAGGCTACACTCCCCCGACAAAAGATGGAACAACATTATAACCAAAGGAATGGACTCCCCCAATGATCAAGAAGACACAACTAAACTACAAAGCGATCAACACCATTCAGTCAAACAGCACGAAGGAACCGATGAGTCCAAGGTAAATAAATGGGATTTGCTTTTAAATAATTTGTTTAATATTAAAATGTTTCCCGGAGAGACGGCTTCGCAACTTCATGCTCGACTGAAGGACATTCTCAATGGCCTCCACCTGATCGGGCATAATATTGAAAACCGCGACACGATAAGGTACGCTTTAAGCGCTTTTCCGAGGAATGCTTTGTGGGCATCAATTGTAGATGCGTACAAAGTTTCTAAGGACCTTTCAATTCTTAAGTTAGATGAATTTTTTATGAATTGGAACTACACGAACAATCTAACATAAGCCATGTCGAGAAAGGAGTTACTTTGTATGCAGGCCCAAGCAAGGAGACAAAATCAAAAATCAAGATCGAGTCAGAAAGCGAGTCAGACTCTGACTCAACAAACGAAGAAGAATTAGTCAACATGGTCCGGAGACTTCTGACAAGAAGAAATTCAGAAGAACTGCCAAAAAGACACCTCTCAATCAGACCCAAAACAAATCAGAAATGATTTGTTATGGATGCAACAAAAAGGGGCATTTCAAAAACGAATGCCCAAATCGGAAGGAAGAAAGACCTAAATTGACAAGACGAAAGAAGGCCCTTCAAGCAACATGGGACGAAACTTCTTCTGACGAATCCGACACGGAGCAAACAAAGCATTCGAGCCATCTTGCATTTATGTCAAGAAACGAAGTTTCCGACTCCAAGTCCGATGAAGAGTACAAGTCCGAGATCGACCTCGATTCCGAGAGAAGCCCCGGATCAGAAGATCCAAATATGGTAACAATTTATTCCAAGTCTAATTTACTTAAAGTAGTTAAATGTTTGTTTAAAAAATTATCAAAATCTGAAAAACAAAATAACTTGTTACTTAAGGAAATAGATCACCTTAAGCAACAAGTTAACTTGAGTGATTCGACTAACCAAGTTCAAGTCGGAACCTCAACTCAAGTTGAAAAACTTGAGGAAGAGAATTCCAACTTGAAGGGTCAAGTTGAGCGACTCAAGAAAACATTGGAAAGGTTCAAACTGGGATCCAAATGTCTAAATATGGTACTTGGATCACAACGAGCCGTGTACAATAAATCAGAACTTGGTTACAACCCTAAATAAACAAACAAATCATATTTGTCATTAATTAGCCAAAATATTAGAAGTCAAATCCAAGCATGGGTTCAAATAGAACATTTAACCAAACCAATTAAAACAAACATCTACTTGGTCCCTAAGAATCAAATTCATTACTTAGATAGACCTTATCTAAGCTATGACTTAGGGGGAGCAACTAGAAAGATAATTCAACCAACATGATTAACCAAACTTATACACTTAGGATTATGTTTACTTTATGCTTAGAACGGTTAGATAAAAAAAGGTTTACCAAACTTTACAATATAGCATCAGAATGGATTGGAATGATAGTACGTCAAGGAAACTTTGTCGAAGGCATGTCTAGGCTGAATCTTGTGTATTCTACCTGGTGCACTAAACTTAGTGAATATGACCGAAGCTACCCCAGTCAAACATGAGCTAGTTAGACCAAAATTTAGTATTAAGTTTTTTTGAGCGGAAACAGTTTGGAAAGTCTTCAACAAGTGGTCCACCGTTGATACACAAAAAAGTCATAAGTCTCGCCACTGAACTGAAAGCTTATCTTTAGAAAGCCTGCTTGATTAACCCAAAGCTAAGTTTGAATCTAATATGGATTTAATAACCTTTTTCAATAATTAAATTTCAAACCTAATTAAATTTTAAACTTATTTTAAAACTAAAAAAATTATTTTAAAACTAACATAAAAATTATTTTAAAACTTAAATTTATTTTAAACTTAATTAAAAAATTATTTTAAAATTTAATTTAAAACTTAATTAAAAATTATTTTAAAACTTAAAATTATTTTAAACTTAATTAAAAAAATTATTTTAAAACTTAATTAAAAAATTTATTTTAAAACTTAAAAATTATTTTAAAATTAATTAAAAAAATTATTTTAAAACTTAATTAAAAAATTATTTTAAAATTTAAAAATTATTTTAAACTTAATTTAAAAAAATATTTTAAACTTAATTAAAAAAATTTATTTTAAAACTTAATTAAAAATTTATTTTAAACTTAATTAAAAAATTATTTTAAACTTAATTTTAAAAAATTATTTTAAACTTAATTAAAAAATTATTTTAAACTTAATTAAAAAATTATTTTAAAACTTAAAAATTATTTTAAAAATTAATTTAAAAATTATTTTAAAATTAATTAAAAAATTATTTTAAACTTAATTAAAAAAATATTTTAAAACTTAATTAAAAAATTATTTTAAAACTTAATTAAAAGTTTATTTTAAAACTTAAAAAATTATTTAAAACTTAAAATTGTTTTAAACTTAATTAAAAAATTATTTTAAAACTTAACTAAAAAAATTATTTTAAAACTTAATTAAAAAATTTATTTTAAAAATTATTTTAAAACTTAATTAAAAAATTATATTAAAACTTAATTAAAAATTATTTTAAAACTTAAAAATTAATTTAAAACTTAAAATTATTTTAAACTTAATTAAAAAATTATTTTAAACTTAATTAAAAAATTATTTTAAACTTAATTAAAAAAAGCGTTATCGGTCAACCGATAAAAATTACCAGTCGATTGAATAGGCTTTGTCCATGTTAAACTAGTTAAACGATAATCAATTAATCGGTCGACCGAACCGGTTAATCGGTCGACCGATATAGTAAATTGAAATTAATTCTTGACCGTTCACCTAACTTGTATCTGTATCGAAGTAAAGTTATCGGTCGACTGAACATGGTTTCCGGTCGACCGAATATCGATTACCTGGTCAAAAAGGATGGTGTGGTAAAGGGATCGATCGACCGAACCCTTGATCGGTCGATCGATCAGCCTCTATATAAACAAGATCGAGCAAACCACAAGGCTCATCCCATTAATCTTCTCCTCTTCATCTTCTGATCTTTGAATCCATTCGCTGATTCTAGCTTCAATAGTGCGCGACAATGCCTCGGTATTTTCCACATTTATTCTCATTTTATCCATTTACATATTGCTATTTTTTTTATTATTTTAGTAGAAAAAAGTAGAGCAATTGCACAATGAGAGGCTAGCTCTCTTAATCCCAGTCAGGACCTTAGGTTTTCATTTGAAGAATTAAGGCAATCTTTTCCAAATAAAAAATTTAAGGTAATAGGTACTCGTTGTCTAGATCTTCAATTCTACCAAACTTACTGTCCTGAAGCCGTAGAAATCAACCAACACTTTCAGCTAAATAGCATTGTCTTTTGCCGACATACTTATAATCCCATTCTCTATTCTGAATTTTATCACAACATGTGTGAACTTGGTCATCATCATTATAAGACTAGAGTAGCCACCAGAGAGATGTTGTTTGATTTAGATATGTTTCTCTGATTTCTATGGATCCGACCCTCGATGAACCGTATATTTTTCAGTGCTTCTCTTCCAGATCCATTACCTGCTCCGTTTGCACATCTTACTCTTGATCTTATGTATGCCGACTTCTTTGAGGGACCACGTCCTAAAAAGATGTCTACTGTACCCCTTAGTCTGACAGACAATGCTTTTTATAAGATGGTTGTTTCCTGCATTCATCCCCTGTCATCTAGAGATCAGGGTGTTTTACGACCAGTTCATCTTTTTCTGATGTATGCATTGCGAAATAGACTAGATTTTGACTTAGGATACTGGGTGTTCCGATCCATCATCTATTATTCGGGGTACAACACCTCGAATAAAGTTCATATGATCCGGTGTCATGTTCTCACTGCCTATATTGCCTCTTTAGGGGTCGGAGTTCACCGTGGTGAACTAATTGAGTTATCTGATTTCGATCTTGTTGGTATTAGGCAGTTGTCTTTGACTGGGATTAAGACTAGCACCGAAGGCCTTGTGTATAAACGGACTCATCCACATTACGTTCAACCGGCTGTCGAAGAACCTATTGCTGAAGATGATCCGATTCCAGTTTCTGTGCCTCCTCCGGTATTTATTGATCCATGATTTGCCATGACGCTTTACTTTGACTTTGCTCAGAGCAGTTCATATGCACCACCTCCTTCACCTAGTGACTTTTTTACCCGTCTTCGTGATGATTTTTTTAGTCGATTTAACTCCTTAGAGACGAAGATGGATGATTAGTACAACTCTCTTCAGGGACAAATTACAGATTTTTGTCAAAAGATGATGGATCGTACTGATGCTTTAGAAAAAGAGCAACGGAGGATGTTTGACTATTTTCGAGATGATGAGGATGAGGGGTGATTTTAGGATTTATTACTTGTGACTTATTGTATCTATTTGTTGGTTAAACCTAGGAAAACGTACCGGTTCCACTGTACAAAATTTTTTGTATAAGTGTCGAACCTTTCCTTAAATAACCTATTGTGTTCTTTAGAAGTTAAATTAGGAATCGCAGACGGAACTTAACATCATTGATTCCAAATTTAACTTATCTGTTCTTAATGGTTTAGATTTGAATCGCAAGCGGAACTTAATACTATTGATTCAAATCTACCTAGATTATTAATTCCATAAATATTAATTTCCAAAATTGGCTTCCAGGACTGCATGGCGAGGCACATGACCTTCTTGGATATGGGAGCAACCACCACCACCTAGGCAAAACCTTTTAAGGAAAGCTAATATTTATTTCCTTAAATAACTCTAGGTTAACCGAAAAGAACAATCAAATCACAAATTCGAAAAAGAAGAAAACACAAAATCGAAAAATAAATTCGATAAACTAGATCTAATTGCCTCTTGTATTTAGAATTCATACAAAGGAAAATAACTAGCATGATGCGGAAGAAAAATACTAGTTATACCTTCTCTTTGTAAACTAATGACCTCGAGATCTTCTGCCGTATTCCTCGCCTCGTCTTGGACGTCGTGTGGGCAACGATCCTCCAAGATGAACACCACCCAAAAGAGTCCTTCCTCTTCCTCTAGAATTCGGCCACCACCACCACCAAGGAGAAGAGAGCAAAGGGAAAGGGAGAAAGGAGAGGGCCGGCCACCAAGAGATCACCCAAGCAAAAGAATAAGAGTTGTGTCTCATGAATCCCCTCACCCCTTCTTTTATATTACTTGCCCAAGGCAAATAAGGAAAAACCTTTTACAAAAATAAAATCATCCAAGAGTTTTTCCTTTTCCCTTTTTATTTTTCCTTTTCTTTCCTCTTGATTGAATTAATCATCAATCAATGGTTGAGATCAATCCTATTTGATTTAGGATTAAGCTTGGCCGACCCCTTGCTTGGGCACCAAGCAAGGTGGCCGGCCACCATATTTAGGAAAGGAATAATAATTTTTTTATAAAATTTTACAAGATAAAAACTCTTATAAAATTTTACAAGCTCTCTTTCCTAAAGAAGGAGTTAAAAAAGGAAAGTTTCTAAAAATTAAAACCATATTTTAAATTTAAAAACTTTCTTAAAAAATTTCCTTTTTTAACATGATGATAGAAAATTTTAATTTTAAAACTTATCTCCCTTTTTTTCTTAAACCATAAGGATGGTTAAAAAAGGAAAGTTTTAAAACTTTTAAAACTCTCTATTAAAACATGTGGCCTAATTCAAATAAGGAAAGTTTTAAAAATTAAAATCTCTCTTTTAAAACTTATAGTTTTCTACAAAGAGAAGATTTTAAAAATTCAAAACACCCCTCCTATTTGAATTAATCTTGGCCGACTCCTACAAGCTTGGTCACCAAGCAATAGGGTCGGCCCCTATAAGAGGATGTGGCCGACCATTGCTTGGTCACCAAGCAATGGTCTGACCCCCTTCTTGGACACCAAGAAGAGCCTTACATTTGGATGGACTTGAGGTTATAATGAGGCTACGACAGGGACCTAGCGGAGAAATTGGTTTTAGCCTTCCGATGAGCTTGAATATCCCGTGCTCACCCCGAACACACAACTCAAGCTCATCGATAATAACTCATTCCACTAGAGAGTTATTACCGCACTACCGCACCAATCCCAAATTACATTATGGGCTCCTTCTTATCATGAGTGTGTTAGTCTCCCTGTGTTTAAGATTACGAATGTCCACTAATTAAGTAAGTTACTGACAACTCACTTAATTAATATCTAACTCCAAGAGTAGTACCACTCAACTTTATTGTCATGTCGGACTAGGTCCACCTGCAGGGTTTAACATCGCAATCCTTATGAGCTCCTCTTGGGGGCATTCTCAACCTAGATAACTAGGACACAGATTCCTTCTATAATCAACAATACACACTATAAGTAATATCATTTCTCAACTTATCGGGCATATTGATTTATCGAGCTAAACCTCACCCTTTGATAAGTCAAAGAAAAAAATATTAAATATATGTGCTTGTTATTATATTAGGATTAAAAGTACACACTTCCATAATAACTAAGGTCTAGTTCTTTTACTAAGTCAGTACAAAAAGAACATACCTAAATGATTCTACTCAACACACTTAAAGTGTATCAGTGTAATTTATTAGTCAAGATAAACTAATACTTAATTACACTACGATTATTCTGATGACTTGTTCCTTTCCATCTTAATCGCGAGCAACTGTTTATAATTTATAGAGAACTGACAACATGATCTTCTGAGTGTGACACCACACTCCATGTTATCTGCTATATAAATTAATTGAACAATTACATTTAACAAATAAATGCAAATATTGACCAATGTGATTCTTTTATTTCAACAAATAAATGTTTACAAAAGCTAGACTTTTAGTATACACTCTAACAATCTCCCACTTATACTAAAAGACTAAGCTGCCATATCTGTTGCCTTACATCTGATTCCCATCCCCTCTACATGCCGATCAAAAGCTTTCGCCAGAAGGGCCTTTGTGAAAGGATCTGCTAGGTTATCTTCTGATGCAATCTTGGCGACGACAACTTCTCCTCGCTTGACGATGTCTCGTATCAGGCGGTACTTGCGCTCTATATGTTTACTTGCCTTATGAGCTTGTGGTTCCTTCGAGTTTGCAACTGCACCGCTATTATCACAATAAATTGTGATGATCTTGGACAAACCAGGAATCACATCTAAGTCCATTAGAAAGTTCCTGAGCCATACAGCTTCTTTTACTGCCTCAGAGGCTGCAACATACTCAGCTTCCATGGTTGAGTCCGAGACGCATTTCTGCTTAACACTCCTCCATGCAATGGCTCCACCTCATAGAGTAAACACATAGCCTGACGTAGACTTACTATTGTCCCTATCTGATTGAAAATCCGAATCCGTGTAACCCATAGGGAGCAAATCGTCTGCTTGGTAAACTAGCATATAATCTCTAGTCCTTCTCAGGTACTTTAATATATGCTTTACTGTAGTCCAATGTCCTTATCCAGGGTTACTCTGATATCTGCTAACCATGCCCACGGCAAAACAGATATCAGGTCTCGTACACAGCATTGCATACATAAGGCTTCCTACAGCCGAACCATAAGGAACTGCCTTCATGTCCTCAATCTCCTTTAATGTCTTCGGGGACATCTCTTTAGATAAGGCTACTCCATGTCTAAAAGGTAAGAAACCTTTCTTGGAGTTTTGCATGCTAAAATGAGCAAGAATTGTATCTATATATAAAGCATGAGATAGGCACAACATTTTTTTTTTGCGATCCCTTATAACTTTGATCCCAAGAATGTGTGCACATTCTCCTAAGTCATTCATATCAAATTGTTTGGACAACCATACCCTTACGTCTGATAATACCTTGACATTGTTGCCAATTAACAAAATATCATCTACGTATAGTACAAGAAATACCACCACGTTTCCGTTACACTTTTGTATACACAAGACTCATCCGGACACTGAATAAATCCATATGACTGGATTACTTCGTTAAACCGGATGTTCCAAGATCTTGAAGCTTGCTTCAATCCGTAAATGGACCGATTAAGCTTGCACACTAGATGCTCTTTGCCCTTTTCAATGAATCCTTCTGGTTGCTTCATATGGATGTTTTGTTCAAGACTTCCGTTAAGGAAAGCTGTCTTGACATCCATTTGCCAAATCTCATAGTTCATATGAGCGGCAATGGATAAGAGTATCCGGATAGACTTAAGCATGACTACCGGTGAAAAAGTCTCCTCATAATCGATTGCCTCTTTCTGAGTATACCCTTCGCAACAAGCCTTGCTTTGAAGGTTTCTACCTTCCCATCTATCCCTCTTTTTATTTTGTAGATCCACTTGTATCCAATGACTTTTACATCATTAGGTGGTTCTACAAGCTCCTAGACCTTATTAGAATACATAGATTCTATTTCAGAATTCATTGCCTTTTGCCAAGATACTGCATCTAAATCTTGGAGTGCTTCGTCATATGTTCGGGGATCTGGCTCATGTTTACCTGGGATCAAGTCCGAAGATTCACCCAAAAACATGAATCTCTCAGGTTGCCTTACAACCCTCCCACTACGACAAGGCACTGTCTCTGGCTGTGTATCATGTGTGACACGTGTTGCAGTTTTTTGTGGTACTTCATCTTGTACTGTTGGTACTGAAGTATACGTGTCCTCTCTAAGTTCTTCTAAAACAACTTCACTCATGGGCTTATGGTTCATTACATAATCTTCTTCTAAAAATCGAGCATTAGTGCTAACAATGATCTTTTGATTTTTAGGATTATAAAACAAACCACCTTTCGTTCCCTTAGGATATCCCACAAACAGACAAACTTCTGTACGTAATTCCAACTTGTCAGTATCTCCCTTCAGCACATGTGCTGGACTACCCCATATCCGGATATGATTCAGACTAGGCTTACGCCCATTCCATAATTCCATGGGAGTAGAAGGAACTGTTTTAGAAGGTACCATATTCAGAATGTACACTGCTATTTCTAAAGCATATCCCCAAAACGAATTTGGTAATTCTGAATAACTCATCATTGATCTAACCATTTCCATAAGAGTCCTATTCCTTCGTCCTGCCACACCATTCTGCTGGGGTGTACCAGGTGCAGACAATTGGGATTGAATCCCGACTTCTAATAAGTAATTCCTAAACTCTCCAAAGAGGTATTCGCCACCACGGTCAGACCGTAGTGTCTTGATACTTTTACCAAGACGTTTCTCCACATCATCCCTATATTCTTTGAACTTGTCAAAGCATTCAGACTTGCGGCGCATCAGGTAAATGTATCCGTATCTTGAATAATCGTCTATAAAGGAGACGAAGTATTCACAACCACCTCTTGCCTGGATAGACATAGGACCACACAAATCAGAATGAATCAGTTCTAACGTATCTTTGGCTCTATACCCCTTGGCCTTAAAAGGTCTCTTGGTCATTTTACCTTCCAAGCAGGATTCGCATGTTGGAAAGTTTTCCAACTCTAATGAACCCAAGAGTCCATCGGCTACAAGCCTTTGAATCATACTTAAGTTAATATGTCCAAGCCTTAGATGTCAAAGATATGTTTGGTTCATTTCCGAAGGTTCTTTTCTCTTATTAGAGTTAGAAGATGTGTTATTTATTTCCATATTTTACTTTGTGGGAGAAATTGGATTTAAAGTGTATAAATTGCCAACCAATGCACCAGAACAGATAATCACCTTATTTCTCTTTATAACGACATTGCTACTAAAAGAGACTGAATATCCATCCAAATACAGTTTAGAAACTGAAATTAAATTCTTTCTAAAACTGGGTACATAAAGACAATTTCTTAAAATCAAATTTCTATTCCTATCAAATGATAAGTAGACGTCTCCCACTGCAACAGCCGCCACCTTAGAAGCATTGGCCATGTAGACAGTTATCTCTCCATCAAATAGTCGCCGGGTTTCCTGGAACCCCTGCAAAGAATTGCAGACATGATCAGTGAATTTCTGGCCTAATTCAAATAAGGAAAGTTTTAAAAATTAAAATCTCTCTTTTAAAACTTATAGTTTTCTACAAAGAGAAGATTTTAAAAATTCAAAACACCCCTCCTATTTGAATTAATTTTGGCCGGCCCCTACAAGCTTGGTCACCAAGCTATAGGGTCGACCCCTATAAGAGGATGTGGTCGACCATTGCTTGGTCACCAAACAATGGTCCGCCCCCCTTCTTGGACACCAAGAAGAGCCTTACATTTGGATGGACTTGAGGCTATAATGGGCTACGACTGGGACCTAGAGGAGAAATTGGTTTTGGCCTTCCGATGAGCTTGAGTATCCCGTGCTCGCCCAGAACACACAACTCAAGTTCATCGATAATAACTCATTCCACTAGAGAGTTATTACCGCACTACCGCACCAATCCCAAATTACATTATGGGCTCCTTCTTATCATGAGTGTGTTAGTCTCCCTGTGTTTAAGATTATGAATGTCCACTAATTAAGTAAGTTACTGACAACTCACTTAATTAATATCTAACTCCAAGAGTAGTACCACTCAACTTTATTATCATGTCGGACTAGGTCCACCTGCAGGGTTTAACATCGCAATCCTTATGAGCTCCTCTTGGGGACATTCTCAACCTAGATAACTAGGACACAGATTCCTTCTATAATCAACAATACATACTATAAGTAATATCATTTCTCAACTTATCGGACATATTGATTTATCGAGGTAAACCTCACCCTTTGATAAGTCAAAAAAATAAATATTAAATATATGTGCTTGTTATTATATTAGGATTAAGAGCACACACTTCCATAATAACTAAGGTCTAGTTCTTTTACTAAGTCAGTACAAAAAGAACATACCTAAATGATCCTACTCAATACACTTAAAGTGTATCAGTGTAATTTATTAGTCAAGATAAACTAATACTTAATTACACTACGACTATTCTGATGACTTATTCCTTTCCATCTTAATCGCGAGTAACTGTTTATAATTTATAGAGAACTGACAACATGATCTTCTGAGTGTGACACCACACTCCATGTTATCTGCTATATAAATTAATTGAACAATTACATTTAACAAATAAATGTAAATATTGACCAATGTGATTCTTTTATTTCAACAAATAAATGTTTACAAAAACTAGGATTTTAGTATACACTCTAACACTATTAACTTAGATTGTGACTAAGTTTGATCTTAAGTACTTTTTCAGTTATTAATGTCTTTTGGTAAATTTTATAGAATAGGTTCCTTTATTTTTTGAAAATTATTACTTAGTTTATTTTTCAAAATTATTTTTGTAAAAATCCCTCTTTCAAAATTTTGGTTTTCAAAACTCTTTCAAAATATTTTATTTTTTTGGAGTAGCCTAGGTTATACCGTAGAATTGCATGATCCTATAGTTCTAGGAACCAGCATCTCACAAGCACAGTAGGATCTCTTGCTTGATCACTTAGAATGGGTGAGATGCTTAGGACCTAACCTAAGATTTCATATGCTTATGTCAGTGTATCGCTATAAATCTGGGCTTTAAACAACATACATGAATCAATTTGAGTTAACTAGCTAGTAAAAACCTAGTTAGTCCTAAATACTCAAATTGGCCAACCTGAGTCATTTCTATTATCTTGTGGTAGTTAGCCTTGAACAAAGGTTGGACATTTCATCATAAGGACTTTTTCTCCTTAGTTTTTACCCATACTTGGACTTTTAGGTTATTATCGGATTTAGGGGGAGCCTCAAACTAAATTTTAAATGTTTAATCTACAAATTTTACTTTTTAATTTATTTTCACAATTACTTAGTAATTTTTTCAATATTTAAAAAAAATTAACTAAGTTGAAAATTTTCAAACTTTTATACTTCTCAAATATCAACTAATCACACTAACTATAATTTTTGTTTTATCTTTAATAGAATTTAACTTCAATTTGTTTTCTTTAACTTCAAAAATCTTTTATGATTTTTTATGGAATTTTCAAACTCAGTGTATATTTTCAAAATCTATGCTTCTCCTGCTTTCAAAATTTGCTTTTAGATTAAACTTTTTAGCTTCATTCATGTTAACTTTGCTACATTTTTGCTATATTTTGCAAATTTTTACTTTCTATTTCAATATTTTCAAAGTTTTCTCTTTAATAAACTTATTATAATTTTTTTATATACATTCTTACTTATTGGTTTGGTGGTCTTCCCCTATTTTTTGATGTGTGTCAAAGGGGGAGAGATAGTAAATTTAGGGGGAATTGTTAAACTCAGAGGGAGAGTTAAAAATTAAAATTGCTTGTTTATCTAATTTTTTGCATATTTTAACTTAACTTTGAACCTTGGTTGCCAAACATCAAAAATGGGGAGATTGTTGGTGCAAGTTGCACCAGAATCAAACCTAAGTTTTGATGTTGTCAAAGGTTCAAGTTAAGTCTTGTTGTGATCTAACAAGTTGACTGAGTGTGCAGGCTGTTTACTCAACCGGGAAAGACCTAGCTGGAGGCTAGGCAGGAGAAATCTTAGCAGATCGTGGAACCCAGGTGCAAGTCCAAGTGGGTCGAGGGGACCCGAAGCTTGGCGGTGCGATCGAGAGGTCTGGAGGACCGAAGATCAAGGAAAAAGTCCTGGCGAACCCATCAAATCTAAGTGAAAAGTCCAAACTAGATCTGGAGGATCTAAGTTTGGCAGGTAGGTTAAGGTAAACAACTGGAGGAGCGACAATGAGGTCGGGTTCCAGAAGGGAACAACTTTAGGTCGCTGATCCAATTGAAGAAACCGAGAATGTTTCCAAGTTGAGATCAAGACAGTTCTACTGCCTTTTATATAACTCATGCATTATAATATTATTGTGTTAACATTTGTTTTGCATGATGTTTTGTCTAACACTATTTTGTAGGTGTACTGGATCGGTCGACTGAACCGCTGGATCGGTCGACCGAACAAGGTAAAATCAATACAGTGTTCAGATCAGGTCAGAACAGATCAGAGTCTGATCAAATATTGATCGGTCGACTGAACAGTAAGATCGGTCGACTGAACAGTAAATCGGTCGACCGAACCGTGGTGACTCAGCACAAGACAATTCATCAGCATCAATCAGAAGAAAATGGAAAAAGGCATGATCGGTCGACCGAACCGTGGAACGGTCGACCGAACCAATCAACAATAAATGTCGCATTAAAAGAGGATCTCGGCAATCTACGACGAATAGAGAAAGAATCTGTTTGGTCGACCGAAAAGCATGATCGGTCGATCGAACCCTTAAAGATCAGTAAATGCAAAAGATCGAGCCAGCGTCAGACTCCAGCCAGGAAGGAAGGGAGAGAGTTCCGTCGACCGAACAGAGGGATCGGTCGACCGAACAACATTGGCACTTATAAAAGGAGCTCGAGGACTGAGGCTCGGTAATACTCTCTGATTGACACAAGTTATGTTCTGCAAGCAACTCATGCTATAAGTCTTCATCAGCTCAGCAAGCCACACCATCCAGAAGTATCGACCAAAGCTTCAACTGCATTTTCTTGTCGGTATATTTTTTATAAGCTTGCATTGTAATTCACTTAAGTAAGATAGTAGGTTGTTACTATCTTTCTCATTTGTACGATCTGTTTCTTTCCGAGGATCTCAGAAAGAAGGGTTATAGTGATTGTCCATCGGTGTGGTCAAGGACCGCGGGCCTTCGAGTAGGAGTCGAGCTAGACTCTGAATGAAGTAAACAAACTTGTCTACTCTTTTACTTTCCGCTGTGCACGACTCTAATTTCAAAGAAAAAGAAAAGTTTTAAATACGCGATATTCACCCGCCCCTCTATCGCACTTAATCGATCTATCACTATAAGCTACAAAATGTATAACTAGTTATTAGTTTCTGCATCATAACTAGTTTATTCTTTTGTTTAAATCTTGAAATACTAAACACAAGAGGCTAATGATTCTAGGTTTCGGATTTATGATTCGACTTTGTGTTTCTTTTGGTTTTCGATTTTGTGATTCGATTGTTCTTAATGGCTAAATCTAGGGTTACTATAAGGAGATTAAATATTGAATTTCGTTGAAAGGGTTTATCTAGGAAGTGGTGGATGATCTCATACCCAAGAAGGTCTAGTGCCTCGCCATGTTTAACCTGGAAACCGATCTCTGAAATAAATATTTAATCGAATTTGCAACATAGGTGGATTTGGATTAATAATGTTAAACATCGTTTGCGATCCAAGTTTAAACCTCTAAGAACAGATAAGTTGAATTTGGAATCAATAATGTTAAGTTCTGTTTGTGATTCCAAATTTAATTTCTAAAGAACACAATAGGTTAGGAAAGGTTCAGGACTTGTACAAAATTTTTGTACAGGGAAACTGGTACGATATTTCGAGTAGCAACCAACAGGGATCTCCTCCCTGGTTCTCGCTCTAACGTTCTCTTTGTTCTCGTTCTTTGATGTGTATAGAGAAAAAGAAGGAGCCCTTTTCTCTCTAGTTCGAAATATGCTCCTAGTCAACAGTAGAGTCACGTACCCAGTATGTTATCTCCATCACTTTCAGACAAGATCAATGACATTACATTTTTATTACAACATCAATACTAGTTGTTTTGTAAGAGTTTATAAAGTCCCCGGGGCATGATGTCGCGTTTGAACATCCAGATTGTCACCCAGGTACCCGTAGTTCGATCTCCAACTATGACGTATTTATAGGAATTTTCCTCCAAATGAGACGCGTAACTAAAGGATGTTGGACGTCTGGGCTGACCTCCGTGTGTACTTTCCGATTTATCCTGGTGACCGGTAGAAAAATTCTGTTGAACTGGATCGATCACCCAGAGATAATTAATGAGGCTAACTGGAATTATCTTTTTTTTTTAGAATTTATAAATATTACATTTCAACTATAAATATTTTTTTAAAAAAATTTATAAATAGAATTATAAAAAAACATATTCTTTTTGAAGGACCATTGCTATAGACATCTCTATTTATTTTTTTACTATCAGATATTCAGTTCTTGTAATCGGATTAATCTCGAAGGCGATCAATTTATCCCATGAAAAGTTTTCATGGACCGACCCGATAAATCGAAAAATATTAATGATCAACTAAGATTCAATCATTAAAGACTTACTTAATAACTGTATGACCGCTGTATCATTATCACCGGGTGCTATTAGAAATCTCCAAAGACCATATGACGGTAAGGTTCGCGATCAAATTCAACGGGCACAAACACGCGATATGCTTGCTGGTTTAGCTCGGCCAGGCTGGAGACTTTGATGCCTCCAGCTGTGAAAACGTGGGCTGGACTAGATGTCGATGCCTGCAAATGATGTCATCGCACACGTCTTTGAACGCTCAATTCTTATCCAGGGACGCCACTCCCCCTCCATAAATAACTCCTCTCGCCTACCTCTCCGCCCTTCTTCCGTCCTTTTGGTTGGTGGCTCGTTTAGCGCATTGACTTCGTCGCCTGTTCAGCTAAGTTTTCTCTCTTTCTCTCCTTTCTGTCGTGTTATTATTCTGCTTTTTTCTCTCGCTGGAATCCTTCCTCGGGTCCGAATCAAATCACCCTTTTCCGGCTTGGTTTTGCTCTTTGGGCCATTTTCCTTCGGATCCATCTCCCAAAATCTGTTCTTTCGAATCTTTGTTCGTGAGGACGCTTCTTGTGTTCTAAATCTACCGCCGTTTGCTCTAGTTAATCGAGGAACATTTGTGATCTTGATGTTTGCATCTTTAATCGTGTCGGGGATCATCTTCTAGCCCTTTATGCATCTCGCTGCTCTTAGCGTCTGCTTGCTCCACTCCTTCTCCGTCGTCCTCCTTTACTGGTCGTATGTGATCTCGTGAACTGATCCATTTCGATTTAGGAACTAGTTTTTTTTTCTTGATTTTATTTTCTAATCCGGTATCGGAGAAGTTAGACTCATAAACTGTAAGTTTTCTACTCCTAAAAAACGAAAGAGCGATGTCTTCCTCGCCTACTCGTCGAGCTTCGAGCTCCGAAGAGGAATCGAAGCCTGCGATCGAGGAGAGAAAGCGTAAGAGGATGCTCTCCAACAGGGAGTCGGCGAGGAGGTCGAGGATGAGGAAGCTGCAGCACTTGGACGTGCTGGTGAGCCAAGAGGCGCAGCTCAAGACCCAAAACGCCAAATTCTCTGAGCAAATCCAAGCGGTGACGCAGCAGTACATGGCGGTGGACACCGAGAACGCCATCCTACGTGCGCAGCTCAACGAGTTGACGCAGAGGCTGCAGTCGGTGAACTCGGTGCTGCGCTTCGTGGAGGAGTTCAGTGGGATAGCCATGGACATTCCGGAGATGCCCGACCCCATTTTGAAGCCATGGCGGCTTCCTTATCCGGCGCAGTCAATCATGGCCAATGCTGAAACGCTTCAATTCTGAAATGTTACAGTAGTATTTGTCTTCGCAAATTGTGTTACAGTCTGGGAGTTCTCTTCTTGCAGTGGTTATGCAGTGAGTTTGTGTGCGTTTATTGGAACCATGTTTGACGGTTTTGGCTGTCTTGTATTTGGTCCGTCCTTGGTGTGCACTGTGATGGGTTGAAAATAATTGAATTAGTGTTAAGTGTGTTGCTGAAAATATTATTTGAAGATATGATAATTACAAATTACTCCTTTTATGTTTATCATTTTAAGATGAAAAGAGATGTAGTTTTATCTTTGTTTCGTTAACTGATGTTGAATGAACAATCTTCTAATTAATGGTTATAGTTAGTGAAGGGAATCTTGTTAAGTTACACGCCAATATGAAATCGTAGTGTGGAATTTGTCTCCCCTGGTAGTAGCCATGCATCGAACATCTTGTTGCAATCCAGAAGAATTCTCCTGCAGGCTGCAGCACAATAAGGCTGCAGATATAATCAAGGAGCATGCGATTGCAACTTTGCTTTTGCATTCTTTTAATTAAACATCATATGCAACAGCGATAGATAAATTACTAAAACTGACAAATCAGACTGCAAGATCATGAAGAAGTATAGGACCTTATCATGGCCCCATAAATAATCCATCTGTCTTTGAAAAAACAAATGTTTTTTCTAATCATTCAGTAAATTATCCCAACAAGAGAGCATATAGAATATCCTTAAAATCTATAGAAGAATGAAAACTCACCTTAACAATAGCGATACGTTGCATTTTCTGTGTTTATCTTGTGGTCATCCATCTTTCTTTTCCTACCTGTATTTCTTTTCTTTATGGGAAGCAGGGTTTGGAACTGATCAACTGAGAGAAAAAAATCATAAAGCGAGAACTGAGAAGCTGAGTAAGGTAACACGGCAAACAAAAAACTACTATGTGATCCCTCCGGGGCATGATGAATCTATGGATGCCTCCATAAAGGGGGCAGAAATTTGAGTGATTCTGAAAGGCTCTTCCAGGACAATTTGTCAAACGTCAACAAAGGAAGTGCCGTCAATGTCTCGAAGACAGATATTTCCCAGTAATAAATCACTTGCATGCTTTGAACAAAGAGGGAGACATTTTCTATTGAAGCTCTCATGTATGGCACCCATTCCTTGTACCCACTTGTTTTCGTCAAGAGGATCCACATTTAGACGGTTTTGTAGAAGCCGTATTCT
This sequence comes from Zingiber officinale, assembly GCF_018446385.1. Taxonomy (NCBI): domain Eukaryota; kingdom Viridiplantae; phylum Streptophyta; class Magnoliopsida; order Zingiberales; family Zingiberaceae; genus Zingiber; species Zingiber officinale. The sequence continues at coordinate 8,434,881 of NC_055998.1, forward strand.
GTAAAGAGTGGTTTCTGTCTGATGACAGAAATGAGCCAAGCAGGGGAAGGTAGATTCATTGGTTGCTAATCTGACCAATATGAGAGTTAAGGTGCCATCCGCAGGCTTGGGATCAGAGAGGTTCTTATCCCCCATCATCTTCACTTCCTTCTCAGTTGGGAAGTGCACTGCCTCAAGACCATGTGCATCTGTGACCCTCAGATCTTTGGTAAAATGACTAATGGCCTGGCGCTTTGTAACCTCATGCTTCTCTGCCAATGTCAAGAAACATGAGAACCTCAAATGATAGGATACAATTGTCTTCACCATTTTGAAGTTATGGCAGCAACAGAAAAACTTCAACCATCTCCTACCCACACCTGCATACCACTTTATTATATCGGCATCATCCAGACATATGAGCAATTTGATAGGCCTTGGCCTTCCCATTGCATTTGTAAACCCAGCTAGTTTGACAGCTCTTCTTACGAGCTGAATGGGGGCATTTACCCTCATCTTCAACTCTGTCAAATCGTCCACAGTTCTCTTAGCATATTTCCTCTCTTCTTCTTCTTCTGCTAGCCTTTCTTCTGCTTCTATGACCTTACTAGCTTGAACAGGCATCATATATTGATCAACCTTCTCCTGGAATTGGTCATAGGATTCAACCAGTTCAGCAGGCAATTGGTCCCTAATCCTCTTTAAGGACAAGAAATCACCGGTAGTGAACATCCGGTGCCAATGCCAGCAATTTTCTCTTGACTTGAAATATTCCTGCACCACTTCATCTGCCCAATTGGCAAAGATTTCCCTAACCTCATGCTCTATGTGGAAGCCAAATTCGAATTCATGACCGCATTTGAGCTTCTTAAAAAGATGGCTCAAGATCTTCAAGCCAAGGTTCTTGCGTCTAGTCTCACGAGCATTCTTCAATTCCAGAGCCTTTGCTGCCTTTCTTTTTAGATACTTCTTCTTAGCTCGAATGGCCTTCTCTGACATGGGCGGGTGAAGGACTGAAGGAGGAACTGCCTGAAGCTCCATTCCCAGAAAATTCATCTTCTCAGTGACGGCACTGTGGATTGAGGTCTTCAAACTGTCAACCTTGAGCTCCAATGTCTCCACTGAGAACTTCAAGATCCTATCTTTAATATCCATGGTAAGCAATTTTGAGCCAGAAGTGCCCACTAATATCTCGTCCAAGTATCGCACTGCATAAACCCTAGTTGGTTTGTGAAGAACATAAGAAATTCCAGTCTCTTCGTTATCTGCAAAACCGGAAATCCTAGGGTTTTCTTTTTTGATTTCGACACGGATATCTTGAATCTCCCTGTCCAGGGCGTCGAAGTATATGTTGAGTATTGTACCACTAAGACCACTTTCCTGTGGAAAACCGCGGCCTAATTCGACTCCTCCGAGCTCGATGGCAATGGCCTCACAGTCGAAGAGGCGTTTGACGAGAGAAATTAGGGCAGGGTCCTCAATCTTCTCCTCCAAAACAACAGCCAGGCGACGGAGGTGGAGGGGACCGAAGGGCTGGCGACGGAGGACAACGCGAAACCACCATGTGGGATTTTGAAGCCTGGCTTTAAGGTAGCGGATGGCTGTGTGACGCCCAATGGATTCCCTTCCGCCGTAGGAAAAGGTGGCGAAGCGCTTCTTATAGACAACTTCGAGAGCCATCCTCACGGCCTCGACGACGACCTTGAGCTTGAGATTGGGGAGGGTGAGGGACTCACCCTTCTTTCGCGAGGGGACAAGGATGGAACAATTAGCGGAGGTATCGAGGAGACCCTGTCGGAGCTCTTCGGCAAGGGCATCGACCGAGAAGTGCAAGGCAGCGGGGGATGAGGGAGGGAGGGAAGGGTTGGAGCGAGAAAAGAGGCGACGGGCAGCGGCGGCGAGAACGGAAGGGGTGGCGATGACGGAAGGGAGAAGGTGCTGGAATTTCCCGGCGCGGTACTGGCGGTAAATGAGGGATTCGAGGTCGGACTGGGAGATGGGAAGAGGGATTTCGATTGGGAGTGGGGAAGGGGAGGAGGAAAGGAATCGAAAGGAGGAAGTCAGCGACCTGATACTCCGAGATTTCAGCAGCATCGATCTTTGCAGGTGGCAGATCAGGGAAGGGGGCGGCTCCGGCGGCGGCGGCGGCGGCAGACGGAGGCGTCCGTTTGGCAGTCCCAGTGTCCCACTCACAGGTCGGGCTGCAGGACCTGGCTATAAACAGGTCAAGTTGGGCTCAACTTAAGTTTACACAATCCCACACGAAGCTCGTCTTGTCTGGAAGTAGGATATCAAATGACGGCCCGGTCTATTGACACGATACTTTACGTTTTAGTCCTGTTATGAATAAAAGAGAATAAAACAAAAAATAGATAAACTGATGGGTAAAATAAAATTTTTCTAATGATTTTTTTTTAAAAAAAACCATTTTTTCTGGTCAGAGAAATTAAATACTGAAAAACTTTCATTGGTACCCGTTTTTACCTGCCAATCGGGTTTGCCGTTCTCCGTTATATTATTGAACAAACCCTATCAAATCTAGAACAATCGACGCCGCCGCTGCTCGTGAGAGAGGTCTGATCGCGCTCCGACGACGGGTTACCTTCTTTCTCTTTTAATTTATTTCTCTAATTCCGCCTTCTGATATGTAGATCTGGGTTTACGGTACCTTTTATCGATTTCTTTACGGCTTCTCGTTTGAAGTTTACAAGTTAGTCTGCGCTTAATACCATTATAAATTTGTAAAACATAGAGACTTTTATGGTTGATTTTGCGTGATGACGGAGAGACACGATCTAGGTAATTAGGGTTGTGTGTTGGTGTTAGTTTGGTTTCGTTTGCAATCGATATATTAGTTTTGCTGCGAGCGCAACAGTTTTAGTTCAACCCTTTGCATTTCTTACTTTGATGAATTATTTAACGCATATTTTTATGGTGGAAATATTCATGCTAGTCTACAAGTAATTTCATATGTTACTTCTAGATTGATATTCACAATCAGTAATTTGCATCATCACTTTTTTTTTCTGGTGTTTGTTATTATTCTCATTGAACTCTATTATGCTTGCTAATTACTGGGAATAAGTTCCATTCAGCTCTCCCTAAACTTGACAGCATGTCTAGAACAGGATAAATTGGATATATTTTATTTTAGGCTACTCAACCTGAAGGCTAGTAAGTATTAGTCTAAGCATGGATAATAATACAAGATTTGGAACTACTTATCATGCTTATGGCTTCTATCTGACATTTATGCTGCCATTAATGATGATGTTCATTTTTGCTCCTGAAAAATGACGAGATTGAGAAGATGCTGATTTTCAGTTTTGTACTGTAAACTATACCCTTACTAAAGGTTCATTTAAGGCTAACCTTAATTTTAGTGGCAATTTCTAAGGGGAGCATTTGTGAGTAACAAATGTGGAAAAAAAAGTCATGGTGTAAGGGTATTTATTAAATTCTTTGTGGTGGTCATATCTTCAAAGCCTTTAGAAAGTAACTTTTTAGTTGAAACATGATGAAGCAATTGTAGTGTACTTCATCAACAATATTTCTATAATTTACACAAAAACTGCTGGATTATTAGTGTCATTATCAGTGTCATATGATTATTATTATTTTTCCTGCTGAACTATAAAAAAAGAAGCTAGCATATGTTTACCAAATAAGAGTACATGAACTATTATAGATATAGGTAATGCCCAACAACAAATCTATCATCAACATCCGTAATGGATCCTAATCATTAACATGATACAACAATTAAACTACTAGAAAATGCAACACCAACTAAATTAATTAAACATATCAGCTATCAATCAGAACAATGATGAAAATACTATCTGTGATGTCACTACTTGAGCTCCCAAACAACCAACTGAATGTGATTGAACAAAACATGGTGTGACCTGGCATTACATTTCAAAATTCAATGTTCTAGTCCATTGGTTAGATTGGTTAAAATGTTAACAGGTCTATAAGAAATGAAATAAAGTTATTTTTTTTATAAAGTGGTAAGAAAATGTAAAATATGAATAAGAATTATATGGATTTGTTTAAATATGTTTTATGCTCTGAAGTTTTAAAATTATTTGCATGATGTACATACAGCTTATTCTAAATTCCATTGCATTGAGTGACCATAATACTGGTTTTGATTTGGCAAAATATGAAAGTAACCCCTCCCTTTATATTATACTTTTTGTCACAATTTTGATATTTTTTTAGTATGTTTATAGTAGTTTATATTTCCTATGAGTTTGTTCTTTAACGAGGAGAAACTTTGTTTTTCACGGAAAATATAGTTATTTTGCTTTTTCTTTCCCATTTCTCTAATACAAGTCTATTATGTTTTTTTCTTTCTTTTATTGTTGTATTCTTTGACAAGAGTAGACCATTTTCGGTTGTCTTATCTATTTTGAATTTCTTTTAATTCAAGTGCTGGAACACAACATAATTACATTGTGCCTTACATGTTCATTTTGCCCTTTTAAGCCACTTTTTATTCGCACAAAGTTTCATTTATTTTTGTTTCTCAATAGTTATGTGATGTCTTAAAGTATTTTTACTTGAATTTTTATCCATTTTTCTAAAAGAAGAGTTCCATGATTGGTGCCCAAACATTTGTGTGCTAAATTCAAATATAACAAAAAAAAAGATACGAGTTCAAACTATTTTCGAATGGCTACATGATCCTATTCTGTCATTCGGCTCGATGCAAGGTTTTGTAGCTAGTAATATCAAAATATTATTGTTCATTTTAAATTATCTTTAATATATGTTTGTTTAGTCTCTCTATCTCTTCAACCTTGAATTGGTTTGACTTGTCGGATTGGAAAATCTATTAGACATTCTTATTAAATATTTTCAATTTATCTTAATCTATATATTTTTTTTTTCATTTTTTCTACTATTTGCACTACACCTAATTGGCTTTTAATAGTAACCCTACACGTACATGTTTATACGTGATTGCCCAGTATATTGACGGTAAAAGATGGCTAACTCTATTAGTCTAATAAGCGTTTTCTTCTAGCGTATGAGAATCAAGGAAAATCACACAATAATCTATAACTCCTAATATTTAGTTTTTTTTTTTTGTATTATATCCTTTTGCATGAAGCACCATTATATTTGCCGAGGTGCAAGGTTCTAAAATTCTCTAGGTGCTAGTTGGGTGGCAGACCAGCGCCTAACGCCTAGGTCGCCTAGGCGGGGACTAGGCACCGCTAGGCAGATTCCTCGGTATCCCTTGTTTTATATGGACTGTGGACAATGTCATATGCAAATCTAAATGTTTTCTTAAATAATTTCATAGCAATTGGAGATCTAACTATGTATGTTGAAATAAATGCATACTTTCGAATACCAAAAAATGAAAAACTATAAAAGAAAACTAATAATTTTGTGCAAAGGAAATATACTAGACTCAGTAAATACGAGTAAAAGAAACAGTTGAACAGTAGAATATGCAGTAAGTTATCATAATCATGTAGTAAACAGTAGAACATATATCCAACTCGAATTTTAAAATATTGCTATAAGCTAAAATAATTTTAGTGGTGGAAACATTAGAAAATAGTAGCAATAATTCAATTCAAGATTACAATGCATTGTGAACCAGTAACCACTAGGCAAAATATAATTGTTGAATAACATAAATCATGTCTTAACAAAATGAGTTCAAAATTACACAACTAATAATATCTCATAGACTCATATTTAGTCTACTTCTTCTTCTCCATAATTTTCAATAACTTGTTCTTCATCGGACACAAACTCAATATCATTATTGTGATCCTCCTCTTCTTCTTCGGATGCAAAGTCATCTTCATGAATTTCTCTCACTCTAGAGCTTCTTCGGGGTTGTAGATTTTCATCTGCTCCACTTGCTTCATCAACCATTTGCCAAGTGAGTCCGGAACCTAGTTCAACTTCATTATCTTCCCCGCCATCCACAATCCAACCTTGTGCATTTGAAGCATCTTTTGCAAGAAGGACTTTGGCATTCCTTTCTTTTTCTCTTTTTTTTGTTCAACAATCTAGCATTAAATTGGACAAATATTAGATTGCTCAACCTGTTGGCATCCAACCTATTTCTTTTCTTTGTGTGAATCTAAAAAAAACAGAGAAAGTAAATATTATAGTTAGTACCTAAATATAGAGTATAGACGTTAAAAATTATAGCTAATTTAATTAAAGACTGAAAGTTTAAAACTTACTCCTTCAAATGTACTCTAATTTCTTTCACGCCCAGATGAATTTGTAGTTAATGAAAGTATCCTCAATGCCACCCTTAGCAAGTTTGGTGTGTGAGCACCATATGTACTCCACCATGCACATGAATCAAATGTATCATCATTTTTTTCACATGCTTTTGTTGCCAATGTTTTTCCAAATAACTCAATCTTATCTCTATATTTTGAAAATTCCTTATTAATAATTGTATCTTGTAGATCTAACTCATTGGCATGTAAAGTTTCCATGCATTCAAAAATCTCCGTCGCGACCTCCTCTTAAAGAGCAATAGAACTATCTTTATAGTAAAAATAAGGATTTAACAAAAAAAAGTAATGGTATGCAATGATGTATCAAGTCTATCCTTCATTTTTGACCCAAAAATGACTATGATAGGCTGATAATTTGATTCCACGTTGTTCAGAGCCACCTTGATATCTTCTTTAGCTCGAAGAAGCTCCCCATATAGAAACTCCATCGATGGTTTTCTATTTCCATCTACCAATCGAAGAACTCTTTCCAAAGGAGCAAATATTTTCAAACAAAGTGTCACACCATTCCAAAAACTCATGCTCATCACTATAGAGCATGGTTTAAAATTTCGACCCGTGCCGAGGTTTCGGTCTCAGGCCGGAATGATACGGTTTCGGTATCGTATCGTGCCGTACCGATATAGTTTCGGTATTTTTTATTTATCTATAATAATGATAAGATAAATATGTTTATTGTGTATATAAAAATAAGTTGTATATTGATTTATTATAAGTTCTCAATTATTGAATAATTTAATTTTGTTGGAAAAAATAATTAAAAATAATTTTATTTAAATAAAATTGATATATCAATAATTCAAATTAAAATGGAAGTATCTATAATAATAATAATAATAATAATAATAATAATAATTAATACAAGATATTGTTTTATATTAATAATAATTATATAAATTAACTATTTATTCATTTAATTAATTATTAATTAAATAATATATATTTTAAATAGTAAAAAATATCAAGTAAAAAAATATAAAAAAAAACCAGAATATAAATATAATTTATTAGATTTTTTTTAGAATTTTTTTTACATTTTTTAAAAAATTTAAATGAAATTTAAAATAATAAAAATATATTAGAATATAAATAAGAATTATTATATATTTTTTAAAATTTTTAAATGAAATTTAAAATATTATTTTTTCAGTATATTAATTAATAAAATTTATTTAATTTATTTTAATTTTTAATATATTTTTTATATATTTTATTAGGATAATTTAACTAGGTTTATAAAAGCCTCTTCGAAATATCACACATGCTCTATCCATTCTCCTTAGAAATTGTTTAAATTAATAAAATAAAATAAATAATTATTAAAAATAGAAAGAAAAAAAACGCAGTAGCGTATGCGAGATTGTGCCCGCCCGCGATCGATCTCGCGGGGGCGTCTGGCGAAGCTGGAAGCTTCGCCGGACGCCTTCGGCGGTGCTGGAAGGGTCGCCGGAAGCGTCCGGCGACCCTGCCGGACGCTTTTGGCGCCGCAGCAGAAGGCGTCGCGCGGCGCCTTCTGCACGCCGAAGGCGTCGCGTGCAGAAGGCGTCGCGCGCGACGCCCTCGGTGCCGCGGGATGCCGCCAGAGGCGTCCCGCGTCTCCTCCAGCGCCGAAGGAGGCGTCCCGCGTCTCCTCCGGCACCGCCGAGACGGGGACGCCTCCCGTGCCGATTTCGGCCGCCCGACGGAACGGTAAAAACCGTCCGTGCCGGGCGGCACAGAACGTCACTTCAAACAATGCTGTAGAGTAAGCCAATTTTCCTTTGTTTGTTTTTGACCATTTACATTTCTCCCACATATCACTTATAAACATGACCCTTAAACTAGCTTTTTTTTTCAATCAAACTTTGCAATGTGAGGAAATTTGATGCAAATCTGGTATCTCCTGGTCGGACTATGTCTCTATTCTTCGTGAAACTTTTCATCAATGACAAAGTCTTATGGTGAGCATAGATGAAAATGATAAAAGACTTAAATTGCTCAATAACCTTTTTATATCATGGAAGTTTGCCAATACTTTCAAGCATGAGATTAACCGTGTGAGTTGCACATGAACTCCAAAAAATCCCAGGTCGCTTTTCTCTCATCAATTTAGCTGCAGCCATATTGTTGGTGGCATTGTCTGTTACAATCTGAATAATATTATGAACTCCTACTTGTTCAACACACTTGTCAACATACTCAAAAATAAGTTTAGCTGTATGCTCCTCGTCTGAAGACTCCTTAGACTCTAAAAATGTAGTACCCTCCTTGCAATTAACACACAAATTTAAGATGCTTCTTTTTCTATCACTCCATGCATCTGTCATGATCGAGCTCCATTCTTTGCCTATTCTTCTTCATGTTTCTTCAGCAATTGTTTTGTTCT